>NC_071657.1:136570446-136871280 GCF_014839835.1 Dryobates pubescens
TGTAAACTCTTGGGTTTGCATTCAAAGGATAAAAAAAGAGTCTCCTCTCCTCTTTTCAACTAGGCTTAGATTATCACCTCCAAAACCACTCAGTGGCAGTTTATAAACTTCCCCCTGGAAGATCAAAGAAGCCAAAGCACTTTTATTCCTGCCTACCTTTTATGCAGCACCTCAGTTCAAGGGCAGAGATGACATTCTCATGGTTACAATACTGCCTCCCTCCCCTGTTCAGGCTTTTACAGTCCAAAGGAATTCCTTGAGGACATTTCTTCAGGGAAACCTTCAACAACCACACTGAGATGCTCCAGCAAACTAAGAAACCAGCACAGACAAACAAGCATTCATATAATGCAATGGTGTAGACACTAATGGCCCTTACCATTGCAGTGCTGAAGTCTGTTCAGAGACAAACACAGGAATATTGGGCATTAACACAGAAATATTTTCACTTTTCTTGGTTTTGGTCTTTTTTTAACTGTCTGGAAAAAGAGGTTGTGGAGCCTCCTTCTCTGGAGACTTTCAAGGCCTGCCTGGATGTGTTCCTGTGTCACCTGATTGTATGGTTCTGCTCTGGCAGAGGGGTTGGACTCGATGATCTCTTTGGGTCCCTTCCAACCCCTGACATCCTGTGAGCCTGTGAAAGCTAGAGAGCACTAAAAGAGATTTATAGCAATGTCATACAGCAGAATCATTGCAGTTTATTTAGAATAGAATAAACCAGGTTGGAAGAGACCTTCAAGATCATCGTGTCCAACCCATCAACCAATCCAACACCACCTAAACAACTAACCCATGGCACCAAGCACCCCATCAAGTCTCCTCCTGAACACCTCCAGTGATGGTGACTCCACCACCTCCCCAGGCAGCCCATTCCAATGGGCAATCACTCTCTCTGTATAGAACTTCTTCCTAACATCCAACCTAAACCTCCCCTGGCGCAGCCTGAGACTGTGTCCTCTTGTTCTGGTACTGGCTGCCTGGTATCATTCAGCTTACTTCATGTATGAGAACATGGAATCATAGAATGGTCTGGGTTGGAAGGGTCCTCCAAAGGGCATCCACTCCAACCCCCTCTGCAGTCAGCAGGGACATCCCCAACTAGATCAGGTTGCCCAGAGCCCTGCAGAGCCTCACCTTGAATATCTCCAGGGACAGGACCTCAGCCACCTCCCTGGGCAGCCTGTTCCAGCGTTCCACCACCCTCATGGTAAAAGGCCTCTTCTCATCATCCAGTCTAAATCTGCTGTCTAATGTGCAGCCATTGCCCCTTGTCCTGTCCCTGCAGGCCTTTGCAAACAGACTCTCTCCACCCTTCTTTTTGCCCCTTCAGGGACTGGCAGGCTGCTCTTAGGTCTCCCCAGAGCCTCCTCTTCTCCAGGCTGAACACCCCCAGCTCCCTCAGCCTGTCCTCATAGCAGAGCTGCTCCAACCCCCTGATCATTTTTATGAGCCTCCTCTGGACCCTCTCCATCAGGTCCATGTCCCTTCTGTATTGAGGGCTCCAGAGCTGGTCTCAATACTCCAGGTGAGGTCTCACCAGAGCACAGTTTCTATTTGGCTTCCTGATTTTGATGAGCAGTTTATCCACACAAGTTCAGCAAGTTTTCTCCCAGAGAAAAAAAAGTGCCTCCTTTTTCTTCTAGGGGCACTTTCTGACTATGAAAGAGAAACCTTGAGCAATTTCTGCACCAGGGAAAGACTACAGACCACAGCCTTCCATTGACTGAAGAAGCAGACACAAGAGCTCAACCTGCAAAGCAGACATCTGCTGTGATCTTGCAGCAACCACACCTCTGTCCCAGCTCCCCCCCACCAAAATAATACCTGCCCCACTGGAAAGAACACAAGCCAAGGCTTAGAAACCACCAGAGAAGATGAAAAGTGCTCATGAACCCAAAGTTTTCTCTTCTGCTGGATGAAGCAGAAAGCCTTAGGATTTGCCTGGGAGTGGTTTACAACTTACTAGGGGAAATGCTAATATTTCTACTACTTAAATTGCAGTAACACTTGCCAAGCAGGAAAGCACTTGCAGGGCACAGACAATCCATCAGAATTTCCCAAGGACAGAGAGAGACTGGAATAAGAAATTCAAAGCAGTAAGGCTGATCCAGAAGTGTGTGCATTGAGAGCTGCTGAAGGTACAAGGCAGAAAAACAGCATTGCTGCCATTTCCCCTCCAAACACCTTTCAATGCCAGCTCACAGGAACTGCCCCACAGGGGTTAAGTCCCTCACTCTCAACAGGTGAGCCTCTCATTTCATCCAACACATTACTCCAGCTTCCAGAAGTACAAAGCCAGTACTGAAGCTGTCCCAAATAACAGCACAGGTAGCTGCTGGAAAGCAGCTCCATGGAGAACAGCCAGTTCTGGATGGGACAGCAATGTATCACAGTATAACCAAGGTTAGAAGAGACCCCAAGGATCATTGAGTCACAACCTGTCTCCACAGACCTCAGGACTAGACCATGGCACCAAGTGCCACATCCAATCTGCCCTGGTGGCCAAGAGAGCCAATGGGATCCTGGGGTGCAGCAAGGAAAGTGTGGCCAGCAGGGCCAGGGAGGTTCTGCTCCCTCTCTGCTCTGCCCTGCTGAGACCACACCTGCAATCCTGTGGCCAGTTCTGGGCTCCCCAGTTCAAGAGAGACAGAGACCTGCTGGAGAGAGTCCAAGGGAAAGCCACAAAGGATGCTGAGGGGACTTGAGCATCTCCCCTGTGAAGAGAGACTGAGAGCCCTGGGGCTGTTGAGTCTGGAGAAGAGAAGGCTGAGAGGGATCTGATCAATGTCTCTCAATAGCTGAGGGCTGGGGGTCAAGTGGAGGGGGCCAAGCTCTTTTGGGTGGTGCACAGCAATAAGCCAAGGAGCAATGGAGACAAACTTGAACAGAGAAGGTTTCAGCTCAGCATGAGGAGAAACTTCTTTGCAGTGAGGGTGTCAGAGCCCTGGAGCAGGCTGCCCAGAGAGGTTGTGGAGTCTCCTCTGGAGGCTTTCAAAACCCCCTGGATGCATTCCTGTGTGGCCTACCCTGGGTGATGCTGCTCTGGCAGGGAGGGTTGGACTGGCTGATCTCTGGAGGTCCCTTCCCTTCTCTGGCATTCTGTAAAATCCTATTTTCAACAGAAAATTCTCATTGATTTGAACCAAGATGCTTCCCTATTTCTGTAGTGACAACTTCTGCTTCCAGAGCTGTTATACTGAACCATGCAGTGGGAATAAAAGAAATGTGCTGTTTAGGATCCACATGGAAGTTAAACCAGGTAAAGAGAAGATCAGCAGCTTCACTCTGACAAAGGCTTTTTACCTCCTGCTAAGATACACAACAGCATTTGTGATAATGAAGTCAATCACCTCAAGCAGCACCCTGGGACCTCAGACCTGTTCAGGTAAATGCTGTGTGTCACTTTTGGTGATGAAACTCCCAGCTCCACGGGTACATTTTTGTGAATAAAAGCAATGTGATTATTTTTCAATGAACACAAATGAAAAGATGATCTTCCCAACAGGGGGAAAAGAAGTATCTTGCAGTTAGACACATTCACCTTCTCTTCAAATAGAATATACAGAATGCAGAATACTGAATGAACCAGGTTGGAAAAGACCTCAGAGATCATAAAGTCCAATTTATCACCCAGCACCATCTCATCAACTAAACCATGGCACCAAGTGCCTCAGCCAGCCTCTTCCTGAACACCTCCAGGGATGGGGACTCCACCACCTCCCTGGGCAGCACATCCCAATGGCCAATCTCTCTTGCTGGGAAGACTTTCACCCTCACCTCCAGACTAAACCTCCCTTGGCACAGCTTGAGACTGTGTCCTCTTGTTCTGGTGCTGGTTGCCTGGGAGAAGAGACCAACCCCCACCTGGCTACAACCTCCCTTCAGGGAGTTGTAGACAGCAAGAAGGTCTCCCCTGAGCCTCCTCTTCTCCAGGCTAAGCAACCCCAGCTCCCTCAGCCTCTCCTCCCAGGGCTGTGCTCCAGACCCCTCCCCAGCTTTGTTGCCCTTCTCTGGACACCTTCCAGCATCTCAACATCTTTCCCAAACTGAGGATCCCAGAACTGGGCACAGGACTCAAGGTGTGGCCTAACCAGTGCTGAGCACAGGGCAGAATGACTTCCCTGCTCCTGCTGGCCACACTGCTCCTGATGCAGGCCAGGATGCCCTTGGCCTTCTTGGCCACCTGGGCACACTGCTGGCTCATGTTCAGCTGCTGTCAACCAGCACCCCCAGGTCCCTCTCTGCCTGGCTGCTCTCAGCCACTCTGACCCCAGCCTGTAGCTCTGCATGGGGTTGCTGTGGCCAATGTGCAGAACCCGGCACTTGGATGTGTTCAATCTCCTGCCCTTGGACTCTGCCCATCTGTCCAGCCCGGCAAGATCCCTCTGCAGAGCTCTCCAACCCTCTAACAGATCAACTCCTGCCCCCAGCTTGGTGTCATCTGCAAATTTACTGCTGATGGCCTCAATCCTCTCATCCAGATCATGAACAAAGATATTGAACAGGATGGGGCCCAGCACTGATCCCTGGGGAGCACCACTGGTGCCTGGCTGCCAGTGGCAACATCCATCACCACGCTCTGGGCTCAGCCCTCCAGCCAGTTCCTAACCCAGTGCTTAATATGAGAAATAGCAAAAAGGGTAAAAAAAATTAGTATGTTCTCTGGAAAGAAAAAAAAAGGGGGGGGAGGGGAAATAATAATAAAAAGAGAGGGAGAAAATGTACAAAGAATTTTATTTGCTTTACTAAAAGAGAGGGAGAAAATGTAGGGCATTTTAAATCCCTTTAACTGCTTTTCTCCTTCCCCCACAAAACAGACAGCAGCATACAACACGAGAATGAGCTTTGATTAAAGGGAATAAACAGCTTCTTACCTTTTCTTTTCAGAAGGATCCTTTGAGCCAATTAAGCACAGAAGCTTAAATGTGAAATACAGTGACTCCAAAGAGATTATTACTTCTCAAGCATCCATGGACTTCAGCAGCAAAGGTTTCAGTGGCCTTGACTCAGAGATGATCTTATGATCAGCATCAGATGAAATGGGACCCTGTGTGTTATCCATTCACCCATTTAAAGCCAAACAGTTTGTCATGACCTGGTTCAGATAAATGTGGATTTTTACACAGTACTTCTCTGGATTAGAGACTCCATCCAGGAGTTTGCTGCCTCAAGCCTCTCACACTCACATTTTGCTGAGAAACAGATCTCATGACAGGAGATCTTTCCTTTTGGCTTTCTTTCTAAGCTTCAGTGTGCTGCCAGTTGAAGGCAAATGATTAATATTTGATTATCAGCTAGAATCTGCATGCAAAAATGATTAGTTTCTGTGTCTGAACACACAGATTCAGTACAACAGGCTACACCATTTTCTGCTCCAAGAATGCTGCTACAAACCACCACCTCAGAGTTCCAGGAACAGACCTTTCACTTGTGCTCAGCCTGTATTTTACTTCACTATTACAGCAGGCCACAAAAGGTACAGCAAGTGTGACCAAAGGGCTTACATTTAACCCTGCAAACCCTTAAACAGCTGCAGCTACAACCACGAGTACCCTGATGGACTAGGAATGAAACAGAGAATCACAGAGTGCTAGGGGCTGGAAGGGACCTCCAGAAATCATTGAGTGCAGCCCATGGCAGGTCATGCAGGAGCATGCCCAGACAGGCCTTTAAAGTCTCTACAGAAGACTCCACAACCTCTCTGGGCAGCTTGTTCCAGTGCTCTGGGACCCTTACAGGGAAGAAGTTTCTCCTCATGTTGAGGGGGAACTTCTTGTGTTGCAGTTTGTGTCCACTGCAGAGGGCACCACTGAAAAGAGCCTGGCCCCTTCTTAGAACCATAGAATCAACCAGGTTGGAAAAGACATCAGAGATCATCAAGTCCAACCTAGTACCTAATACCCAACACCTCCTGACAACTAAACCATGGCTCCAAGTGCCACATCCAATCCCCTCTTGAACACCTCCTGGGGTGGGGGACTCCACCACCTCCCTGGGCAGCACATTCCAATGGCAAATCTCTCTTGCTGGGAAGAACTGCATAGAATACATAGAATGCATCCTCACCTCCAGCCTAAACCTCCCCTGGCACAGACTGTGACTGTGTCCTCTTGTTCTGGTGCTGCTTGCCTGGGAGAAGAGACCAACCCCCACCTGGCTACAACCTCCCTTCAGGGAGTTGTAGACAGCAAGAAGGTCTCCCCTGAGCCTCCTCTTCTCCAGGCTAAACACCCCCAGCTCCCTCAGCCTCTCCTTACAGGGCTACTTCTTGACACCCACCCTTCAGAGGTTTGCACACATTAATAAGATCCCCACAGAGTCTTCTCTTCTGCAGATGAAACAGCCCCAGCTCTCTCAGACATCATCCTCATCATCTTCACAGCCCTCTACTGGGCTATTTTCCTGTCCCTCTGGAACTGGGGAGCCCAGAACCAGACAAAACACTCCAGATGTGCTCTCCCTAGGGCAGAGTAGAACCCACCTCAACTTACTGAACTACCCACAACTCAGTATCAACCCCCCAGAAAATCACAAGGTGTTCACAAAACTGCATAACATCCAGAACTCACCAGCTAAGACATTCAGAAGAGCCACATGAAAGGACTGAGTTTTCACTTCAGTAACTGAAAGCAAAACCATACAAATGACACCAAGCCACTCCATGTAATTACTACAGGCAGTCAGCACTAAGGATATAATAAGCAACACTTGCAACAAGTCAATGAAAGGCTGCTTTTAGGTACTTTTTATTCACAGTTGTCAGCCTAAACACCACAGAGGTTTTTGGTTTCAACAAACTGGCTCATCAGGCTTTTTTGCTTTGCCTTTTTATGCTGGCTTCTTACTCTGCAAAGTGGAGAAATTAAATATGCCTAGTTAGGAAAAAACCAAACCAAATGGGTCACAGAACCACAGGATAGTCAGGGTTGGAAGGGACCTCAAGGCTCAGCCAGTTCCAACCCCCCTGCCATGGGCAGGGACACCTCACACTGCAGCAGGTTGCTCACAGCCACATCCAGCCTGGCTGCAAACACCTCCAGGGATGAGGCTTCCACCACCTCCCTGGGCAACCTGTGCCAGTCTCTCACCACCCTCATGGGGAAGAACTTCTTCCTCACATCCAATCTCAATCTACCCACTTCCAGTTTTGCTCCATCCCCCCCAGTCCTCTCACTCCCTGACACCCTCAAAAGTCCCTCCCCAGCTTTCTTCCAGATACTGGAAGGCCACAATTAGGTCTCCTCAGAGCCTTCTCTTCTCCACACTGCACAATCCCAACTCCCTCAGTCTGTCCTCATAGCAGAGCAGCTCCAGCCCTCTGCTCATCCTCGTGGCCCTTCCCTGGACACCTTCCAGCACCTTCAGATCCTTCCTGTAATAGGGGCTCTGGAACTGGACACAGAGCTCCAGGTGGGGTCTCAGCAGAGTGGAACAGAGGGGCAGAATCACCTCCCTTGCCCTGCTGGCTCTGCTTCTCTTGCTGCAGCCCAGGCTCTGGTTGGCTCTCTGGGTCAGAGAAATGTACTGCCAACACTAGTGAGATTAAGTAGAAAAAGAGCAATCAATCACAGAATTCACAGCATTGTCAGGGTTGGAAGGGACCACAAGGCTCATCCAGTTCCAACCCCCCTGCCATGGGCAGGGACACCTCACACCAGATCAGTGATGGAAGAGGAAGGAAATGTCCAAAGCAGCCTGGTGCATATTATAAGCTAGGACAGAAAATTACCAAGACAAGTTTTTTAGATGACCTGGAACTCCATAATTCCACTGCCAGGATGTTTCTTACATTTGAGTCACCTGCCCAAGGAGTTCACCATAAAACTCTCAGAGGATGCTTTTCTAAATTCCTCCAATCACTTGGCAACAAAGACACACAGACCTATACAGGAATTATCACTTCAGGCACTACTTACCTACTACCCTGATCCTTGCCCAAAGCAGAGAACAGATTACAGAGCCAGCAGCTAAACCTTCCTTCTTTTCCTTTGGTTTGAAAGATGTATATTGGAGAAGAGGAGACTCAGGGGTGACCTTATTGCTCTCTACAACTACCTGAAGGGAGGTTGTAGACAGGCAGAGGTTGGTCTCTTCTCCCAAGCAAACAGCAACAGAACAAGAGGACACAGTCTCAGGCTGCACCAGGGGAGGTTTAGGCTGGAGGTTAGGAGGAAGTTTTACACAGAGAGATTGCCCACTGGAATGTGCTGCCTGAGGAGGTGGTGGAGTCACCATCACTGGAGGTGTTCAGGAGGAGACTTGATAGGGTGCTTGGTGCCATGGTTTAGTTGATTAGGTGGTATTGGATGATAGGTTGGACTTGATGATCCTGAAGGTCTCTTCCAACCTGGTCTATTCTATTCTATATTTAACGACAGAGGCCAAGTCAGCTGAAAATTAAGGTTCCCTCTATGAAAATGTTAAAGTGTTCTGAAAAGCAAGAATCAGTTCACACTAAATATTTAAAGACAGAGCAGTGAACAGATCTCAAATGTGTCTAAGCAGCCTGATAAATGAATAGCAAATGCAGCATTCCCTGTTTATTTATTCAGAAACAAACAGAGGTCCCCATACGAGCCTGACTCTGTGAGCATGGGGAAAGAAGAGCTTAGCAGAGAGAGAGCACTTCAAAATCTTTACAGAATACAGAATGAACCAGCTTGGAAAAGACCTCAGAGATCACTAAGTCCAACCTATCACCCAACACCATCTCAGCAACTAAACCATGGCAGCCTCAGCCAGGCTCTTTTTAAACACCTCCAGGGATGGTGACTCCACCACCTCCCTGGGCAGCACATCCCAATGGCCAATCTCTCTTGCTGGGAAGAATTTGCTCCTCACCTCCAGCCTAAACCTCCCCTGGCACAGCTTGAGACTGTGTCCTCTTGTTCTGGTGCTGGCTGCCTGGGAGAAGAGACCAACCCCCACCTGGCTACAGTCTCCCTTCAGGGAGTTGTAAACAGCAAGAAGGTCTCCCCTGAGCCTGGAAGACTCCAGGCTAAGCAACCCCAGCTCCCTCAGCCTCTCCTCACAGGGCTGTGCTCCAGACCCCTCCCCAGCTTTGTTGCCCTTCTCTGGACACCTTCCAGCATCTCAACATCTTTCCTAAACTGAGGAGCCCAGAACTGGACACAGGACTCAAGGTGTGACCTAACCAGTGCTGAGCACAGGGCAGAATGACCTCCCTGCTCCTGCTGGCCACACTCTTCCTGATGCAGGCCAGGATGCCATTGGCCCTCTTGGCCTCCTGGGCACACTGCTGGCTTGTGTTCAGCTAATATCCACCAGCACCCCCAGGTCCTTCTCTGCATGGCTGCTTCCAGCCACTCTGACCCCAGCCTGTAGCTTTGCATGGGGTTGCTGTGGCCAATGTGCAGAACCCGGCACTTGGATGTGTTCAATCTCCTGCCCTTGGACTCTGCCCATCTGTCCAGCCTGGCAAGGTCCCTCTGCAGAGCTCTGCTAACCTCTAACAGATCAACTCCTGCTCCCAACTTAGTGTCACAGAGTTAGGGTTAACCCTAAAGTAGTAGTACCTTCAAGACAGATACAGTAAAGAGATAACCTAGGCTGGATGTGAGGAAGAAGTTCTTCCCAGCAAGAGAGATTGGCCACTGGAATGTGCTGCCCAGGGAGGTGGTGGAGTCACCATCCCTGGAGGTGTTTAGGAAGAGCCTGGCTGAGGCACTTGGTGCCATGGTTTAGTTGATTAGATGGTGTTGGGTGGTAGGTTGGACTGGATGACCTCAAAGGTCTTTTCCAGCCTGGTTAATTCTGTCTCTTTTTTCCCCCTGTATCTTTCTTCCCCTCATCCCCCACAGTATCTCTTTTTGTCAGGAGTAATAATGAGAATTCTTGGGAGTTCTAAAGCCAGGCAATATTCAAATCAAGATAAAGTGAAGTTAAAAGATCTCTCTGTTCAATAAGCAAATATAAACACACAAAAAACCCATCAGTGATGATTTAGTACTTTGTGCTGGAGGTGCAAATTAGGTGTCTGCTTTGGGTTGTTTTGGGGGGGTTTGCTACTAATAATGTCACTGAATTAAGTTTTTGACTCACAAGAAACTTCTTCACAGTGAGGGTGCCAGAGCCCTGGAGCAGGCTGCCCAGAGAGGTTGTGGAGTCTCCTTCCTGGAGCCTTTCCAACCCCACCTGGATGCATTCCTGTGTGGACTCCCCTGGGTGATGCTGCTCTGGCAGGGGGGACGGACTGGTTGATCTCTGGAGGTCCCTTCCAACCTCTAATGTACTGTGACACTGTGAAGAGCTACAAGTATAAAGCTGCTGAGCTATCCTCCTGCCTCATCCATTTCATTCTGTCTCTCTCCCCTCTCCATACAGCCACCCACACCCCCAGCTGAAAGCATTTAATCAACTGCTTCGCTTTTGACATGCAAATCCTGGGAGTTTATCAGGCTCCTGCCCCTTCTGCACACAGCCTGGTGAAAGGGGTGAAGTTAAAAGCACTGCAAATTAAAACTTCCATATAGGTTTCTGCAAGAGAGGAGGAAACATCTCCCTGGTCCTAATAAATCACAGAATCAACCAGATTGGAAAAGACCTCAGAGATCATCGAGTCCAACCTATTGCCTAATACCCAACACCTCCTGACAACTAAACCATGGCTCCAAGTGCCACATCCAAGCCTTTCCTGAACACCTCCTGGGGTGGTGACTCCACCACCTCCCTGGGCAGCACATTCCAATGGGCAATCTCTCTTTCTGGGAAGAACTTCTTCCTAACATCCAGCCTACACTTCCCCTGGCACCGCTTGAGACTGTGTCCTCTTGTTCTGGTGCTGCTTGCCTGGGAGAAGAGACCAACCCCCACCTGGCCACAACCTCCCTTCAGGTTGTTCATAATATGTACATAAAACTTCTCACAGCATGGTTTACTTAAAGCCTAAAGTGAGAGCCTGGCACAGGCTGCCCAGGGAGGTGGTGGAAGCCTCATCCCTGGAGGTGTTTGCAGCCAGGCTGGATGTGGCTGTGAGCAACCTGCTGTAGTGTGAGATGTCCCTGCCCATGGCAGGGGGGTTGGAACTGGATGCTCCTTGAGGTCCCTTCCAACCAGGACAGTTCCATGATTCTACACCTTACACTGTTTTGGTTTGGCAAAGGTCAGTATTACCAGGAAAAAAAGCTCAGGTAATTGACAGGTGCATTCCTTACAAGTTTCATCAAATCAATCAGGTATCTTGTAAAGGCTCAGGCTCAAATCTTCCCATCACACTCAAAAACACTCTGCTAGTTACAAAGCCCCCAGAAAGTGTAAAAACTGAAAAAGAATTGAAGATGTGAAGAATGCAACCTTTTTTGGGGGGTAATAGGGGTTTTTCCTCACTTTTCAGAGGAGATCCTGGACTAGGAAATCATAGTATCAGTCAGGGTTGGAAGGGACCACAAAGATCATCTAGTTCCAACCCCCCTGCCATGGGCAGGGACACCCCACACTACAGCAGCCTGGCCAGAGCCTCATCCAGCCTGGGCTTAAACACCTCCAGGGACGGGGCCCCAACCACCTCCCTGGACAACCCATTCCAGGGCTTCACCACTCTCATGGGGAAGAACTTCCTCCTCACCTCCAGCCTGAATCTCCCCACCTCCAGCTTCATTCCATTCCCCCTAGTCCTATCACTAGCTGACACCCTGAGAAGTCCCTCCCCAGCCTTCTTGTAGGCCCCTTCAGATACTGGAAGGCCACAATTAAGTCACCTCAGAGCCTTCTCTTCTGCAGACTGAACAGCCCCAACTCCTTCAGTCTGTCCTGATAGGAGAGGTGCTCCAGAATAGAATAGAATAGACCAGGATGGAAAAGACCGTTAAGATCAAGTCCAACCTATCATCCAACACCATTCAACCAACTAACCCATGGCACCAAGCACCCCATCAAGTCTCCTCCTGAACACCTCCAGTGATGGTGACTCCATCACCTCCCTGGGCAGCACATCCCAATGGCCAATCTCTCTTGCTGGGAAGAATTTCTTCCTAACATCCAGCCTAAACCTCCTCTGGCACAGCTTGAGACTGTGTCCTCTTGTTCTGGTGCTGGATGCCTGGCAGAAGAGACCAACCCCCACCTGGCTACAACCTCCCTTCAGGGAGTTGCAGACAGCAAGAAGGTCTCCCCTGAGCCTCCTCCTCTCCAGGCTAAGCAACCCCAGCTCCCTCAGCCTCTCCTCACAGGGCTGTGCTCCAGACCCCTCCCCAGCTTTGTTGCCCTTCTCTGGACACCTTCCAGCAACTCAACCTCCTTCCTAAACTGAGGGGCCCAGAAGTGGACACAGGACTCAAGGTGTGGCCTAACCAGTGCAGTGTACAGGGGCAGAATGACCTCCCTGCTCCTGCTGGCCACACTGTTCCTGATGCAGGCCAGGATGCCCTCTGCTCATCCTCATGGCCCTTCTCTGGACACCTTCCAGCACCTCCATATCCCTCTTGTAACAGGGGCTCCAGAACTGGACACAGTGCTCCAGGTGTGGTCTCACCAGAGCCGAGCAGAGGGGGGGAGAATCACCTCCCTTGACCTGCTGGCCACACTTCTCTTGATGCAGCCCAGGGCCTCCCCTAACAGCTACAAGGACCAAGTGAATTTGCTGGCCCAAGTGAATTAACCTCCTGAATGCAGCAGAGTTGCATCCATTGAGCAGGCAGAGGATTTCACTCCCCAGCGTATTTTCTGTGCCACCACAGCTCCACACTCCTGCTCAGCTGTTGGGTAAATAACCCAATCCTAACACAAACCCAACCCAAATGCTTCAGACACCACCACTGTTAGATCTTTGTCAATAGCAATAAGATGGTTTGTTTATTCTACAACAGCCTCACCTCAGACTTAAGTCCCAACCCTGTCAAGAGGAGCACAGGTACAAGTGAGGACATAATCCTGCCCAACCCTGTTCAATATTTTTATTGATGATCTGGATGAGGGCATTGAGTCCATCATCAGTAAATTTGCAGATGACACCAAGCTGGGGGCAGGAGTTGAACTGTTAGAGGTGAGGACAGCACTGCAGAGGGACCTTGCCAGGCTGGGCAGATGGGCAGAGTCCAAGGGTGTAAGACTGAACACATCCGAGTGCCAGGTTCTGCACTTTGGCCACAGCAACCCCAGGCAGTGCTACAGGCTGGGGTCAGAGTGGCTGAGAGCAGCCAGGCAGAGAGGGACCTGGGGGTGCTGGTTGATGGTAGGCTGAACATGAGCCTGCAGTGTGCCCAGGTGGCCAAGAAGGCCAAGGGCATCCTGGCCTGCATCAGGAACAGTGTGGCCAGCAGGAGCAGGGAGGTCATTCTGCCCTGTGCTCAGCACTGGTTAGGTCACACCTTGAGTCCTGTGTCCACTTCTGGGCCCCTCAGTTTAGGAAGGAGGTTGACTTGCTGGAACGAGTCCAGAGAAGGGCAACAAAGCTGGGGAGGGGTCTGGAGCACAGCCCTGTGAGGAGAGGCTGAGGGAGCTGGGGTTGCTTAGCCTGGAGAAGAGGAGGCTCAGGGGAGACCTTCTTGCTCTCTCCAACTCCCTGAAGGGAGGTTGTAGCCAGGTGGGGGTTGGTCTCTTCTGCCAGGCAACCAGCACCAGAACAAGAGGACACAGTCTCAAGCTGTGCCAGGGGAGGTTCAGGCTGGATGTTAGTAAGAATTTCTTCCCAGAAAGCAAGATTGGCCTTTGGAATGTGCTGCCCAGGGAGGTGGTGGAGTCACCATCCCTGGAAGTGTTTAAAAAGAGCCTGGCTGAGGCACTTGGTGCCATGGTTTAGTTGATTAGATGCTGTTGGGTGATAGGTTGGACTTGATCTCAAAGGTCTTTTCCAACCTGGTTCATTCTGTATTCTCTGTATCCAGTTAGTAATGCTTTAAAGTGATGCTGAGAAAGCAGAACATAGCACAAAGCTTGATGCAGCTCTTACTTGTTGGAACTATTCTGACTCTGCTCAGGTGCCAACAAACTCTCCTGTGAGAGGCAGCACCTATGAGCACCAGCTCCCTGCTGATCTTTAGTGACCAGGAGCTGGCAGTGATGGGGAAAGACAGCAGCAGCAGGGGAAGCTCCTGCTTGCAGTCACAATACAAAGGACACAGTGTTCTGATCCAAATAGAAGAGAGTAATGTAATCCAAACAGTCCACAGGTGTGTTACTCCTACTTTAATAACTATATTCAATAAGGCCTCCCATCAGGAAACACCATTGTGGTGAACCACTATCCCAGGGACCCAAAGCATCTTCTTCCTTCCCTGCCTGTGCAGAACACACTGATCCCACAGACATTTCGGACCACTATTAATTGGCACAACCTCAGCCATCACTATTCCCCCCCACAGGAGCACAAGTTACTGTTCTTCATTTGCTTGCCTGAAAAAAAAATTCTTCTCACAAAGATTGTCCCACTGTACAAGGAGACAAAGTGACAACAAATGTCACAGAATCACAGAACCATTCAGCCTGGAAAAGAGCCTCAGGGTCACCAAGGCCAAGCCAGAGCCCTACTCTGCAAGGCTCACCCCTAAACCACAGCCCCAAGCACCACAGCCAAAGCACCTGCAAACACAGCCAGGCTTGGGGACTCCACCACCTCCCTGGGCAGCACATTCCAAGCCCTGACCACTCTTGCCCTGAAAAAAGGTTTCCTAATGTCCTGTCTGAACCTCCCCAGTGGCAGCTTGAGGCCATTCCCTCTTGCTCTATCACCAACTACCTTTGAGAAGAGACCAGCACCAACCTCTCCACAACCTCCTTTCAGGTAGCTATAGAGAGCCAGGAGGTCTCCCCTCAGCCTCCTCTTTTCCACACTCACCATCCCCAGCTCTTTCAGTCACTCTTCACCAGATTTATTCTCCAGGCCCTAAAGAGATGCAGATGCTTTTTGCTTATTCTCTGTTCCTTTCATGCTAAAAGGGCACTGGGGAGCAATTGTTGTCTCCTTTCCATCCCTCTATTAGAGGCCTCTCTGTCCCAGATGGTTTTCAGAGAATGAAACAACTGACACAGCACCTGCATCCTTTGCATGCTGATGAAAACCAGCTCTAGGGTGTCCTCTTGTCCCACCTGGCATCCAGTTCAGCAAATGGAGAAAGCCCAACTGTCCAAGGTGCAGTTCAGTCAGGCTGAGGTGAAGAGAGGCAGAAGCCTTACCAAGGACAAAAGACATACCCTTAGCAGCTCCTGAGCAAGGGATCATTTATTTTTAGTGCCTTCCAGTTTGACATTCAGTTCTAGTTTCAGATGCTGGTGGAGGGCTGGAAGGCAGCTAGTTAAGACAGCTTCTTGTTATGTCAGCAGCTCAGAAATGGATGTGTGTCCTTCTGGCTTTGTTCTCATCACTGCTATTCCTGCCTTCTTCACCTTAAATGTCAGCAACTACAGTGGGCTTTGCACAGCATAACTGACCAAATGTCCCACCACCCAGGTAGCTCTCCACCACCCAGGAACCTGCCTAAGTCTAGGCAATGCCTTCACTGGAGCAGAGATGATCTTCCAAGCACCTCACCAAATGTCAGGCCTGACTCTTAGGACTGCCCCTGCAAGCACATCCTCTCCCCACTGAAGGTTTTTCTGCCATCTTTAACTATTCAGGAGGGGGAAAACAGCTAAGGACAAGCAGAAAGCCTTTGCACAAGGTTTCCAATCCTAGGTCTTCACCTCCTGCTTTCTTCAGTTTCTGAGGACCCACTTCAGCTCAGGAAAGAAAGATACTCCTCTTGGGGTTTTTTAAGCCAGGGCTTACAACACAGTTAGCTTCTGTGTCAAAAAACAATCTGTACCATGCACCTGCAAAGAGCATCAAGCATATAGAATCACAGAATCAACCAGGCTGGAAAAGACTTCAAAGATCATCAAGCCCAACCTATTACCTAATACCCAACACCTCCTGACAACTAAACCACGGCTCCAAGTGCCACATCCAAGCCTTTCCTGAACACCTCCAGGGATGGGGACTCCACCACCTCCCTGGGCAGCACATTCCAGTGGCCAATTACTCTTCCTGGGAAAAACCTTCCCCTCACATCCAGTTTGAGGCTGTGTCCCCTTCTGTTGGTGGTTGCCTAGAAGAGACCAACCCCCCAAGTGCCCCATTTGAACTAACCCAGAGTAACACAGTTCAGGTCACTAACAGGCCATCCTCTCCCTCTTCTGAGGAACTGATTCTCTCCCAGCTTAAGATGAGCAGACAAGCTCTCACAGCAGTCACCTCAGTGATAGGCAACCTGCTGTAGTGTGAGGTGTCCCTGCCCACGGCAGGGAGGGTGGAACTGGCTGACCCTTGAGGTCCCTTCCAACCCTGAGAAGTCAGTGATCCTCCATCACCTGAGAAGCTGCCCCATTCCTCCTGGGGCAGTGCTCCAGACTGCAGGAGAGAGCTGTTCTTCATGCCACTTGCTGAACCTGGGACACTGCAGCTAATGATTCAAAGGGGGAAGAGTCACTGAGAGAAAAAGCCAGGAGAAGGATGGTTTGGTTGAGTCCCAGCTTCACAGCAGCAGGAGCCTCAGTGCTCCTGGGCAGTGCCTGAGTGCAGGAAAGGAACTGATGGTCCCATCAGTTAAATCCAGTTGCAGAAGTCATTCAGTGAATGCTGACTGAATGACACAGCTGCTTGCTTTGCATGTACCTGTGGCCCAGGGGCCTGAGGTGTCTGTCCCTGTGTCCCTAAGGAGCAGAGTGCCCAGGGAGGTGGTGGAAGCCTCATCCCTGGAGGTGTTTGCAGCCAGGCTGGATGTGGCTGTGAGCAACCTGCTGTAGTGTGAGGTGTCCCTGCCCATGGCAGGGGGGTTGGAACTGGCTGATCCTTCCAACCCCGACAATTGTGGGATTCTGTTGTCAGAACAACTTCCATGAGAAGAATCTACTCGTGTATTTGAGGCTGGATTCACAAAATATTTGGTTGTTTGGGGTTTTTTTTATCATCCTTGAGTCCTAGGCCTTAAAACATTTCCTCATGTTGCCTTTAAAGTGCTTCCTACATTCACTTAATTTCTCTGTCATGAGCTGGGAAGACAGGGAAGAAGAAAATAAAAGCACAGTCTTGCCTTCTTCCTCAATATAATTAGGCTATCACATTAAGCACAGAGGCAGAACAACTGTGGAGGGCATAATAGGTTTTATTTTTTAAAGCAATAAAAATATCAAGACTGAAGTACACTTAGATGGATTCTTTACGTTAATAACCATTAAGGGAGCCCAAGAAGTCTCAGAGTGAACATGGAAGACACACAAATACTATTTTCTGTGCTCCTGTCAAACTTGATCAGCAAGGAAGTTGAGACAGAAAGAGTTTAACAAAATACCACTTTCATTTAAAGGCTCACAGGATGTTAGGGGTTGGAAGGGACCTCCAAAGATCAGCCAGTCCAACCCCCCCTGCCAGAGCAGGAGCATAGAATCCAGCACAGGTCACACAGGAACACATCCAGACAGGGATGGAGAGGCTCCAGAGAAGGAGACTCCACAACCTCTCTGGGCAGCCTGCTCCAGGGCTCTGGGACCCTCACAGTCAAGAAGTTCCTCCTCATATTGAGGTGGAACCTCCTGTGCTGCAGTTTCTATCCATTGCCCCTTGTCCTATCCCAGGGCACAAGTGAGCAGAGGCTGTCCCTGTCCCTTCCTTCCTGACCCCCAGCCCTCAGCTATTGATAGACATTGATCAGATCCCCTCTTTAATTTGATTGGAGGATACATTGAACAAAATTAACACCAGGACCATGTGTCTTCTCAACACATTTGCTCAGATATCAACTCAAAAAGTGGTTTAGGTCATTAGGTCATATGTTTGGTTTAGTGTCGTGGAAGAAAATTGGCAGGTGGGGGGAGAGGGAAAGTGTGATCTAACTTGACACAATGCTGGTTTGTACTGGTAGGTCATAGAACCATAGAATTGCCAGGGCTGGAAGGGACAGCAAGGGTCACCCAGTTCCAACCCCCCTGCCATGTCCAGGGACACCTCACACTACAGCAGGTTGCTCACAGCCACATCCAGCCTGGCTGCAAACACCTCCAGGCAGGAGGCTTCCACCACCTCCCTGGGCAACCTGTGCCAGGCTCTCACCACCCTCACAGGGAAGAACTTCTTCCTGACATCCAATCTGAATCTACCCATTTCTAGCTTGGATCCATTCCCCCCAGTCCTATCACTCCCTGACACCCTCAAAAGCTCCTTCCCAGCTTTCTTGCAGCCCCCTTCAGATACTGGAAGGCCACAATAAAGTCTCGTGCAGTCTTCAAGTCCTTCTTAGAATGGCAGGTTTTACAGCACCAGGCATGTATTGCAAGGGCTCTTTGGAGTTTTTTTACTCAACACAGAGCACAATTCCTGTTCTCTAAAGGAGAAGACTCCCTGACAATTGTGGCACTAGAAGCCAGAAGCAGCACTGCCACTGCAGAGTGCTGCTCAATTACAGAGCAGGCAGCAGAATCCCAGACTGTTAGGGGCTGGAAGGGACCTGGAAAGCTCATCCAGTCCAACCCCCCTGCCAGAGCAGGAGTACCCAGAGCAGATCACACAGGAGCACATCCAGGCAGGTCTTATGTATCTCCAGAGAGATCTACAGCAATGGAACACAAAAAAAGCCATTGAGAAGGGAGCTGGAGCTTGGCCATCACACTGCTCTACAGCTTCCAGGTAAGAAGACTTCTGCCAAAGACAGTGAACAAATCTTTCTCCCTGAACTTAATGACCAAACAATTCTGAATGAGAACTGACCAAACAACTCTGAACATTCCTGCAATGCTCCAACAAATACAACCAGCAGCAGTCACAGGCAGTAGAAAGATTCCAACAGCAGCTCCAAATGAATCACAGCAAGAAGACAACTGCCCAGCTCTTCACAGGATCACAGAATGTTAGGGGCTGGAAGGGACTTTGAGGGATCATCCAGCCCAACCCCCCTGCCAGAGCAGGAGCACCTAGAGCAGATCACACAGGAACACATCCAGGTGGGTCCTGGATATCTCCAGAGAGGGAGAGTGCAGGAGCTGTGCTGCAGCTTGCACACATAGAAAGCAGCTCCCCACTTTGTATGTGAAATGTGCTTTTAGTCTCTAGACAACAAAAGGGCACAATATGATTTGTGGCTTGACGTATTTCACCATTTCCACAGCGAAGACATCTAAAAATACTTGTTGAAATGTCACTGGTTGCCTCCCCCTGCGAAGGGAAGGTGCTCCACAACAAGGCACCCTCACAAATGCTCAGCTCTGCGTTCGCACACGAGCCCTGCTGCTGGAAATGAAGTAGCAGAGAAGAAACGGGAGCAAATTATTTGGGAGAAGAAATCTGATGAAGGGGAGAGCTTCCTGTGGCCTTCCAGTGTCTGAAGGGGGCTGCAAGAAAGCTGGGGAGGGACTTTGTAGGGTGTTGTGTAGTGATAGGAGTAGGGCGAATGGAGCAAAAGTAGAAATGGGCAGATTGAGATCGGATGTCAGGAAGAAGTTGTTCCCCATGAGGGTGGTGAGACACTGGCACAGGTTGCCCAGGGAGGTGGTGGAAGCCTCATCCCTGGAGGTTTAGAAGGCCAGGCTGGATGTGGCTGTGAGCAACCTGCTGTAGTGTGAGGTGTCCCTGCCCATGGCGGGGGGGTGGAACTGGCTGATCCTTGAGGTCCCTTCCAGCCCTGACAATTCTGAGGGATCTGGGGCTGTTTAGCTTGAAAAAGAGGAGGCTGAGGAGAGACCTCCTGGCTCTCTACAACTACCTGAAAGGACACTGTGGAGAAGTTGGTGCTGGTCTCTTCTCCCAGGTCATTAGTGACAGAACAAGAGGGAATGGCCTCAAGCTGCCCCTGGGGAGGTTCAGACTGGACATGAGGAAACATTTTCTCAGGGCAAGAGTGGTCAGGCATTGGAATGTGCTGCCCAGGGAGGTGGTGGAGTCCCCAAGCCTGGCTGTGTTTCAAGTTAGTTTGGCTGTGGTGCTTGGGGCTGTGGTTTAGGGGTGAGCCTTGCAGAGCAGGGTTCTGGGTTGGACTTGGTGATTCCAACCTGAATGTTTCTGTGATCCTATGAAACCTTAACACAGGTTACTCTCCTTCACTCAGGGCATCGCTTACCATCAAGGTGAGCCAACAGTGCTGACCACATCTCTGCTGCTTCATTTCAGTAAGAACAGCCAATTTCCATTAGCAAAATCCTGACTTTGTCAAGTTTTTGGATAACCTCCATTTCAACACATGACTTGTAGGAACAACACAGACAGGTTGAGCTAAGAACTTTTTGATGTAGACATTCAGCGTGGTGGGGGAGGCTCTGAAGCAATGATGGAGCAAACAAGGATGCTGATATACTACAGTAATCCTGCTTGGAGCAAAGTCAGTGTGCCTGCCCAGGAATAAGACTGCAATATCCCAACAGCTACTCACATCAAAGCAGCAAAGCTCTACAGACAGGTTTTTGAGTCCTCACCCCAGAAACGTGCTGCTGCTGCAGCACTACCACCCAGTTCCCCAGACAGTAGATGAACTCAGCACCAAGGGGAGATGGAAGAGTGTTTAAGGTGTTCCCCAAAGCAATGCTGCACTGTTTGGAGAAACACAACAATATCAGCACCCAAAGGACCTTCTAGGCTGCAGTGCCTCAGGGATACAGTGAGATTTCCACACAGCTCCCACATCCTAACAAATCCACCCACCTCTCAAGCCTCCTGTCTTAGCACCCACCACTTCTCTCCACAGCTGAAGACACAGGGGCCTGATCAGCTCCACCAGATGAACACAACTCCTGAGGAAAGCTGGGCTCTTCTCCCAGGCAACCAGCACCAGAACAAGAGGACACAGTCTCAAGCTGTGCAGGGCGAGGTTTAGGCTGGATCTTAGAAATAAGAGATTTGCCTATTGGAATGTGCTGCCCAGGGAGGTGGTGGGGTCAACATCTCTGGAGGTGTTTAAGAAAAGCCTGGGTGAGGCACTCAGTGCCATGGTCTGGTTGATTCGATAGGGTTGGGTGATCTGTTGGACTTGATGAACTTGGAGGTCTCTTCCAACCTGGCTGATCCAAGATTCTGTGAAGCCTGTGAGGTTTGAGGGGGAGAAGCCAGGGGAAAGCTGCACTGTACAAACCACTTGTGGCTCACCATACAGAAATCTTTGCCTTCCTAGTTTTCCCAGTACCTCCAGCAACCTCTTCTTTTCCAGCCCAAACCTGTTGCCACAACTAGACTTGAAATTACAGATGCAGGATAGCTGTTATGACAGAGGGGGTGTGTGTGGAGACAACAAACTGAAACTGTGCCATGGTTTAGTTGCTGAGATGGTGTTGGGTGATAGGTTGGACTCAGTGATCTCAAAGGTCTTTTCCAACCTGGTTAATTCTATTCTGTTCTGAAGGAAAAGCCAGCAGGATGCCAGGGACAAACTGGGATTGTTTAGCTCCTCACTTGTTTTCTGAGCTTTGTGGTTGGTGGTGTTGTTACTTTGCCTTTTTTCACTTTCACAGTGCACTTTGGGAGGATCCACCACCGAGAAACTTCAGCACCAGATTAACTGAGCATTCTGTGTTGTTACACAGCAAAGTAACTGCTTAGCTAGCCCTGCTGCTGTGTGGGAGATCAAATTAGAATAGAATCAACCAGGTTGGAAGAGACCTCAGAGATCATCCAGTCCAACCTATCACCCAACACCATCTCAGCAACTCAACCATGGCACCAAGTGCCTCAGCCAGGCTCTTCCTAAACACCTCCAGGGATGGTGACTCCACCACCTCCCTGGGCAGCACATTCCAATGGCCAATCTCTCTTGCTGGGAAGAACTTCTTCCATTGGGGGTGTATGGATAAACAGCTGTTTTATATCCTGTATATGAGCATGCTCATGTATGTGACAAGCAATTTGTGTTACCAAAGATCTCCACATCTGAAACACAGGAAATCATCAGTGGCAATCACAGAACCACAGAAACATTCAGGTTGGAAAAGACCCTCATGGTCACGAAGGCCAACCCAGAACCCTACTCCACAAGGCTCACCCCTAAACCACAGCCAAACCACCCTGAGACACAGCCAGGCTTGGGGACTCCACCACCTCCCTGCCCAGCACATTCCACTCCCTGACCACTCTTGCCCTGAAAAAAGCTTTCCTACTGTCCAGTCTGAACCTCCCCAGGGGCAGCTTGAGACCATTCCCTCTTGTTCTGTCACTAATGACCTGGGAGAAGAGACCAGCACCAACCTCTCCACAACCTCCTTTCAGGTAGCTGCAGAGAGCCAGGAGGTCTCCCCTCAGCCTCCTCTCTTTCCCACTAACCATCCCCAGCTCCTTCAGTTGCTCTTCACAGAATCATGGAATCGTCAGGGTTGGAAGGGGCCAGCACAAAACACCACAGGTTCTCACACTTCCTGTAAGTGAAACTCACCCTGAATTTTATCACTGTGAGTTTAAAACGTATCATTTGCATCCAGAGCCTACAGAGTGCACAACGCACAGAGAGTTCTTTGGTGGAGGAACTGAATGGAAATATTTTCCAGAGACAGCAGAGGGGGATGTTAGCACAACTGGCCTGGAACCAGGATTTAACTCCATCTGTAATTGCCTTTTAACTCCATGCCACACTGAACTCCATCATTAGCTAAAGCTGCACCTTCATTTCATTACTGCCCTGGCTGTTTTCCTGTCCACTCTGAAAGCTTTATTTCTTCTGCTCTTCATACTCAAGGAGTATTACATTCAATGCTGATTAACTGCTTTAGCCATTTCATACTTTTTCCAAGCCTAAAGTTCCAGGAGCTGGAATCCTGCTAGAATTTCTAGCTAAACATAAGCAATATACAACACAACATACTTTCATACTTCCTAACATACTGATGTTAGGAAATAGCTCTTCAGCATGAGGGTGGTGAGACACTGGCACAGGTTGCCCAGGGAGGTGGTGGAAACATCATCCCCTGGAGGATTTGAAAGCCAGGCTGGATGTGGCTCTGAGCAATCTGATCTAGTGTGAGGCGTCCCTGCCTATAGCAGCGGGGCTGGAACTGGATGATCCTTGAGGTCCCTTCCAACCCAAACAATTCTGTGATACTTTAGAAGGTAATCATACAACCAACCTGGTTGGAAAAGCCCTCAGAGATCGTCAAGTCCAACCTGTCACCCAACACCTCATGATAACTAATCCATGGCACCAAGTGCCACCTCCAGTCCCCTCCTGAACACCTCCAGGGATGGTGACTCCACCACCTCCCTGGGCAGCACATTCCAATGGCTAACAACTCTCTCTGAGAAGAACTTTCTCCTCACCTCCAGCCTAAACTTCCCCTGGTGCAGTGTGAGACTGTGTCCTCTTGTTCTGTTGCTGCTTGCCTGGGAGAAGAGACCAACCCCCACCTGGCTGCAACCTCCCTTCAGGTAGTTGTAGAGAGCAATAAGGTCTCTGAGCCTCCTCCTCTTACTGTAGGCATAGGAGAGCTTTTTTTTATTACTATTTACACGGTGGAAATACACCAAAGTGACACCTCAGGGACAAGACTATTAACATACCCATCTACCCAGCTCCACAATGAAAGGGAAAGAGACCAAACAGAAAACAGGAATAAACAAGAACTGTTAACCACCCGGCATTAAACTCCTCAGAGCTGAACCTGCACCATTGTTCACTTTGAATAAAGGCAAGCCCACATGCTGGAGCTCATGACACAGCCCTTCCGCGGAATGAAACGAGAAGACCTTTCCAGCTTCTGGCAGAGTCAGATTAGACCCTTTCTAAAGTTTCCCCATCTGTAAAAGCATCTGATACGTTCTGACAAGTGTCGTCCATCCCATTTCTGCAATCCCTCAGCCGCGCAGACTCCTGACACGAAGAAATATGACCGCAGATTTCAGTCACGGCGGTATTTACCGAGAGGAAAGATTAAAAACCATCTCGCTTTTCACAGCTCAAATACCTGTTCCCGGCTTAGCCGCTGGTTTTATGATGTCATACGTTTGCGATGAACTCCCCACGAGCGATCACCTTCACCAGTCGGAAGTAAGGCAGCAGTTCTGCGACAGACCTCCACCTCCAACCCCAGGGTACAGCACTTATTCCACCGAGCAAACAAAGCCTCCTCCGTTTTAACGCTCGGTGAATTCTTGACCCCGGCAGCACAGCCCATCCGTCCAGCACGGCGGCAACCAAACGCAAACGTCCTACTCCAGGACTCCACAAACTACCAAGGAATTAACGAGCCGTGAATCAAAGGCATAAGAGGATGGGGCACACCTGAAAGTTCCCAAGTGCAAACGCTCTACTGAGCCATTTCCCCTTCGACACACACCGCAGACCAGAGCAGTGACACAACGACCCCGCATGACAGACGCCTTCATTCAGTGCGTGCCAGAAGTTACCTTTTCATTGTAATCGGCTGCTTATTTTGGAAAGCGACCAGACACCATCCGCCTTCCACCAGTACCGAGCCCTCCGCCGCGGTTCGGGGACGCGAGGCCGCTCCAGGGCCGCCGCCGGCGGGACTGACCGGGCAGCTCCCGCGGGCACTGCTCGGCGCCGAGGTCGCGATCGTGGCATCGGGCGTTCGCGGCTCCGCCGTGCCGGCTCCACCCCGGGCGATGGGGGAAGGGGGGAATAACCGAACGGGTGCAGCTTCGCCCCCCGCCGCTACGAGGGGCGGCCCGGGGAGACACGGTCCCACGCAGGGAAGTTTCGCGAAGTCACTTCGGAGTCCCCCCCCCCGGCCGCACGCTCCGGTTCACGCCCCGCTGCCTTTAACAGCCCGGCCCTGGGGAGCGCGGGCGGCGGCACCGCGGACAAAAGTTAGTTGCTACCGGTGCGGCGGCGGCGGGAGGCCTGGGTTTGGTGTGTTCCCACCAGCCCGGCCCACGATACCGGCCTCCCCCCGCCGCCCCGCTCGCCCCCCGCTCCTGCCGCGGTTGCGGAGCAAGATGGAAGGCGCGGGGCCGCCCGGCCGTGCCCCGCTGACGAGCAGGGCTTGCTGGAGAGGCACCCAGTGGCTGGGCAGCCCTCTCTCCCACCCCCCATCCCCCGGTTCCTTTGCGGCGGCTGCCGGCCCCGACGCTCCGCACTCACCTCGCTCCGGCTCGGCTTGCAGGCAGATGGGGATGTTCTTCTTCCAGCCCGGCATGGCTCCGCGCTCCCCGCTCAGCGCTGCTGCTGCGGCGGGAGGGGGCTCATGGCAGGACGAGGCGGCGGCGGCGACCTGTGCTCGGGGTGGAAGTCTGCGGCTCCGGCGGGCAGCGGCGAA
Organism: Dryobates pubescens; assembly: GCF_014839835.1. Classification (NCBI taxonomy): domain Eukaryota; kingdom Metazoa; phylum Chordata; class Aves; order Piciformes; family Picidae; genus Dryobates; species Dryobates pubescens. The sequence goes on from NC_071657.1 coordinate 136,595,617, forward strand.
GGGGCGGCGGCCGCACGGTGGGAGGGAGGACGGGGGGAGGGGAGGCGGCGGAGCTCTGCCAGCTTGAGGGACGGGAAAGAGGGCGCGGGGCGGGCTCGCCCGGTTCAGCCGGGGACAGTAGGGGGTGGGCGGAGGGGGAGCTGCGCGAGAGGGAGGTGCGGAGGGGCCCCGGCCCTCCCCGCCGCCGGCAGGTGGGACGAGCTCGAGCCGCCGGCCGCACAATGGAGCGCCCGCGCGTGGCCCCCTCCCGGCCTCCCCGGGGCTAGGTGGGGCGGGACGGGGCGGGGCGGGGCGGGGGCTGCCGCCGCCGCTCGGCCACCAGGTGCGGGCCGGGGCGCGGGGTCGGCGCCGCGAGCGCAGGCCGCGGGGAGCCGCCGGGCGCTCCGCCGTGCCCGCCTCGCGGGTGGAGAGGGGGCGGGGAGGGGGCTGCGGGTGCGGCCGCGACACGCGTGTCAGCGGTCCCGGGGGCGGCGGGGAGGCGGGAGGCGTGCGCCCCGCGGCCGCCGCCGCCTCCTCACTTGTAGAAGGACCTGTGAGTTTCGGAGCCTCCGGGCATCCGAAATGCGGCGTTCGGGGCTTGTTGCCATGCGCGACCATCCCGCCCGACCCTTCCCCTCCGCCGGCGGCGCCTGCTGCGCGGACGCGGCGTTAAAATGGGCTCGTCCCTTTTTCCCTTCGCGGTTCCCCGCCTGGTGAGTTTGCTTCCCCCCTCCCCCCCCCCGTGTGTGCCAACGATAAGGACATAAAGAGTTAAATGAGAGGCTGGCTGCCGAGGAACGGCGCTGACAAGCCCCTTCATCGAACAGATCGCAATTTGCGCCATGAAGAATCCCCTACCCGCGGATGACAGGTTGGATTTCTGTCGTTACAGCCAGCGCCTTGTGACCTTTTGACCAACAGACCTCGAATCTCGCCGCTGAAATCGTTTCTGACGCAGCCATGTCCTGATAAAAAGCTGATGCTGAGGCGATGAAATATTCCTTTTGGTTTTTACAAGGAAAATAGTAATAATAATACAGCAAATACAAACTCAAAGTGGCAGATTTGAGGGTTTGAAGGCCAGGCTGGATGTGGCTGTGAGCACCCTGCTCTAGTGTGAGGAGTCCCTGCCCATGACAGGGGGGATGGAACTGGCTGATCCTTGAGGTCCCTTCCAACCCTGACTATTCTGTGAATGTTAAAGTAATACAGAAGTGAAGCTTCTCCCCCCACCACCCCAAGGCGGTTCAGGGGGTGGGCTGCTGTATGAGCTTCGTCCTGCCTAGCAATTACGTTGTGATTACTTGTGTCTTGTCTGCCATTTCTTCATCTTTATGGGCAGCAGGCGGTTTCAGGTGGTCAAAGCTCCGCACGCGAGTCTTCCGTTCCAGTGAAGGTTTGAAGGGTTTCCTGGGTTCAATTTTTTCGCTGCAAATGGAATGAGAATTTCCTGACGGCGCGTTTTGCTGCCTTGGCTCTGGGCCAGCGTGTCAAGCAGAATGTGTGCCTGGGTACTCATGCAAACTCCTTGATTAAAAGCCCATTGATGAGGGCTGCAGCTGCTGGCTTTCCTTGATTGCGCTTGGACCGTGGTCTCATCACCCGTGATGCTGCAGTCCCACGTGGCAGTATCACCAGGCAGCACCAGTGTGGTTCAGACGAGGAGCAGGCACGCAGGATTTCAGCGGCATTTCGGCTGAATTAAGAGTATGTAATGAAGAGTTGGTTTATGCTGGCAGCTCTCTTGCTGCCCACGACAGGACAGGAGATAGCTGTCGTAGAACAAAATCCAACACCTGGATTCACAGGCTCACAGGATGTCAGGGGCTGGAAGGGACCCAAAGAGATCATCGAGTCCAAGCCCCCTGCCAGAGCAGGACCATACAATCTAGCTCAGGTCACAGTATCACAGTATAACTAAGGTTGGAAGAGACCCCAAGGATCATCAAGTCCAACCTGTCCCAACAGACCTCATGACTAGACCATGGCACCAAGTGCCACGTCCAATCTCCCCTTGAACACCTCCAGGGACGGTGACTCCACCACCTCCCTGGGCAGCACATTCCACACAGGAACACATCCAGACAGGGCTGGAAAGTCTCCAGAGAAGGAGACTCCACAACCATCCAAGATTCCGCTGCTCAAGGCCTCATTTGTTTGTCATTGGAATGTGCTGCCCAGGGAGGTGGTGGAGTCACCGTCCCTGGAGGTGTTCAAGAGGGGATTGGATGTGGCACTTGGTGCCATGGTCTAGTCATGAGGTCTGTAGTGACAGGTTGGACTCAATGATCTTTGAGCTCTCTTCCAACCTTGGTGATACTGTGATACTGTGATCCAACCTGTCCTTAAACACTCCCAGGCAAGAGGCATCCACAGCCTCCCTTGGGAAGCCTATTCCAGAGTCCAAACAATCTCATACTGAAGAACTTCTTCCTAAGCTCCAGTCTAAGCCTACTCTCCCTCAGTTTCAAGCCTCTCCTTGTCCTATTGCTAGACACCCTTATGAAAAGTCCTTCTCCAGCATTCTGGGAGGATCCCTTTAGGTATCTGAAGGCAGAATGTAGGTTGCCTTGGTCTAGAAGGTACCCTGTCTTCAAAATCTCTATAACTAGATAGTGATGAGATAGTGGTTCCTAAAAGACATTCTGTGCTACAGCACAAATCCAAATAAATTGCAGTTATTTGTTGGTATTTTCTGTCTCCACCTGATTTTAGGGACAAAAAAAAAAGGCAGTTAGAAAAATACATCCCCTTAGCTTAAAGCAGATACTGTGTGTAAAATTCAAAGCTCATGCAGAAGACCTCCAGTCTTTATCTGGTGAATGACACATGTGGTACTTCAATACATTCCTGCTCTGGCAGGGGGGTCGGACTAGATGATCTCTTGAGGTCCCTTCCAACCTCTCATGTGCTGTGATGCTGTAACAGGAGGATAATAGGCCAAAAAAACACTCTACCAAGTTAGACCTGTCAGGCTGGGCTCAACCTGTGTGCCCACTGATGGGTTTGTTTCATTATGGAGGGTACTACCTTTGGGGTTCCTGCACCTTTGAGCCACAGTCTTGTGTCCTCTAAGAAGAGGCAATGTTCCCCTGCCTTTCCTGCTAATATTCCCCTGCCTTTCATAGTTCCTTTACGTCAGTCACATTGGGAGGTCTTTAATTGGTAGCTCTAAAGGCAACTGTGAGTGTGCATGTGGATCTCTAAGCATTACAAAAACAAAGCTTTCACACCAGATTTTTCGCTCACAGGGCAAAGCTTGCAGAAGATGCCTTTGGGGAGTGCAGGCACAGCAACTGCACTGCCTGAGGGAGGCTCAGAGGAAAGGGAGAGAAAAGACTGAGGCTGCTCAGCCCGGGAGGCACCCACACAAGGAGCAGGTGCTGAATCCTGTCCCAGCAGCTGCTGGAGAATACACAGCCAGGAAACACGTTTCAAGGCAAGGAAGTGGTTTAGAAGCCATGCAGCGGCTCCTGCCCTCTACCATTGCATAGAATCATAGAATCAACCAGGTTGGAAAAGACCTCAGAGATCAACAAGTCCAACCTGTTACCTAGTGTGATTGCCCATTGGAATGGGCTGCCCCAGGAGGTGGTGGAGTCACCATCACTGGAGGTGTTCAGGAGGAGACTTGATAGGGTGCTTGGTGCCATGGGTTAGTTGGCTGGGTGGTGTTGGGTGATAGGTTGGACACGATGATCTTGAAGGTCTCTTCCAACCTGGTCTATTCTATTCTAGTCTATTCTAAATACCTAACACCTCCTGACAACTAAACCATGGCTCCAAGGGCCACCTACGATCCTTTTTTTGAACACCTCCAGTGATGGTGACTCCACCACCTCCCTGGGCAGCACATCCCAATGGCCAATCTCTCTGGGAAGAACTTTCTCCTCACCTCCAGCCTAAACCTCCCCTGGTACAGCTTGAGACTGTGTCCTCTTGTTCTGATGCTGCTGGCCTGGGAGAAGAGACCAACCCCCACCTGGCTACAACCTCCCTTCAGGGAGTTGTAGAGAGCAAGAAGGTCTCCCCTGAGCCTCCTCTTCTCCAGGCTAAGCAACCCCAGCTCCCTCAGCCTCTCCTCCCAGGGCTGTGCTCCAGACCCCTCCCCAGCCTCATTGCCCTTCTCTGGACACCTTCCAGCATCTCAATCTCCTTCTTAAATTGAGGAGCCCAGAACTGGACACAGGACTCAAGATTTCTGATAAGGAACCTGGGCTTTCAGGTGCTGTGGAAGGAAATGAAGCTTCAGATGATTGTGTGTCATCCAGCATCCTAAATCTTACCTACTCCCTCTGATGCCAAGCTTTTATCTCCTGCCTTGCCATCAGGAATGAAGCTTTAAGAGAGGAGCACTGCTTCTCCAACAGATTTGGTTGGGGTTTTCTTTGCCAGCACTGCAGCTCTACAAAATTGCAGGTCAAAGGAAGAGAGCAGTAGATTGTTCTACTCTTCAGCCCACAATAAGCCATTTTCTGCCTATTTGTTTTCCTTCCAGTGCCATCACTTTGAATGTGAGTAAAAATTCCTTAGGACTGAAGGGGGGTGGTTTTTCTTCAGGGCTGTGCAGGAGTCACAGAATCTCAGCTGCTGGTTTGGATTTCCTCCAGAGGTGTGCTTCCCAAGTCCTATTTTTTCTAAGTATCACAGTATAACTAAGGTTGGAAGAGACCTTGAGGATCATTGAGTCCAACCTGTCTCCACAGACCTCATGACTAGACCATGGCACCAAGTGCGACATCCAATCCCCTCTTGAACACCTCCAGGGATGGGGACTCCACCACCTCCCTGGGCAGCACATCCCAATGATGAACGACTCGCTCGGTGAAGAACTTTCTCCTCACCTCAAGTCTAAACCTCCCCTGGCGCAGCTTGAGACTGTGTCCTCTTGTTCTAGTGCTGGTTCCCTGGGAGAAGAGACCAACCTCCTCCTGGCCACAACCACCTTTCAGGTAGTTGTAGAGGGCAATGAGGTCTCCCCTGAGCCTCCTCTTCTCCAGGCTAAACAACCCCAGCTCCCTCAGCCTCTCCTCACAGGGCTGTGCTCAAGGCCTCTCCCCAGCCTTGTTGACCTTCTCTGGACACCTTCAAGTCTCTCAATGTCCTTCTTAAACTGAGGAGCCCAGAACTGGACACAGGACTCAAGGTGTGGCCTAACCAGTGCAGAGTACAGGGCAGAATGACTTCCCTGCTCCTGCTGGCCACACTGTTCCTAATGCAGGCCAGGATGCCATTGGCCCTCTTGGCCACCTGGGCACACTGCTGGCTCATGTTTAGGCAGCTGTCAATCAGCACCCCCAGGTCCCTCTCTGTTTGGGAGCTCTCAGCCACTCTGACCCCAGCCTGTAGCTCTGCATGGGGTTGCCATGGCCAAAGTGCAGCACCTGGCACTTGGACTTGTTCAATGCCATCCCATTGGACTCTGCCCATCTGTCCAGTCAGTCGAAGTCACTGGCTGCTTGGGAATGAGTAGACCACATACTAAACAGCTCACAACATTCACAGCATTGGCTGGATTGTGTCTGCTTCTCTCTTTCCCTTATGCAAGACATGACAAATAAAGCTCTTCTAAGCAATGATGCTGTAATTCCCCATGTCTCTGCTACAGGAAAAGCTTGTATGGGTGCCTGGCTCAAGTTAATTTAATTGCATTCTCCTGCTCACATGAGCTGCTTTGCACTGAACAACTGCTTCTGCGTCTCCCACTGCTAGTGATGGATGAAAGCAGTCACCTGATCTGGGTTGGGGCAGTGCCAGGCACAGATACAGGCTGGGCAGGGACTGGCTTGAGAGCAGCCCTGAAGAAAAGGCCTGGGGGTGCTGGTGGATGAGATGCTCAACATGAGCCAGCAGTGAGCACTTGCAGCCCAGAAAGCCAAGCAGAGCCTGGGCTGCAGCAAGAGAAGCAGAGCCAGCAGGGCCAAGGAGGTGATTCTGCCCCTCTGCTCCACTCTGCTGAGACCCCACCTGGAGCTCTGTGTCCAGTTTTGGAGCCTCTATTACAGGAAGGATCTGAAGGTGCTGGAAAGTGTCCAGAGAAGGGCCATGAGGATGAGCAGAGGGCTGGAGCTGCTCTGCTATGAGGACAGACTGAGGGAGTTGGGGTTGTGCAGTCTGGAGAAGAGAAGGCTCTGAGGAGACCTAATTGTGGCCTTGCAGTATCTGAAGGGGGCTCCAAGAAAGCTGGGGAGGGACTTTTGAGGTTGTCAGGGAGTGATAGGACTGGGGGGAATGGATCCAAGCTAGAGGGGGAGATTTAGATCAGACATTAGAAAGAAGTTCTTCCCCATGAGGGTGGTGAGAGCCTGGCACAGGTTGCCCAGGGAGGTGGTGGAAGCCTCATCCCTGGAGGTTTTTGCAGCCAGGCTGGATGTGGCTGTGAGCAACCTGCTGTAGTGTGAGGTGTCCCTGCCCATGGCAGGGGGGTTGGAACTGGCTGATCCTTGAGGTCCCTTCCAACCCTGACAATGCTGTGATTTAGCTGTGCATTTTCTGGTAACTATATCACACTTGCAGCATATAACCTTCCTGCCAGTGCTTTTCTCTCTACAGCTCTTTTGCCCCTGTAGAATTTTAAATCAATTGAATCTTGCTCTTCAAGGGACCACCCTTTCTACTTGATGCTGCAGCATGGAGGTCATCTAATAAGACCTTAGAATTAATCAAAGGCTAAAAGAAGCATAATATTCCCAAGGAAAGATTTTCTGCTTTGAGTGCTCCAAAGAAGAGATTTGATTTGCTATTTCCTGTTCTTATTTATTCCCTAGAAGTAAGGTAGGAGAAATTTGATGGTGAGGCTTAAGAATTCATAGAATTGTTAGGGTTTGAAGGGACCTCAAGGATCAGCCAGTTCCAACCCCCCTGCCATGGGCAGGGACACCTCACACTACAGCAGGTTGCTCACAGCCACATCCAGCCTGGCTGCAAACACCTCCAGGGATGAGGCTGCCACCACCTCCCTGGGCAACCTGTGCCAGGCTCTCACCACCCTGATGGGGAAGAACTGGAGGATGGTTCAGCTCTGGAGGACTGGAATGTTTCTCAGTGCCTGCAGATCTGTGCTGTCACCTCTAAGGTACAAGAGCTGCTTCAGCTTCTACGTGTTTCAGCTTTGCCTTTTCTGCTCAGTGACGAGCCACTCAGTGTCCACACTTGCACACACATCTGTGATTAGGGAAAGCTTCAGAAGGGGGCAAGGAATACACCTCCTGCAAAGGAAAAGCAAAGATTATCCAGAATGACATTGAGACTGGCAAGATACTGCACCTTCTAGAGGCTTCTGGTCATTCTGATGCAGCTGATGTGACTGAGGGATGGGATAGGACCTAGACTGGCTGGAGAAATAGGCCCAGGTGAACCCCATGAGCTTCAACAAGACCAACTGCCAGATCCTGCACCTGGGGTGGGGCACTCCTCCATACCAATACAGCTGGAGGGTGATAAGATTGAGAGCAGCCCTGCAGAAAAGGACTTGAGGGGGCTGGTGAATGAGAAACTGGACATGAGCCAACAACGTGCAGCCCAGAAGGCAAACCACATCCTGGGCTGCATCGGAAGGGGTCTGGAGCACAGCCCTGTGAGGAGAGGCTGAGGGAGCTGGGGTTGCTTAGCCTGGAGAAGAGGAGGCTCAGGGGAGACCTTCTTGCTCTCTACAACAACCTGAAAGGAAGTTGTAGCCAGGAGGGGGTTGGTCTCTTCTCCCAGGCAACCAGCAGAACAAGAGGACACAGTCTCAAGTTGTGCCAGGGGAAGTTTAGGCTGGAGGTGAGGAGAAAGTTCTTCATAGAGAGAGTAGTTGGCCATTGGGATGTGCTGCCCAGGGAGGTGGTGGAGTCACCATCCCTGGAGGTGTTCAGGAAAGGCTTGGATGTGGCACTTGGAGCCATGGTTTAGTTGTCAGGAGGTGTTAGGTAATAGGTTGGACTTGATGATCTCTGAGGGCTTTTCCCACCTGGTTTATTCTGTGATTCGTTGCTGTTTGGGAAGAAAGAAGGTTCTGATCCTGGTCACCAATGCATGCCTGAGACTGAATTCTTTCTAATAACAGTTACAAAAATTAGTACAAGTCCCATTAAAACAAAGCTAGAAATGGGTAGATTGAGAGTGGATGTTAGGAAGAAGTTGTTCCCCCTGAGGGTGGTGAGAGCCTGGCACAGGTTGCCCAGGGAGGTGGTGGAAGCCTCATCCCTGGAGGTGTTTGCAGCCAGGCTGGATGTGGCTGTGAGCAACCTGCTGTAGTGTGAGGTGTCCCTGCCCATGGCAGGGGGGTTGGAACTGGATGATCCTCGAGGTCCCTTCCAACCCTGACAGTTCTGTAAATATGATGTGATTGCATTGAAAAGTGATACCAACCTCACCAGGACTGAGCCCTGGGCAGACCAGAGATGCACTCTCTCCAGCATTATCTTCCTTGCACACTGCTCTTTTATTTTCTCTTCTTTATTTCCCCTTTTATTAGAGAGGTGCCTTACCTTGAAGCCATTTGTCACACTGCTGAACTCCAGATGAAAAAGTTCACAGATGAGACATGAGGAGGAGTATACCAACAATTGATTTCTTTCCTAGCTGCCTTTTATCACTTTTATTAACCAATGTTAATCTAATATAGTAGGACATCCTGCCACAGAGCAGTGGCCATTTGTAGTCAGCCTTCTGGGGGAGTCTCCAGCTTTGGGCAGTGCAGAAGAGATGTTTGTGGCCCCGTGAATCCCTCACACAGACACAGCAGTGGACTGTGGGAGGAGAGGAGGATCTCTGAGCCTGCTGCTGGAAACAGGACCTTTGAGAAGTTAACACTTGGGGTCCCTGGTCTGTCACTCCTGAGCAGATTGAGGAATCAGATAACCCATGAGCACAATCACAGGCTCACAGGATGTTAGGAGCTGGAAAGGACCCTCTGAAGATCATCAAATCCAACCCCTCCCTGCCAGAGCAGGAGCACAGAATCCAGCACAGGTCACACAGGAACACATCCAGACAGGGCTGGGAAGGCTCCAGAGAAGGAGACTCCACAACCTCTCTGGGCAGCCTGCTCCAGGGCTCTGGCACCCTCACAGTGAAGAAGTTCCTCCTCATGTTGAGGTGGAACCTCCTGTGCTGCAGTTTACATCTATTACCACTTCTCCTATAGAATCATAGAATCAGTAAGGTTGGAAAAGACCTCAAGGATCATCAATCACAGGGAGCAAGTGAGCAGAGCCTGTCCCCTCCCTCTTCACCCCCAGCCCTCAGATATTTATAGACATGGATTAAATCCCCTCTCAGTCTTCTCCTCTCCAGACTAAACAGCCCCAGGGCTCTCAGCCTCTCCTCATAGGGCAATCAGTTTAGGCAAGTTGGGAACAATTCTGTGTATGCTCAGGACCAGAAAGTTACTTACCTGAGTAACTCTAGATGAGCACTTCAGTAGCTACAGCCCTTCTAAACCCCCAGCACTTTCCCACCAAGCTGCTTTCTAGCTGGTCAGCCCACAGAACATCATGGGGTGTGGGGTTACTCCTCTTCACATGCAGGGCTCGGTAGTTCTGCTTGTTGAACTTCAAGGCCAGGCTGGATGTGGCTCTGAGCAACTCAGAGAGCAGGCAGAGGCTGCTGCAAACAAGGAAGCTTCCATATGCTGCCTTGTCTCAAAACTCATCTGAAAAGGGAAGGAAAGACTTTGTTCTACCATGGCAAGTTCCTGGCTTTGCAGAGCTAAAAATGCTTCTGGGGGTTGTGACTAGCAGCAAACACATGGTGCTGGTGGGGGTTTGCATGGATGGTGGGCTGAGAACACTCAGCACATCCCTGTGCTAGATCTTGGGGATAGAGGAGGGAAGATTTAGATATGACATTAGGAAGAAGTTGTTCCCCATGAGGGTGGTGAGAGCCTGGCACAGGTTGCCCAGGGAGGTGGTGGAAGCCTCATCCCTGGAGGTTTTGGAGGCCAGGCTGGATGTGGCTGTGAGCAACCTGATCCAGTGTGAGGTGTCCCTGGCCCATGGCAGGGGGTTTGGAGCTGGCTGATCCTTGAGGTCCTTTCCAACCCTAATGATTCTATGATTTCTCCAGCCTGCCAAGGTCCCTCTGAATGGAGCTCAACCATCCAGTGTATTGCCACTTCTCCCAGTTCCTTGTCACCAGCAAACATGCTGAGGGGGCAGACTCTCCCATCATCCATGCTGTTAAAGATGTCAAGCAGTGCTGGTCCCAGTACCAACCCCTGGGCTACACCACTACTGACTGCCCTCCAGCTGGACTTAGTGCTGCTGACCACAACCCTCTGCACGATCCCACCCAGCTACACCAGACCATGGGACACCCTTTGGTGTTGCTCTGCTCCCTGCCTGGAGGAAGGCACCAGAATGCTACTTGGCTGCTGTGGTCAGCACAGGAAAGGCTTTTCTTTGAAGGCATGGTTCTCAGTACAGTCAAGATGAGATTTACAGTGAGGAGGTGAAGCCTGCAGCAGAAAAGGATTGCAAGTCTTAGGAAGAACCCTGGGAGGTAAAAGCTCAGGGTCGGCCTGCAGAAAAGAATGAGCTGTGAGACAGCCCAGGATGAGGATGGCTTAGGGAAAAGGCTGAAGGCCTGAAGGAATCACAGAACTGTTAGGGTTGGAAGGGACCTCAAGGATCAGCCAGGTCCAACCCCCCTGCCATGGCCAGGGACACCTCACACTACAGCAGGTTGCTCACAGCCACATCCAGCCTGGCTGCAAACACCTCCAGGCATGAGGCTTCCACCACCTCCCTGGGCAACCTGTGCCAGGCTCTCACCATCCTCATGGGGAACAACTTCTTCCTAACATCCAATCTGAGTCTACCTAACCCAATCTGCATCAAATCCAGAGCCTTCATTGTCTTTATTGATGCAAGCATTACAGGGAATGATTTCTGATCCCATTGTCACCAAAGAAATTGTTCTTGCCCAAAATACTGCATGGAGTGAAATGAGAGTTTGCTTCTAGGCTACATATTTCCTCCTCTTTGTTTTTTTCCTGTGATACAAGGCAGATTCCATGGATGGACAGGAAAGAGAGACCAGACACAAAACTGACAATCTTCCCTTGCAAAGATAAGGATTGCAGGTACCCCCAGTGGTGAACTTCACAGAGCTGTTTTCCCCTGAGCTGCTGGTTATTCCTGTTCCTGGCATGCTGCCCAGCTGCTGGCACAGGAGTTTAGAGGGTGCCAGCTGTGCTTTCATCTCTCCTGCTCTCCTTCTTCAGTAGTCACAGCATCACACAGTACCACAGAACATTAGAGGTTGAAAGGGACCTCCAGAGACCATCCAGTTCAACCCCCCTGCCAAAGCAGCATCACCCAGGGTAGTGCACACAGGAAAGCATCCAGGTGGGGTTGGAAAGGCTCCAGAGAAGGAGACTCCACAACCTCCCTGGGCAGCCTGCTCCAGGGCTCTGGCACCCTCACTCTAAAGAAGTTTCTCCTCATGTTGAGTTGAAACCTCTGTTCAAGTTTGTCTCCATTGCACCTTGGCTTATTGCTGTGCACCACCCAAAAGAGCTTGGCCCCCTTCACTTGACCCCCACCCCTCAGATATTGCTAGGCATTGATCAGCTCCCCTCTCAGCCTTCTCTTCTCCAGACTCAACAGCCCCAGGGCTCTCAGCCTCTCTTCGCAGGGGAGATGCTCAAGTCCCCTAAGCATCCTCTCTAAGCATCCCCTCTACAACTACTTGAAAGGTAATTGTAGACAGGAGGGGGTTGGTCTCTTCTCCCAGGCAACCAGCACCAGAACAAGGGGACACAGTCTCAAGCTGTGCCAGGGGAGGTTTAGACTTGAGGTGAGGAGAAAGTTCTTCACTGAGCGAGTCGTTCATCATTGGAATGTGCTGCCCAGGGAGGTGGTGGAGTCACCGTCCCTGGAGGGGTTCAAGAGGGGATTGGATGTGGCACTTGGTGCCATGGTCTAGTCGTGAGGTCTGTGGTGACAGGTTGGACTTGATGATCCTTGGGGTCTCTTCCAACCTTAGTTATACTGTGATACTGTGGTCCTCCTGGCTCTCCCTTGGACTCTCTCCAGCAGGTCTCTGTCTCTCTTGAACTGGAGAGCCCAGAACTGGACACAGGATTGCAGCTGTGGTCTCAGCAGGGCAGAGCAGAGAGGGAGAAGAACCTCCCTACCCCTGCTGGCCACACTTCACCTCAAGATCCTCTTGGCCCCAAGGGCACATTGCTGTCCCCTGCAGAACTTGCTGTCCACCAGCACTCCAAGGTCTTTCTCCATGGAGCTGCTCACCCTCACCTGTGCTGGTGCCTGCTGTAGTCTGTCAGGGTTCACTGTGTTGTCTCCAGCAGACTCAGCACCAGAGCACAGTCGGTGCAAACCAGGCTCAATTCAGCCCCTGAAATTCCCCAGGTGGGTAAGCTTCCTTCCTGTGCCTTTTCTGCATATTCCATTTGGATGCTTGTCTGCCCTGAATTCTGATAAATGTATTTACTTCCTTTTTCTGGCAAGAGACTTGCAGCCATGAATACTATTAGTGACACCCAGAACACTCTGTGAAGCCCATTATCAGAAAGCCAGCTGCTACTGCAGGCACATTAGTTATAGCCATTATCCACACACAAGCCATTGATCATCAGACACATCCTTGCTGGCCCAGAAACAATGACTGGCCAGTACTGACCTAGTCATGACCTCACATCAGTCAGGGCTAACCAGCTTTATGGGGCAAGTGTTTCTGCTGCAGGGCTTAAGTGTCCCATTCCTGGAGGCTTACACCAAGCTTATCACAGGATGTTAGGGGTTGGAAGGCACCTCTGGAGATCCTCCAGTCCAACCCCCCTGTCAGAGCAGGACCAGAGAATCCAGCACAGGTTACACAGGAACACATCCAGACAGGGCTGGAAAGGCTGCACAACCTCTCTGGGCAGCCTGCTCCAGAGCTCTGTCACCCTTACAGTGAAGAAGTTCCTCCTCATGTTGAGGTGCTGGAGTTTCCATCCATTGTCCCAGGGCACAAGTGAGCAGAGGCTGTCCCTGTCCCTTCCCTCTTGACCCCCAGCCCTCAGATATTTACAGACATGGATTAAATCCCCTCTCAGTCTTCTCTTCTCCAGACTCAACAGGCCCATGGCTCTCAGCCTTTGTTCCTTCCCTTCATCTCACTGCTGCTCATTCCAGCTGCACTGTTTGCTGGGCACTGGGATGGGCTGCCCAGGGAGGAGGTGGAGTTGCCATCACTGGAGGTCTTTAAGGACAGATTGGCTGTGGCACTTGGTGGCAGGGTTTAGCTGATGGGGTGGTGTTAGGTCATAGGCTGGACTTGATGATCTCAGAGGTCTTCTCCAGCCTCACTAATTCTGTGACTCTGTGTTTGCCCAACAGACAGATGTTCTGCAGGACACTGGATCCTGCTCCTCAGGTGTATTCAGGAGGTGTAGGATCATATCAGCATGGAGACCTGAGGTGACAAGTAATGGCTCCAGATCTTACATCCCAGGAGACAGATACATTTCACAGGGGCTTTTTAGTCTGGAGAGGAGAAGACTGAGAGGAGATCTGATCAATGTCTATCAATAGCTGAGGGCTGGGGGTCAGGAAGGAAGAGACAGGGACAGCCTCTGCTCACTCGTGCCCTGGGACAGGACAAGGGGCAATGGATGGAAACTGCAGCACAGGAGGTTGCACCTCAGCATGTTTTGCTTACACAGTCAGTGCCATTGCCCTCAGATTTGGTTGAGTGCAATTTCCTGGCTGCTCTGGCCACTTCAAAAGGGAATGCTGGAATTCTGTGGCAGAATTCAGTCTCTTCATAGTTTGACCAAAGTAAGTAACATTCAGTTGCACTTAGTAGGTAAGTAAACATCCAGTAGGTGCTTAGGCAGGGCTTATTTTTGCAGCCACTGCATCTGACTTCCAGCACTCTTCAAACAGAGTAGTGGAAGGCTGGAGCACCTCTCCTGTGAAGAGGGGCTGAGAGAGGTGGCATTGTTCAGCCTGGAGAAGAGAAGGCTGTGGGGGAGACTGATTTACAGTACTTAAAAGGGACCAATAAAAATGATGAAGACAATCTTTTTAGCAGGGCCTGGTGCAACAGGACAAGGGGTAATGGTTTTCAACTGAAGCAGGTAATGAGGGCTGTGAAACACCAGAACAGGTTGCCCTGAGAGGTGGTAGAAGCCCCATGCCTGGGAGCTTTCAAGGCCAGGCTGGATGGGGCTCTGAGCCACCTCATCTAGTTGAAGATGTCCCTGCTCACTACTGGGGAGTAGGACTAAATGACCTTTAAAAGAGCCTTCAGAGCCAAAACATTCTATAATTCTATGGCAACAGTACCAACAATGAATTGTGGTACTGTTCTTAAGAATTACATTTAAGGATCTGAAGACAGGCTGAGAGAGCTGGGGTGGTTCAGTTTGGAGAAGAGAAGGCTCTGAGGAGACCTCATTGTGGCCTTCCAGTATCTGAAGGGGGCTACAGGAAAGCTGGGGAGGGACTTTTGAGGGTGTCAGGGAGTGATAGGACTGGGGGGAATGGATCCAAGCTAGAGGAGGGGAGATTTAGATTAGACATTAGGAAGAAGTTCTTCCCCATGAGGGTGGTGAGAGCCTGGCACAGGTTGCCCAGGGAGGTGGTGGAAGCCTCATCCCTGGAGGTTTTGAAGGCCAGGCTGGATGTGGCTGTCAGCAACCTGCTGTAGTGTGAGGTGTCCCTGCCCATGGCAGGGGGGCTGGAATTGAATGACTCTCCCAGGCAACCAGCACCAGAACAAGAGGACACAGTCTCAAGCTGCACCAGGGGAGGTTTAGGCTGGAGGTGAGGAAGAAATTCTTCCCAGCAAGAGAGATTGGCCATTGGGATGTGCTGCCCAGGGAGGTGGTGGAGTCACCATCCCTGGAGGTGTTTAGGAAGAGCCTGGATGAGGCACTTAGTGCCAGGGTTTAGTTGATGAGATGGTGTTGGGTGATAGGTTGGACTCAGTGATCTCAAAGGTCTTTTCCAACCTGGTTAATTTCTATTCTATTCGTGTCTGGAGAGCAGCTTGGCAGAGAGGGACCTGGCAGTGCTGGGGGACAACAGCTGAACAGGAGCCAGCAGTGTGCCCAGGGGGCACAGAAGGCCAATGGCATCTTGGCTTGGATTAGGAACAGTGTGGCCAGCAGGGCTAGGGATGGAATCCTGCCCTGTGCTGGGCACTGGGGAGGCCTCACCTGGAGCACTGTGTGCAGCTCTGGGCCCTCCCTGCAAGAGAGATCTTGAGGTGCTGCAGCAGGTCCAGAGGAGAGCAACCAGCCTGGGGAAGGGACTGGAGGGAAAGTGATGAGGAGAGGCTGAGGGAGCTGGGGGTGTTCAGCCTGGAGAAGAGGAGGCTCAGGGGGGACCTTATCACTCTCTACAAGTCCCTGAAGGGAAGCTGCAGTCAGGTGGGGGTCAGGCTCTTGTGCCAGGCAGCTTGTGACAAGAGGAGAGGGCATGGCCTGAAGCTGTGCCAGGGGAGGGTTAGGTTGGATGCTAGGAAGCACTTCCTGATGGAAAGGGGAATGAGAGACTGGGATGGGCTGCCCAGGGAGGTGGTGGAGTCACTGCTCCTGGAGGTGTTTAAGGCCAGACTGGATGTGGCACTCAGTGCCATGGTCTGGTCGGTGTGGTGGTGTTAGGTCCTAGGCTGGGCTTGGTGATCTCAGAGGTCTGTTCCAGCCTCAGTGATTCTGGGGCTCTGTGGTATGTTGTACTTCACTGTACATTTGCTTTTGTCTTGAGCATTTAGGTGCCTCTCCATAATTAATCTGCTCCATTTTTTGTCACAAGATCTCTTTTTAGCACTCAACATAGCAATTCCCATTTGCATAGGAAGCCTAAAGCAGTTCACAACTCCTGGTCTGAGTGTTTCTAGTTACTCAGAGTTAAAAATAGTGACTTTTACTTTTAAAGGGGATAAACTGAAACTGTCATCTTAAAAACAACAACAACTGAAGGATGGGAAAACAAATTCAGAGCTAAAAGTAGCTGTTGCCATGACACAGTCTAAATGTTTAGGGGGGGGAAAAATACTACCAATATTAAACACAGCAGTGTGCTTTTGAGAAACTTGAACTGTTGGGGAACTCCTTGGTTGTTTCTCAAGGGAGACCAAGGGAGATCTGGAAAGAGCCAAGTGGTCTCAATTCCCTTGGAGGAAAAGAGCAGAAGGAGCCTAAAGCATCCTGCTGCTCAACAGAGGTCTTTGTGCTTGGGGAGGAATAACAGCAGGCACCAGGACAGGTTAGGAGCTGCCCTGCTGGAGAGGAGCTCCACAGAGAAAGACTTTGGAGTGCTGCTGGGCAGCAAGTTCTGCAGGGGACAGCGATGTGCCCTTGGGGCCAAGAGAGCCAATGGGACCCTGGGGTGCAGTGAGAAAAGTGTGGCCAGCAGGACCAGGGAGGTTCTTCTCCTCCTCTGCTCTACCCTGCTGAGACCACTCCTGCAATCCTGTGTGCAGTTGGGTTTCCCAGTTCAAGAGAGACAGAGACCTGCTGGAGAGAGTCCAAGGGAGAGCCAGGAGGATGCTTAGGGGACTTGAGCATCTCCCCTGTGAAGAGAGGCTGAGAGCCCTGGGGCTGTTGAGTCTGGAGAAGAGAAGGCTGAGAGGGATCTGATCAATGCCTATCAATAGCTGAGGGTTGGGGGGCAAGTGGAGGGGGCCAAGCTCTTTTGGGTGGTGCACAGCAATAAGCCAAGGAGCAATGGAGATAAACTTGAACAGAGAAGCTTTCAGCTCACCATGAGGAGAAACTTCTTTGCAGTGAGGGCGTTGGAGCCCTGGAGCAGGCTGCCCAGAGAGGCTGTGGAGTCTCCTTCTCTGGAGCCTTTCCAACCCCACCTGGATGCATTCCTGTGTGGACTACCCTGGATGCTGCTCTGGCAGAGGGGTTGGACTGGCTGATCTCTGGAGGTCCTTTCCATCCTCTAATACAATGTGAAACTGTGAATCACAGAATGAAACCTTATAAAGACTTGGTTGAGGACATGGAGATGTGCAGGATAATGCTAATCCAGTAACAGAAGATGGCAGCTCTGTGGCAGGCAGTGCACAGGCTTCTCTTTGAACCCTCTCTCCTATACCACAGTAATAAGCATGCTGATATCAATATTTTAATACAACTCCCCAGCCAGTAATTTTCACTGTGATACAACTCGAGGGGAGCATTAAATTCTGCTACTTGGGAAAGAGCTTTTGATTTTCCAGCCTGTTCATTGCTTTCTCTCCTGCAAGGCCCCTGTACAAAAATACCAGAAACTCTCTCCAAGGCCTTGTAACCACACAAAGTCTGACTCAAAACAACCCTCCCAACCAAGCCTTTGATGCCCATTCCTGACCCACAGAACAGACACCAAAGCAGTCTGATGGCAGCCCCTTGACAGTAAAGACACAGAACCTGCACAAAGAAGTGGCTCTCCCAGAGAGTGGTGGTGAATGGTGCCACAGCCAGCTGGCAGCCGGGCACCAGTGGTGTGCCCCAGGGAGCAGTGCTGGGCCCCAGCCTGGTCAATATCTTTATTGATGATCTGGACGAGGGATTGAGTCCATCAGCAGTGAATTTGCTGACAACACCAAGCTGGGGGAAGAAGTTGAGCTGTTAGAGGGTAAGAGGGCTCTGCAGAGGGACCTTGCCAGGCTGGACAGATGGGCAGAGTCCAACAGGATGGCATTCAACAAGTCCAAGTGCCGGGGGCTGCACTTTGGCCACAGCAACCCCATGCAGAGCTACAGGCTGGGGTCAGAGTGGCTGGAGAGCAGCCAGGCAAAGAAGGACCTGGGGGTACTGCTTAACAGCCAGCTGAACATGAGCCAGCAGTGTGCCCAGGTGGCCAAGAAGGCCAATGGCATCCTGGCCTGGATCAGGAATAGCGTGGCCAGCAGGAGCAGGGAAGTCATTCTGCCCTGTGCTTAGCACTGGTTAGGCCACACCTTGAGTCCTGTGTCCAGTTCTGGGCCCCTCAATTCAAGAAGGACATTGAGACACTTGAACGTGTCCAGAGAAGGGCAACAAAGCTGGGGAGGGGTCTGGAGCACAGCCCTGTGAGGAGAGGCTGAGGGAGCTGGGGTTGCTTAGCCTGGAGAAGAGGAGGCTCAGGGGAGACCTTATTGCTCTCTACAACTCCCTGAAGGGAGGTTGTAGCCAGGTGGGGGTTGGTCTCTGCTCCCAGGCAACCAGCACCAGAACAAGAGGACACAGTCTCAAGCTGTGCCAGGGGAAGTTTAGAATCATAGAATCAACAACAAGGTTGGAAAAGACCTCAGAGATCATCAAGTCCTTTAGGCTGGAGGTGAGGAGAAAGTTCTTCCGAGAAAGAGGAATTGGCCACTGGAATGTGCTGCCCAGGGAGGTGGTGGAGTCACCATCCCTGGAGGTGTTTAGGAAGAGCCTGGATGAGGCACTTGGAGCCATGGTTTGGTTGTCAGGAGGTGTTAGGTAATAGGTAACAAGTTGGACTTGATGATCTCTGAGGTCTTTTCCACCCTGGTTGATTCTATGATTCTCTGATCCTTGAGGTCCCTTCCAACCCTGCTAATCCTGTGGTGCATGGGTATGGAGGACATAGTGGGAGCCTGACAGGGCTGATGGTGCAGTCCCTGGGGCATCCAGGGCAGAGGTGACTAAAAGAAATCTTTTCTCTGGGGTCCAGAGGAGCTTTTATGGGATTTGTTACAGCCCAGGAGGTCTCTGCTGGACTGAGAGCAAGTCTGCAGGAAAAGTCTCACACTGCAAAGTCTCACACTTGGCAGGCAAAGCAGGGAAGTGGTTTACAAATCCCTGCACCAACATTTTGTCTTCTTCAGTACCTTGGTATCTGAAAAAAGCCCAACCCAAACCAACAAACCAACACCAAAACAGTTCACAGCTGCAGTTTCTGTTTCAACACAATGCTGCAAATAAAAGCTGAAAGCTATTTTGGTGCATTTGCATCTTCTCTCAGACTGATTCACAGAGTCACAGAGTGTTAGGGGTTGGAAAGGACCTCGAGAGCTCATCCAGTCCAACCCCCTGCCAGAGCAGGAGCACCCAGAGCAGATCACACAGGAACACATCCAGGCAGGGTTTGAATATCTCCAGAGAGGGAGACTCCATAACCCCCCTGGGCAGCCTGTTCCAGGGCTCTGGCACCCTCACAGTGAAAAAATGCTTCCTCCTGTTTCCATGGCACTTCCTCTGCCTCAGCTTCCACCACTGCCCCTTGTGCTGGCATTGGGCATCCCCCAGCAGAGCCTGGCTCCAGCCTCTGGGCACTCACCCTGCACATCTTGATCAACATGACTGAGGTCACCTCTCAGGCTCCTCCTCTCCAAGCTACAGAGCCCTCAGCTCCCTCAGGCTCTCCTCATGAGGAAGATGTTTCACTCCTTTCATCGTTTTTGTGGCCTTGTGCTGGACTCCTTCAAGCAGTTCCCTGAGGTCCTTCTTGAACTGAGGGGCCCAGAACTGGACACAATATTCTAGATGTGACCTCAGCAGGGCAGAGTAGAGAGGGAGGAGAACCTCTCTCAACCTACTAACCACAGCCCTTCTAATGCATCCCAGAATTGGCCTTCTTAGCCACAAGAGCCTATTGCTGGCTCCTGGTCAACCTTCCATCCACTATAGGACCCCCAGGTCCTTTTCCCCTTGGACTTCCAGTGGAGTTTTGGAGTCCTATTATAAATAACAAAGTCAAGAGAGATGTCCAGCAACTCTGCAGAGGGTGGTGTAACTGTTGAAATACACAACAAAATGAAGTAAGTTAGAAACTAAGCTCTAGATGTCAAGCACCTTGGAAGTCTGTGGTTGCTGGAATTTTACTTCTGGAGGTTTGATGTCCACACTGCAGGGCACTTTCTTTCAGGCTACTTTGTTCCTATTTGCCAAAGTGGGAGATCTTACAGAATAAACCAGGTTGGAAAAGACCTTTGAGGTCATCCAGTCCAACCTATCACCCAACACCATCTCATCAACTAAACCATGGCACCAAGGGCCTCAACCAGTCTCTTTTCACACAGAATCACCAAGGTTGGAAGAGACCTCAAAGATCATCAAGTTTAAACACCTCCAGGGATGGTGACTCCACCACCTCCCTGGGCAGCACATTCCAATGGCTTTCTGGGAAGAATTTCTTCCTAAGATCCAGCCTAAACCTCCCCTGGCACAGCTTGAGACTGTGTCTTGTCTGGTCTCCAAGAAAGCAAACCATGAAGGCTGTCCTAAAGTTCTAATGGATGATGAATTACAAGCCCAGAGTTGTTACACTTTGTTTGAGGATGGATAGATAATGTCACTGAACAGCTGGAAGCCAATGAGAATGATAATTCTCCAAGTGAGTGCAGGAATACACAGGATGCTGCTCCACCAGCATTGCTGGTACACCAGGAGTACATAATCACACCAGGGGAAACAGATCTTTCTTGCATGCTCTACAGAAACTGTTGAGATGCTTTCCTCTCCATGCCACACAATTTAAGGCAAGCAGAATCAAACCAAGAACATTCACTGGGAAGCTATTTTGTGTTTTGCCAAATGGCAACTGTGGTAGTACCTCCAAAACCCCTTCCCCTCCTGTGGCTGAGGCTTCCACCACCTCCCTGGGCAACCTGTGCCAGTCTCTCACCACCCTCATGGGGAACAACTTCTTCCTAACATCCAATCTCAATCTACCCATTTGTAGTTTTGCTCCATCCCCCCAGTCCTATCACTCCCTGACACCCTGAAGTCCCTCCCCAGCTTTCTTGTAGCTCCCTTCAGATCCTGCAAGGCCACAATTAGGCCTCCTGGGAGCCTTCTCTTCTCCAGACCGAACAGCCCCAACTCTCTCTTTCTTTGTTTCCCTGTAATAAAAAATCATGATTTCAGATCCAATGATGACTTTGGAAGCAAGGCCTGCCCTGAATTCATGCACATAGTCAGTGGCCAGCACAGCAAAGCAAAGCAGGAATTTGCCTCCCAGGCTGCTTCTTTCAGAAGCTGCATCACATCTGATGCAGGCAACAGGATTTGCCCCTCCTGAGGCAGAAAGTGAATGCTCATAATATATGGATCTCTCTTGGCTAAGAGCCATGCTTTCAATTTATCAGGCAGCCTTTTCACTAATGGGTTAACCCTTACAGGCAGCTGCTGTTCACTGCCTCTGCTGGAATACATTACAGATAAAATATTTATACCACTCCACTGAATGAGCATTACATAGGCAAGATTGCTCAGAATAGGTGCCTGAAAGAGGAGTAAAAAGAAGAACCCAAAATAGGTCAATAAAATCCTTCTCAGAAATGCAATCAAGGAAGGGGGGGGGGTGGGGAAGACAAAAAAGAACAGAATGTGCCATTTCTATTGATGCAGAGGGAGATTTGGTATCCCTGGTCAGCAGCACACAAGAACATGCTGTCAAGCACACAGTGACCCAGGAGAGCCTGCCTGGATTTGGAAGCATAGATCATGGTTAGCAAAATGGATTTCATAAGCAGACACAAAAGAAATGAATGGCTGGATGCAGACAGTTTGGCTCTCACTGTTTTCCTCCTGATCTCTCTCTCTATATATATTTAAAAGAGGAAGTGACTTTCAGCTTGAGTAATTTTGCTGGTGAAGGTATTCCAGAGCACTTGGATGTTTTCATAAGGAACAAGACAGACTTCCAGGGTGTGCTCAATGGTGAGTGCTGTAACAGTCTGAAGGTCAATCCCAAGCACACTGAATGATCCCCTCACCATCATCCCCTGCTTTTAAAAGACCACCTCCCCAGGCAGCCTGTTCCAGTGTTCCACTACCCTCATGGTGAAGAGCATCCAATCTCAGTCTGCTCTTCTCTAGTTTGAAGCCATCGTCCTGTCCCTGCAGGCCTTTGCAAACAGTCTCTCTCCAGCCTTCTTGTAGCCCCCTTCAGGTACTGGAAGGCTGCTATTAGGTCTTCTCTTCTCCATGCTGAGCACCCCCAGCTCCCTCAACCTGTCCTCATAGCAGAGGGACTCCAACCCCCTGAGCATTTTTGTGGCCCTCCTCTGGACCTGCTCCATCAGCTCCATGTCCTTCCTGCACTGAGGGCTCCAGACCTGCCCACAGCACTCCAGGTGAGGTCTCACCGGAGCTGAGCAAAATGGCAGAATCACCTCTCTGGATCTGAGGTCACTCATCTTTTGATGCAGCCCAGGATGCCATTGAGCTTCTGTACTGCAAGCTCACACTGCCTGCTCAAGATGTTGAGCTGCTGAGAAGGGCAACGAAGTTGGTGAGGGGTTTGGAATGCAAGCCCTACGAAGAGAGGCTGAGGGAGCTGGGGCTGCT
The DNA here is from genome assembly GCF_014839835.1 of Dryobates pubescens. NCBI lineage: Eukaryota > Metazoa > Chordata > Aves > Piciformes > Picidae > Dryobates > Dryobates pubescens. The sequence goes on from NC_071657.1 coordinate 136,617,830, forward strand.
TAGCCTGCAGAAGAGGAGGCTCAGGGCAGAGCTTATTGCTCTCTACAACTACCTGAGGTAGGTTGCAGCCAGGTGGGGGTTGGTCTTCTCTCCCAGGTAAGCAGCACCAGAACAAGAGGACACCGTCTCAAGCTGTGCCAGGGGAGGTTCAGGCTGGATGTCAGGAAGAAATTCTTCATAGAGAGAGAGATTGGCCATTGGGATGTGCTGCCCAGGGAGGTGGTGGAGCCACCATCACTGGAGGTGTTCATGAGGAGACTTGATAGGGTGCTTGGTTGCATGGTTTAGTTGATTAGGTGGTGTTGGATGATAGGTTGGACTCGATCTTGAAGGTCTCTTCCAACCTGGTTAATTCTATTCTATCCTCTACAGTGTGAGGAATTTTTTGAACCACATGTCTTTGCCAAGAGATCAAGCCCTGCTTTAAACAGTGTTATAACAGTTAACACTGGAAGAAGCCTTTGTATGCAGCAAAGAAAGGTTATTTAAAACACTAATGAAATCAATTGGATAGCTAAGAGTGAATGTGATTTCACCAGGCTTTTGTGTATCCAGACATTAGAGTGGTGGCAAAGATCTGTGGCTAAAATGACTTAGGCAGCCAGAGAGGGTGTCAAAGTTTGTACAGTTTGGCACTCCAGCAATGAGGTCTGTCTTGAACATATCTATTTTTAAACAGAGTCTGACTCCCAGGAGCTTAAGGAAAGAGAGAGAGCTCACATCTGAAATCCCTGTATCTGTTTATGCTTAGACATGAAGGCCAAACATCTGCACTTGAGTTCGAGCCAGTCTGAGCCAGGCAGCCCAGCACAACACAGAGGCAGCAGTGCAAGGCTGAGGGCAGTTTAGAGGAGACCTAATTGTGGCCTTGAAGCATCTGAAGGGGGCCTACAAGAAAGCTGGGGAGGGACTTCTTAGGGTGTCAGGGAGTGATAGGACTGGGGGGAATGGAGCAAAACTAGAAGTGGGTAGATTCAGATTGGATGTGAGGAAGAAGTTCTTCCCCATGAGGGTGGCGAGAGCCTGGCACAGGTTGCCCAGGGAGGTGGTGGAAGCCTCATCCCTGGAGGTGTTTGCAGCCAGGCTGGATGTGGCTGTGAGCAACCTGCTGTGGTGTGAGGTGTCCCTGCCCATGGCAGGGGGGGTGGAACTGGCTGATCCTTGAGGTCCCTTCCAACCCTGACAATGCTGTGATTCTATGTTATTGCAGAAGATATTAGCTCAGGACAGTGCCACACCAATGCAGCTCCACGTGTGCAGATTCAACTGGCTCCTGTTTGTTTCCACACTTGTATTTCCTCCTCAGCTTAACTCCAGCAAAGCCAGTCTGGACAGCTGTGGGTGACAGTGTTAGTATAGCCACAAACCTTAACCTTGTCACAAGATGAGCCTTGCTGCTATTTCTTGCCAAGTTGTCTGGCAGCCAGGTGTGTGAAAGAGAAATGTAAATACATTGTCAAAGATTATTCAGGGTAAGCAAATATTACTCAGGGCCCAGGGGAAACCTCATGAGGTTCGACAAGAGCAAGTGCAGGGTTCTGCACCTGGGCTGGAGCAAAACAAAATCCTAACTATCAATACAGACTGGGGGAGGAGGAGATAGAAAGCAGCCCTGAGGAAAAGGATTTAGAGGGACTGATGGATGAGAAGCTGGACATGAGCAGGCAGTGTGAGCTTGCAGCCCAAATGGCCAACGGCAGCCTGGTATGCTGAGATTGTAGCCAGGTGGGGGTTGGTCTCTTCCCCCAGGCACCCAGCACCAGAACAAGAGGACACACTCTCAAGCTGCACCAAGGGAGGTTTAGGCTGGAGGTGAGGAAGAAATTCTTCCCAGAAAGAGAGACTGGCCATTGGAATGTGCTGCCCAGGGAGGTGGTGGAGTCACCATCACTGGGGGTGTTTAGGAGGAGGCTGGATGAGTCCCTTGGTGCCATGATTTAGTTGATGAGATGGTGTTGGGTGATAGGTTGGACTGGATGATCTTGAAGATCTTTTCTAACCTGGTTAATTCTATCCTAAAAGCAGCACTGCCAGCAGATCCAGAGAAGTGATTCTGCCACTTTACTCTGCTCTGGTGAAACCTCACCTCAAGTACTGCGTACAGCTCTGGGGCCCTCAGTAGAGGAAGGACATGGACCTGATGAGGCAGGTCCAGACAAGGGTCACAAAAATGTGATCAGGGGGTTGGAGCAGCTCTGCTACAAGGACAGGCTGAGGGAGCTGGCTAGAATCAAGGAATCACAGAACTGTCAGGGTTGGAAGGGACCCCAAGGATCATCCAGTTCCAACCCCCCAGACATGGGCAGGGACACAGTATCACAGTATCGCTAAGGTTGGAAGAGACCCCAAGGATCATCGAGTCCAACCTGTCTCCACAGACCTCTCACTAGATTGGGTTGCCCAGAGCCACATCCTTCAAAACCTCCAGAGATGAGGTTTCTACCACCTCCCTGGGCAACCTGTGCCAGTCTCTCACCACCCTCATGGGGAAGAAGTCTAAAGAGATAACTGCAGGGGTTAGCTGCTAAGATGTCTTGATGAGATGGTGCTGGGTGATAGGTTGGACTGGACGATCTCAAAGGTCTTTTCCAACCTGGTTAATTCTGTATTCTGTTTTACATCCAGAAGACATTGGTGCCTAAACAGATTCTTCCCCCCCACCTCCTCAATCTCTTGATCTAGAAGATGTGGTGCAGTCAGGACCTTAAAATAGAGCTGGAGAGGGAAAGGATTTTGGGCAGCTGGAAGAACTGTGTGGTGGGTTTAGAGGCAGACCCCCTCCCCACAACAACCATCCTCTGCTACCAAGAATGTGCTGGGTTGAGGCAGCCCCCTCTCTCCCCACCACGGGCAGGAATAAAACACTCAGACAAACGGATTGCAAAAGTGATGAAAGTTTAAATAGAAAGCGGTGAATGTTACAGAGAACCCAAAGCGCAGTGACAAAGAGAGATCCCAAAGCAAACCCAGAGGCATCCCATTCCCACCTGAGGGTACACCCGAGACCCTCAGGGCTCCTTCTTCCCCCTCCCTCTGCTGGGCTAGTCTCAGCTGGCCAGGCCTGAGACTGCCCATCCCCCCGTGGCCTTGGGCCTAGCCAGGCCCAAAGCCAGGAGACATCTCCCCCAGTTACCGGCTGGCGGAGGAGGAAGAAAAGAGAGCGTGCTAGACTCCGCACTGGATCTTATAGTGGTGCAAAGAATTATGGTAGGAAATACACAATTTCCTGTGTCCATCCCTCTGGGCTGGACTTCTGGACACAGGAAGTGAACACACCAGGGGGGCACCCAGCTCAAACTGCAACAAACTGTCAGTGATGTGAAGGCTGTACAAGCATATGCCTCAGAGCTGAAATTCAGAAAGGGTATGACAAATGAAAGAGAAGCCCAGATAGGTACAGGCATTGTCAGCATGCCTCTTCCTTTTGCCCACACAATATTGTGGAAGGCAGCCAGAGCAGAAAAAGCAGCAGGCTGTATTTATAAGCCTAATAAGCAAGCAGAAGGACTTCAGGACTAATTTAAGAGAGCAATGGGGGGGGGGGGGGCAGGGAACCCAAATGTGCCAAGCTCAGCTCTCAACCACTTCACAGAATCTCCTTGTTTGGGTTGTTTTGTTTCCTTTTCAGTGACTGGAAGATTCATCTTTCTGCTTGGTGTGTAAATAAAGACATCAGCAAAGGGCAGAGCTCTCCAGGCACGTGGGCCACCAGCAGCCTTTTCTCACGTTATTGGAAAGCAGGTAATATATTCCCAGGCAGCATTGCTGCCTCTCACCTCAGCGCCTCAGCAGGTGATTTCCTTCCCATTTGGCACAGAGAATTCCACAAAGGTCTAAAAATGGTAAGAGTGGCTATATTTCTGCATCAGGAACAGTGTGGCCAGCAGGAGCAGGGAAGTCATTCTGCCCTGTGCTCAGCACTGGCTAGGCCACACCTTCAGTCCTGTGTCCAGTTCTGGGCTCCTCAGTTTAGGAAAGATGTTGAGATGCTGGAAGGTGTCCAGAGAAGGGCAACAAAGCTGGGGAGGGGTCTGGAGCACAGCCCTGTGAGGAGAGGCTGAGGGAGCTGGGGTTGCTTAGCCTGGAGAAGAGGATGCTCAAGGGAGACCTAATAGCAGCCTTCCAGTACCTGAAGGTACACAGACTGCAGTAGGAGTTTTATTTATGCTGGATAGCAATGTATAATACCTGCTAGAATTTACATAGCTGAGGCTCACCTGGTCACCTGAATACAGAGAAATAAGTGATTTTAACTTGTCCATATTGTGTATCAAAGGTTCCAGATACAATTTAAAGCAATGAGGAGCATGCTGTGATGTGCAGAAAGAGGAGAGATCTAATAGCAGCCTGCCAGTACCTGAAGGGGGCTACAAGAAGGCTGGAGAGAGACTGTTTGCAAAGGCCTGCAGGGACAGGGCCAGGGGCAATGGCTTCAAACTAGAGAGGAGCAGATTAAGATTGGATGTTAGGAACAGGTTCACTACCATGACAATAGTGGTTTGAAGTAGTACAAGTATGGCACTTGGATATTAGGAACAGACTCCTTACTGTGAGGGTGGTGGAACACTTTGCCCAGGGAGGTGGCTATGGCTCCTTCCCTGGAGACAGTCAAGGTTGAGGCTTGATGGGGCTCTGGGCAACCTGATCGAGCTGAGGGTGTCCCTGCTTGCTGCAGGGAGGGTTGGACTGGGCGATCTCTGGAGGTGCCTTCCAGCCCAGCCCATTCTATGGTTAATGCAGGTAACTTTGAGATGCAATGGAGAAAAGCTGTAGGCAGCAATTCCATGTCCCATAGATTTCACAGCCTGTAGCAGTCACTCAGGTTAGCAGTTAGAGGGGAGACTGCAAAACACAAAACTTGTTGTCTTCTTCATCAAGAGCAGCCATTCACCCCATTAAAAAACCCAATCAGAACAAGCAAGGAAAATCCTATGGAAGTATCAATGCTTATGTCCCTGGCATGATAACCCCAATCAGAGCATTTACAGTGTGCCACAACAGTTATGAAAGGAGTAACACAAGTCAGATACTTCAGGTATGAAGGACTTTGGTGCTAATGGCTGCCACTGAAAGAAACTGTGCTTTTGCCCTTGATTTCAATGGTGTCAATAAGAAAAGCCTGGATGAGGCACTCAGTACCATGGGCTGGTTGATTAGATAGGGTTGGGTGATCGGTTGGACTTGATGAACTTGGAGGTCTCTTCCAACCTGGCTGATTCTGGGATTAATATGCATCAGATTGAGCTGCTCTCTGGTGCTGAATGCTACCAGCTCCAGCTCCTGACCTGGCTGCTTCTCCATCCTGACAAAAAGGAGATGATACAAGAAAAAAAATCCTGGTGGAAATCAGAGCTTCAGTGTTTCAGCATAGAATCACCCAGGTTGGAAAAGACCTCAGAGATCATCAAGCCCAACCTCTTACCTCACACCTCCTGACAACTGTAATTCCACAGATTATTCCACAACTCATCTCAATCCACCACAGAAAGACTGAGAGCCCTGGGGCTGTTGAGTCTGGAGAAGAGAAGGCTGAGAGGGGATCTGATCCATGCCTATCAATAGCTGAGGGTCAAGTGGAGGGGGCCAAGCTCTTTTGGGTGATGCACAGCAATAAGCCAAGGAACAATGGAGACAGACTTGACCAGAGAAGGTTTCAGCTCAAGATGAGGAGAAACTTCTTTGCAGTGAGGGTGGCAGAGCCCTGGAGCAGGCTGCCCAGAGAGGTTGTGGAGTCTCCTTCTCTGGAGACTTTCAAACCCACCTGGATGCTTTCCTGTGTGGACTACCCTGGGTGATGCTGCTCTGGCAAGGGGGGGGTTGGACTGGCTGATCTCTGGAGGTCCCTTCCAACCTTTAACATTCCATGATGCTATGATTTCTGTGTGATTCAGTGAAAATGCCTCCTAAAAAGAGCAGCAGCTTGGAGGCTTTCAATGTGAGCAGCAGCTCAAGAACTTTTATTTATCCAGAAGTGCAGCTTGTATAAACACATCTTTGATTCCCTGCAATTGATTCCTGTGTGAGCAGGCAAGCTGACATTTCATAATGCAACACTGTCAGGAGGCAGGAGAAGTGAAAATGACAGGTGATTACACCTAATTAAACTTTATTAGGATGCACATTAACACAGATTTGAATGCTGGATATGTTCAGGTTCTTTCATCATCAGTGAAGACATTTTAAATTCTTATGCCTTTTACCACTGATAAATTCTCTTTGTATCTATTGCAATGTGCTGCCCAGGGAGGTGGTGGAGTCCCCAAGCCTGGCTGTGTTTCAAGGTGGTTTGGATGTGGTGCCTGGGGCTATGGTTTAGGGATGAGCCTTGTAGAGTAGGGTTCTGGGTTGGCCTTGGGGATCCTGAGGCTCTTTTCCAACCTGAATGTTTCTGTGATAAAAATGAAAGAACTTGCTCATTTACAGTATCACCAAGGTTGGAAGAGGCCTCAAAAATCATCAAGTCCAACCTGTCACCACAGACCTCATGACTAGACCATGGCACCAAGTGCCACATCCAATCCCCTCTTGAACACCTCCAGGGACGGTGACTCCACCACCTCCCTGGGCAGCACATTCCAATGGCTAACAACTCTCTCTGGGAAGAACTTTCTCCTCACCTCCAGCCTAAACCTCCCCTGGCACAGCTTGAGACTGTGTCCTCTTGTTCTGCTGCTGGTTGTCTGGGAGAAGAGACCAACCCCCACCTGGCTACAACCTCCCTTCAGGGAGTTGTAGACAGCAAGAAGGTCTCCCCTGAGCCTCCTCTTCTCCGGGCTAAGCAACCCCAGCTCCCTCAGCCTCTCCTCACAGGGCTGTGCTCCAGACCCCTCCCCAGCCTTGTTGCCCTTCTCTGGACACATTCAAGTGTCTCAATGTCCTTCCTAAACTGAGGGGCCCAGAACTGGACACAGGACTCAAGGTGTGGCCTAACCAGTGCTGAGCACAGGGCACAATGACTTCCCTGCTCCTGCTGGCCACACTATTCTAATGCAGGCCAGGATGCCATTGGCCCTCTTGGCCACCTGGGCACACTGCTGGCTCATGTTTAGGTGGCTGTCAATCAGTATCCTCAGGTCCCTTTCTGCCTGGCTGTTCTCAGCCACTCTGACCCCAGCCTGTAGCTCTGCCTGGGGTTGCTGTGGCCAAAATACAACCCCTGGCACTTGGACTTGTTGAATGCCATCCTGTTGGACTCTGTCCAGTCGGTCGAGGTCCCTCTGCAGAGCCCTTCTGTCCTCTAACTGACCAACATCTGCTCCCAACTTGGTGTCATCTGCAAATTTGCTGATGACTGACTCAATGCCCTCATCCAGATCAATGTTCAACTAATCATTATTGCAACAATTATTGTAACTGCTTCAGAAAGTTCCATTTGTAGTTCTTATGTTTACCAAAGGATAGTATTTTCATTTTCAAGAGGGTCCATGGGATCCATGGTGATCCACTGGTAATTTGCAAGCTTTTTGAAGGAGAGAAGGAACAATGTGTAAAGAAGTCAAGTGTGACAACAACTAGTCTCCAACAGTCCTGCCATGCAGTACACTTAAAGAAGTTAACGAGTTTCAATGGCATTTCCAGTACCTGGCCATTGGCATGTGCTGCCCAGGGAGGTGGTGGAGTCCCCATCCCTGGGGGTGTTTAGGAAGAGCCTGGATGAAGCACTTAGTCATTGCTAGCACATCCTCCATTAATAATGGAATATGGATATGGAAGCCATTTTTCACTGAATCACAGAATGTTAGGGGCTGGAAGAGACCTCAAGATCTCCTCAGGAGACACTGAACAGCTGGGCCATGCATCCATAAATCACATGTGAAATCTCTATTTTCTTAGCTGGCAAGGGAGCTGCATGGGAATGAGTTTGATCCTTAGATTGTAACATCTTTCAGGGACCTGTTCAATAAAGGTTTTAGGTTAATCACAGAATATTAGGGGTTGGAAGGAACCTCAGAAGCTCATCCAGTCCAACCCCCCTGCCAGAGCAGGAGCACCCAGAGCAGATCACACAGGAACACATCCAGGCAGGTCTGGAATATCTCCAGAGAGGGAGACTCCACAACCCCCCTGGGCAGCCTGCTCCAGGGCTCTGGCACCCTCACAGGGAAAACATTTTCCTCCTGTTTCCATGGCACTTCCTCTGCCTCAGCTTCCACCACTGCCCCTTGTGCTGGCATTGGGCATCCCCCAGCAGAGCCTGGCTCCAGCCTCTGGGCACTCACCCTGCACATCTTTAGCAACAGCAATGAGGTCACCTCTCAGTCTCCTCCTCTCCCAGCTACAGAGCCCTCAGCTCCCTCAGTCTCCCCTCATAAGGAAGATGTTCCACTCCATTTTTGTGTCTCTGTGCTGGACTCTCTCAAGCAGTTCCCTGAGGTCCTTCTTGAACTGAAGGGCCCAGAACTGGACACAAGATTCATTTCATTACCATTCAGTTATGATGAGTTGAAAAGAACTTTGAAATAGTCTCATGTCCTTACTGTTAAGAGACCAGCAACAATCTTATCCAAGGAGACATGTTATATTTAGCTCTTATTTCCCATTTTGGGGGGGTGGGGGGTTGGTTGTGTTTTTTTTGGGGGGGGCTTTGCCTTTATATTCCTCCAAAAGCAATTCTCCTATTGTCTTCTTACTAATGAGGAATGAATTAGTCCAGATGAAATCAAATTAGCTTTGCAAGGGAAAAGTCAAAATGTGATTCTCAGAGTGGATCAGTTCTGCAGCACATTTACATAATTAGTTCTGAGGGTTTCACTTGTCAGTCTTTTGTAGGCACTCTCAGGCAAAATCATTCACAAGTAAAACACTCTGAGAATGATAGAATCAACCAGGATGGAAAAGACCTCAGAGATCATCCAAGTCCAACCTATTACCTAATACCTAACAGCTCCTGAGAACTAAACCATGGCTCCAAGAGCCACATCCAAGCCTTTCTTGAACACTTCCAGGGATGGTGACTCCACCACCTCCCTGGGCAGCACATTCCCATGGCCAATCTCTCTTGCTGGGAAGAAATTTCTCCTCACCTCCAGCCTAAACCTCCCCTGGCACAGCTTGAGACTGTGTCCTCTTGTTCTGGTGCTGCTTGCCTGGGAGAATTGACCAACCCCCACCTGGCTACAACCTCCCTTCAGGGAGTTGTAGACAGCAAGGTCTGCCCTGATCCTCCTCTTCTCCAGGCTAAGCAACCCCAGCTCCCTCAGCCTCTCCTCACAGGGCTGTGCTCCAGACCCCTCCCCAGCTCTGTTGCCCTTCTCTGGACACCTTCCAGCACCTCAACATCTTTCCTAAACTGAGGAGCCCAGAACTGGACACAGGACTCAAGGTGTGGCCTAGCCAGTGCTGAGCACAGGGCAGAATGACTTCCCTGCTGGCCACACTCTTCCTGATGCAGGCCAGGATACCATTGGCCTTCTTGGCCACCTGGGCACACTGCTGGCTCATGTTCAGCCTACTATCAACCAGTCCCCCCCCAGGTCCCTCTCTGCCTGGCTGCTCTCAGCCACTCTGTCCCCAGTCTGTAGCACTGCATGGGGTTGTTGTGGCCAAAGTGCAGAAGCCAGCACTTCCTGCTGGTATGCAACACACTAGGGTCAACTCATGGCTCCTGTGCCTGTCACACATCTATTTAGACCAGAGCAGAGGGAGGATAACAAAAGCTGTCATTTTGATCAGCAGGATTTTTTCTCCAGCCCCAGAATGACAGGCATTGGAAGGGACCTCAAAACATCATCCAGTCCAACCACCCTGCCAGCACAGGATATTAATAGCTGAGGAAAATCAAGTTTCAGAGGTTAAACTCGCTAGCAAAAGGGCTGTCTGATCCTTTCCCTGGTTATCTTAGGGTGAGCAAATACAGTATTCAGCATCCACTTCCTGATGGATCCACCAATGGGAAGCCTGAGGGAGTGGAGATTCACCTTATCAGCCAAGTGATCAGGCAGCAAACTGAGCCAACAGCTTGATCAGGCATTCTGCAAGCTTAAGAGATTTCATCTGAGAATAGGCTTTGTGTGTTGCATCTGTAAGTAAAGTAGATAAACTAAGGCCCTGGAGGGAAAAAACTGTAATTCAAACTCTCCAGCAGAGCTTCCTTCAGAAATAAACACATTCAGATATCAAATGACCATCAGGAACAGTTCAACAAGACCAAGGGCAAGGTCCTGCAGCTGGGTCAGGGCAATCCCAGCCACAGATACAGGCTGGGCAGGGACTGGCTGAGAGCAGCCCTGAAGAAAAGGACTTGGGGGTGCTGAGGGATGAGAAGCTCAACAGGAGCCAGCAGTGAGCACTTGCAGCCCAGAGAGCCAAGCAGAGCCTGGGCTGCAGCAAGAGAAGCAGAGCCAGCAGGGCCAGGGAGGGGATTCTCCCCCTCTGCTCTGGTGAGACCCCCACCTGGAGTAAGGGTTGGAAGGGACCTCAAGGATCATCCAGTTCTAACCCTCCTCCCATGGGCAGGGACACCTCACACTGGATCAGGTTGCTCACAGCCACATCCAGCCTGGCTGCAAACACCTCCAGGGATGAGGCTTCCACCACCTCCCTGGGCAACCTGTGCCAGGCTCTCACCACCCTCAGGGGAAGAACTTCTTCCTAACATCCCTCTAAACGTCCCCTCCTCTATCCCCAAGATCCAGCACAGGGGATGTGCTGAGTGTTCTCAGCCCACCATCCATGCAAACCCCCACCAGCACCATGTGTTTGCTGCTAGTCACAACCCCCAGAAGCATTTTTAGCTCTGCAAAGCCAGGAACTTGCCATGGTAGAACAAAGTCTTTCCTTCCCTTTTCAGATGAGTTTTGAGACAAGGCAGCATATGGAAGCTTCCTTGTTTGCAGCAGCCTCTGCCTGCTCTCTGAGTCCCTGCCAACTGACTGAGACTGCATGTCTATCACACTCTAAAGCTCACATCACACCAAATGCATAGTGTGTACCTTGCCTACTTCAGAGCCTCCAGCTTGCAGAAGAGCAAATACCAGATTAGTCTTTCCATGCAGAGTAAACAGCCATTTTTTCCCCCCCTGGCATAGCCTTCAAATGCCATCACTTGCCCTCCCTGTTGCATTTCATTAAGGCATCACCTTTGAGGCATTACTAACACACCAACTCAATGAAATATTAACATGAAATCATCTTCTGTTGGCTAGCAGAAGGCAGGCACAGTGCTGAAAATGGAAGTGCTCAGACTACTTGCAGGGGCTCCTTTCAGAGCTGTGAGACACTGAGACATGAGGCTTTGCTGGGAGAGTTGGGGTTGCTCAGTTTGGAGAAGAGAAGGCTCCAAGGAGGCCTCATTGTGGCCTTCCAGGATCTGAAGGGGGCTACAGGAAAGCTGGGGAGGGACTTCTTAGGGTGTCAGGTAGTGACAGAACTAAGGGGAATGGATCCAAGCTAGAGGAGGGGAAGATTTAGATTGGATGCTAGGAAGAAGTTCATTCCCATGAGGGTGGTGAGAGACTGGCACAGGTTGCCCAGGGAGGTGGTGGAAGCCTCATCCCTGGAGGTTTTGAAGGCCAGGCTGGATGTGGCTGTGAGCAGCCTGCTGCAGTGTGAGGTGTCCCTGCCCAAGGCAGGGGGGTTGGAACTGGATGAACCTTGAGGTCCCTTCCAACCCTGGCACTTCTGTGGTTCTGTACATCTCCAAATACAAGACTTATCCTCAGTTACCATGATACAAACACTAAATATACTGTTTAAAGCCAAGGCAAACATCAAAGTGACACAATGAGCATCTCTGAAGAGAAAGATGTAGTGTCAGCCTTCCATATTGTCCTCAATGAAATAATTTCTGCTCTCACTCCCTGTATGTCTTTTATTAATTCACATTCACAAAACATTAGAGGTTGGAAGGGACCTGCAGAGATCATCCAGTCCAAGCCCCCTGCCAGAGCATCACCCAGGGTAGTCCACACAGGAATGCATCCAGGTGGGGTTGGAAAGTCTCCAGAGAAGGAGACTCCACAACCTCTCTGGGCAGCCTGCTCCAGGGCTCTGGCACCCTCACTGCAAAGAAGTTTCTCCTCATCTTGAGCTGAAAGCTTCTCTGTTCAAGTTTGTCTCCATTGTTTCTTGGCTTATTGCTGTGCACCACCCAAAAGAGCTTGGCCCCCTCCACTTGACCCTCAGCTATTGATAGACATTGATCAGATCCCCTCTCAGCCTTCTCTTCTCCAGACCCAGCAGCCCCAGGGCTCTCAGTCTCTCTTCCCAGGGGAGATGCTCAAGTCCCCTAAGCATCCTCCTGGCTCTCCCTTGGACTCTCTCCAGCAGGTCTCTATCTCTCTGGAACTGGACACAGGATTGCAGCTGTGGTCTCAGCAGGACAGAGTAAAGGGGGAGAAGAACTTTTCATGTGACTTAGAAGGCACAATAGCTAGACAGCTCTGAAAAACGTAATAGAATTGTATGTAGCATTCCCAGAAGGTGCTCTGAAGCCTTCTCCCATTGTGATCACAAAGAAAACCTCGGTTGTTCTCCAGGCTTCACCAGCCCATGCTGTGTTGTGCTGAATCTGATTGGCACTGAAAAGTGAAGGGCAGAGAGGGATGCTCTGGCCTGGAATGCCATCCCTTTGGCAGCAGCAAAGATCATTCCTGCAGTCATATGTCCATAACCAAAGGTGGATCCACTTTCAATGTGCTGCCAGCTCTTTGCACAGGAGGGGTAAAAACAAAAATGATTCTGGGAGGGGGAGAAACCCAGGCAGCCAGTACCAGAACAAGAGGACACAGTCTCAGGCTGCACCAGGGGAGCTTTAGGTTGGATGTTAGGAAGAAGTTCTATACAGAGAGAGTGATTGCCCATTGGAATGGGCTGCCTGGGGAGGTGGTGGAGTCACCATCATTGGAGGTGCTCTGGAGGAGACTTGATGGGGTGCTTGGTGCCATGGGTTAGTTGATTAGGTGGTGTTGGACATGATGATCTTGAAGGTCTCTTCCAACCTGGTTTATTATTATTAAGAGTGGAGTAAAGGATGAGGCACTTGGTGCCATGGTTTAGTTGGTTAGATGGGGTTGGGTGATGGGTTGGACTGGATGATGTCTGAGGTCTTTTCCAACCTGGTTAATTCTGTGTGTTCTGGATGTGGTTAGTGAGTCTAGGAAGAGATGCTCTCACACCTCCCTTTTTAGCAGGGTTTTCCTCCTGGAGCCAAGAGCTCTGTTTCCCCAGGGACTTAATGGAATGAAAGGTTTCTCTCTGTCACAGTCTCCTTAGCCCTGCTGGCCACACTTTTCTTGCTGCCCCCCAGGATACCAATTTGGGTAGTTAGTCTGAATTTTCCCCTCCTTGCTTTTCAGAAACACCTTTATGATAGCCAAGAGCAATGCTCCCTACTTGCTCCTCCTTATCATTGCCTGTCCTACAGGAGTGCCTAGAGACCCTGCCTCAGATCAAGAAGCAGGGTGCTGCACACAGAAGCAGCATCCCTGCAATCAAAGGAGCTGCAATCAAACATCTACAAATCTCTGCAATCAGCCTGTCTGCAGTCTCCCAGAGGTGGCACAAAAGGAACCATCTCCCTGCCTCCATTTAATTGCACTACTATTTGCACCTGAAAGACACTTCTCTCTTTGTCTGTACTGATTTCTGTGCAATAAGAAGAAAGAAAAATGACAATCTTTCACTCTTTCACTGTTCTCTCTGTATTGTCTTTTCACTCCAGGTGTTCACTCGTCTCTGACTCAGGAAGAAATATTTCTTCAGGCCAGGCTTAGTGATAAATGATTACAAGCTCTAAAAGCAATCATGAGAACAGGAGATACATCATTCTGTGCATAAAGGTCCTCTTGAACTGGAACCTGAGGAGTTAATTCCCTGCCTGGCAAGAGCACCGAGTACAGGAACAGTGCTTAAGGTCTGTTGTGTAAGGGAGAGATTTATAGAGAGCAAGGACTTGCCAGACACTCTGATTCCTGATAGCACACTGCAGAGGGATGAGTGTCCTTGTACATAAAGGCTTCTGACAGTGTGGACATTTCCCTGGCTTTGGGGAGAGGAAAGGCCACGTAATTAATAGGGGGAAATAAAGCAGTGCCTAATCAGCCAACACTACTGCAGTGCTTCACATTTCGTGGCTGACACTGCGAGTTCCCTCCCCTGCATCCTCAGGCTTGAGTGCCCTCTGGTAGCACATTGACCTGGCAGGAACTGCTGCTCAGATGTGTTGCTGAACTACCACTGTCCTCATTTCTTACAGAGAAGGAAGAAACATGGAGGGGGGGGGGAAAAACCACCCACCATAATATGGAATCATCAAATCAAATGCAGTGGGATGGAAGGGACCTCTAGAGGTCACCTAGTCCAACCCCCCCCTGCAGGAAGCAAGGATGTCACCAACCAGATCAGGACATCTCCAACCAGATCAGGACATATGTAAAGGGAAAAAACTCTTCCAAGGGAAAGGAGGGGAGGCAGGGCTGCAGCATTTGGCAGATGCCCCCCAGTGCCCGACTGCCCTTCTCGTCTTGCCCATCTGCAAGCAGACACTGCCACAACCCCAGTCTGAGGGAATAAAGCAGCACTGCTCTGTGGTTACTCTCAACATGACAGAAAACTTCTGTCCAGCTAAAGCTGTGTGTGCTTCAGGAAGATACTCAGGGTAAGGTCTGAGCTTCAAACCAGTTGGGAAAAATCTATGTTAAATCTCAGCACAGGATTTCCCCCCCCCTCTTTTTTTGGCCTGCAGGCATTTCTAATAGTAGAACATCACTTTCCTGCCAAGACAAATTCTACCTCTTGCTTTTATTTTCCCATGCTGCTTCCTGTGCCAATCAGCCTCTCAGTTGCCCTGCAAATCCTTCTAGAAGTGCATTTCCTCAGCTTCTCTTTTCCACACCAATTTCTTCTCTAGCACTGCATCTGTACTTAGATTGCAACTTTAAAGGTTGAACCTGGTCTCCTGTTGGTGAAGAGGGTGCACACTGCTAGAGAGTTCCATCTTTGCTCTCATAATGGGTGCTGCTAAATAGGGAGAAACAGTTAAGGATTTCTGCTTCTGTGCATTGATACCACAGAAACATTCAGGTTGGAAAAGAGCCTCAGGATCACCAAGGCCAACCCCGAACCCTACTCTACAAGGCTCAGCCCTAAACCACATCCAAACCACCTGCAAACACAGCCAGGCTTGGGGACTCCACCACCTCCCTGGGCAGCACATTCCAATCCCTGACCACTCTTGCCCTGAAAAAAGCTTTCCTACAGTCCAGTCTGAACCTCCCCAGTGGCAGCTTCAGGCCATTCCCTCTTCTTCTGTCACTAATGACCTGGGAGAAGAGACCAGCACCAACCTCTCCACAATGTCCTTGCAGGGAGCTGTAGAGAGCCAGGAGGTCTCCCCTCAGCCTCCTCTCTTTCACACTAACCATCCCCAGCTCCCTCAGTTGCTCTTCATCAGATTTCTTCTCCAGGCCCTTCCCAGCTTCCTTGCCCTCCTCTGCCCTGGCTCCAGCACCTCCACATCTCTCTTGGATTGAGGTGCCCAAAACTGGACACAGCACTCCAGGTGTGGCCTCCCCAGAGCTGAGTGCCAGGGGACAATCCCCTCCCTGCTCCTGCTGGACACAGCATTGCTGATCCCAGCCAGGATGCCTTTTGCTTTCTTGGCCACCTGAGCACACTGCTGGCTCCTGTTCAGCTGCTTGTCCATTAGCACCCTCAGGTCCCTTTCTGCCAGGGAGCTCTCCAGCCACACTGCCCCAAGCCTGTAGCATTGCTTGGGGCTGTTGTGACCCAGGGGCAGGACCTGGCATTTGGCCTTGTTGAAGCTCATCCTGGCATGTGTGAACAGGGGCAGCTAGGGAAGGAGAGGGGCAACTGCATCCACCAAGGAGCTGGTTGTGGTCCCTTTAATTCTGTGCCCACAGAGCCATCTTGCAATCAGCTCGGAGGCTTCAGCGAAGAGCAGCTCAGAGATATTTTTCCAGCAGGACTGAGTGCACCACCAGCATCATGTTTCAATAGAACAGCTGGTGCTGCAAAGGCTGGTAATTACAATTTTAGGCAAAAAATAAAATCAGAACTGGTGGAGCTAAGAAGATCATGGATTCAGAGGGATGACCTTGACAGGCAGACTG
The DNA here is from genome assembly GCF_014839835.1 of Dryobates pubescens. Lineage (NCBI taxonomy): Eukaryota > Metazoa > Chordata > Aves > Piciformes > Picidae > Dryobates > Dryobates pubescens. The sequence goes on from NC_071657.1 coordinate 136,633,900, forward strand.
CAATGAACTTCCTGAACTTTTCAAATAGAAGGGGGGGAAAAAAACACAACCCCAAACCCAACCTCAATGAACATAAATCTCTTCACAACAGTTCTGGTACTTTCTGGGAACAAGCTAGAATCTTCAATTCCACCCCACCCCCCCCAAGCAAATATTGTCATTATCCCAATTGAATGACAACAAATTCATCTGAAAGGCCTCATCATGTAACTATTCCTTCCAAGGGTAGGGATGATGTCCTCAGAACTGCACTTCCCATTAATTAAAAGCTGTCCACAATTTGAGGTTTGAAAGAGCAGCTCAAGCTGATGGAGTGTTAGAAATAAGAACATAAAAGAGAGCTGTAATGATCTGGGAGATGGGCAGACAGGACATCTGCCTCAGCAGCCTGCTTCTGACAGTGGCCATCCTCTGATGACCATGGGGCCTGCATCTGTGTTGGGACAATGGCAGGCACTGATATAGGCTGGGCAGGGACTGGCCTGAGAGCAGCCCTGAAGAAAAGGACTTGGGGGGTGCTGGGGGAGGAGAAGCTCAACAGGAGCCAGCAGTGAGCACTTGCAGCCCAGAAAGCCAACCAGAGCCTGGGCTGCAGCAAGAGATTGGCCATTGGAATGTGCTGCTCAGGGAGGTGGTGGAGTCCCCATTCCTGGAGGTGTTCAAGAGGGGATTGGCTGTGGCACTTGGTACCATGGTCTAGTCATGAGTTCTGTGGTGACAGGTTGGACTCGATGAGCTTTGAGGTCTCTTCCAGCCTTGGTGATACTGTGATACTAGAAGCAGAGCCAGCAGGGCCAGGGAGGGGATTCTCCCCCTCTGCTCCACTCTGGTGAGACCCCACCTGGAGCACTGTGTCCAGTTCTGGAGCCTCTATTACAGGAAGGATCTGGAGGTGCTGGAAGGTGTCCAGAGAAGGGCCACAAGGATGAGCAGAGGGCTGGAGGGGCTCTGCTCTGAGGACAGATTGAGGGAGTTGGGGTTGTTCAGTCTGGAGAGGAAAAGGCTCCAGGGAGACCTAATTGTGGCCTTCCAGTATCTGAAGGGGGCTCCAAGAAAGCTGGGGAGGGACCTTCGAGGGAGTCAGGGAGGGATAGGACTGGGGGGAATATATCTAACCTAGAAAAGAATAGATTGAGTTTGGATGTTAGGAAGAAGTTGTTCCCCATGAGGGTGGTGAGAGCCTGGCACAGGTTGCCCAGGGAGGTGGTGGAAGCCTCATCCCTGGAAGTGTTTGCAGCCAGGCTGGATGTGGCTGTGAGCAACCTGCTGCAGTGTGAGGTGTCCCTGCCCATGGCAGGGGGTTGGAACTGGCTGATCCTTGAGGTCCCTTCCAACCCTGGCAATGCTGTCGTCATAGCCGACCTGTAGTCATATTTGCTCTTAATATTTCCCAGCCTCCAAGTGTCTGTGGTTCAGACTCAACACATCAGGGCATTTCCCTTTTGTGATCCAATCCAGCTCCTCAAACCTACATTGACCTACAGCATCCTGCAGTGGAGTTGTGTTTCACACAATGCATACCTGAGCTGCACAAGTTGAGGGGACAACTCAGGCTGGGATGGACCTCAGGAGGTCTGTAGTCCAACCTCTTGCTCAAAGCAGGGTCAGTTATGAAGTTGGGTTCCTTAGGGCTTTATCCAGATGGATATTGAAAACCCCCATGGGCAGAAACTGCACAATCTTCTTCCAACATTTCATTGACCTCATCAGGAAAGTGTTTTCCTTTAGATCCAGTCACATCTGCTGCTTTAACTCTGCATCACTTCACAGCCATTGTCCTTTGTTCTCCTGGCATGCACTGCCAGGAAGAGCCTGGCTCTGGCTTCTCAACTTCCAACAAGTAGGCACTGGTACTGGTTGGAGGTACTACTTAGTAGGTACTGCTGCTAGGTTCCCCCAGAGCCATCACTTTCCCAGGCTGAAAATGCCCTGGACCCCAGGCAGAGCTGGGCAAGGTCCCCAGCTCTGCCCATCCTGGTGGCCCTCTGCTGAGCTCACTCCAGTTTGTCAATGACTTTCTTGAGCTGTAAGGCCAAAACCTGGATGGAGCATTCCAGCTGTGCTGTGGGTGAAGGAGGGTAATCTCTTGGCTGTGATGCTCCTATTGACACAGCTGTACATGCTCTTGGCCTCCTCACCACACATGCAGTGTGGTTAGCTCATGTTTTAGCCTCTTGTCAGATGGAAGCTCCAGCCCCTTCCCACAGAGCTGCTCCCCAGACACTCAGTCTCCTCACCTCCATCCCCAGCCAGTTGCTAACCCAGGGCTCTCCACATCCACACTTTACACAGTGGCATCAAGCTATTCCATTTTCCTCCTCTATTCCAAACAAATCCTTCTACCTGTTGGCTTCTTTTGAGTATTTAGCTAATAATTACCTAAAACCACATATGTTATAGCCCCTAGACCTTACCACTGAGTTAGACACTCCCACTGCTCCACTTGTGGAAACAAGATTGGGTTTCCCCACACACCTGCCCTTACTGGATTCTATTTGTTATCACAGTATCAGTCAGGGTTGGAAGGGACCACAAGGATCATCCAGTTCCAACCCCCCTGCCATGGGCAGGGACACCCCACACTAGATCAGCCTGGCCAGAGCCTCATCCAGCCTGGGCTTAAACACCTCCAACCCCTAACATCCTGTGATAATGTGGATATTATGTGTATTTTCAGTCACACACACACATGCATGGATGTATTTTAACAGGTTGTTTAACTCCTCCTCCAAGCAGGTGGTGCTGGAAGGCTAAGTAATTCCATGCTGGTCATCAAGCCGCTACACCGTTATCATGCTAATCAAAGCCTGCTTTGAAAGGCTGTTTTGTTTCATTACCATCACAAAGCAGCAGCTAAAGGACCTCTAAGGCAGGCTGGGGTGGGGGGAGTGAGTGCTCTGAGACACTATAATCTACTGGAACAGCCATGTTTATCGGCACGAAGGAGAGAAGCTGTTTAGCATAAGCTGGTCTCAATCGCCGAATTGTTTCTGTGCCTTGTTCGGGCATCTCGAAGCCTGAATGAGCCCTATTCACTTCGAGAAGTTTTGTGCCTCTGTTTTGTACACACAGATTGAATTTGGAGCTTGGTTTTTGAGTTGGGGATCTCCTCCAGTTAGGACCCTCCACTCAGGAGGGCAGCAGGCTCTGTTACAACATGAGTACTATTGCCTGGATAACTATGCTTTTGAGCCTTTGTGTAGGTGTAAGTCAGAATGGTCTGGACAAGGACATGCCCAGCTAGATCAGGTTGCCCAGGGCCTCGTCAAGCCTCAACCACCTCCCTGGGCAACTTGTTGCAGTGTTCCACCACCCTCATGGTAAAGAACTTCTTCCTAACATCCAATCTAAAACTGCTCTGCTCTAGTTTGAAGCCATTGCCCCTGGTCCTGTCCCTGCAGGCCTTTGCAAACAGTCTCTCTCCAGCCTTCCTGTAGCCCCTTTCAGGTACTGGAAGGCTGCTATTAGGTCTCCCTGCTGAGCACCCCCAGCTCCCTCAGCCTGTCCTCATAGCAGAGGTGCTCCAACCCCCTGATCATATTCATGGCCCTCCTCTGGACCCTCTCCACCAGGTCCATGTCCTTCCTATATTGAGGGCTTCAGAACCGCACACAGCACTCCAGGGGAGGTCTCAAAGCAAAGTGTCAGAATCACCTCTCTGGAACTGCTGGCCACACATCTTTTGATGCAGCCCAGGATGCTATTGGTCCAGCTTCTTGTCCATCAGCACCCCCAGGTCCTTTCCCACAGGGCTGCTTTCTATCACCTCATCCCCCAGCCTGTATTGATAGTGAGGCTTGTTCTCTCCCATATGCAGAGCCCTGCACTTGCTCTTGTTGAGCCTCAGGAAGTTCACCTGGGCACACCTCTCTAGCCTGTTCAGGTCTGTTCAGTTTTAACTGCATTATTGCATCATTGTCTCTTATTATTTGGTTAGCAAAACACTCTCTCTTTAAGACAAACTTCTCAACAGCTCCTGCTCCCTCTGCGCCATCCTGCACCCTGCCTCAACAGCTCCTGCTCCCTCTATACCATTCTCCACCCTGCCTCAACACCCATTCCAGAGCCAGGGGCAAGAGCCTCAACCAGCCAAGATACCACCCAGAGGAGCTCAGCCCCAGCCAGCACCCGTGGATGGTATTGGAGAGGTCATCAATATCCCTACCTGACCGGGGGCCACCAGGCCCCCCGGCCTTTGTTGTCACCACCACCAGCACCCAGTGTGCACCAGGGGCACTCACCAGAGATGAGAGGAGGATCCTCAGCCCAGATGGGCTCAGCTTAGGGCTGTTGCCTCTCCTGGGGGGGATTAAAAAGGGGAGTGGGTGGGGAGGGCCAAGTGGCCACACCTGGGGTGGGAGGGGGCTCCAACTGCTGGTAAGCACAAGGCAGGCCATGATCTATAGGACTTTGATGCCACAATTACAGCCATACAAAAGCTTTCCCAGGTGCTCTGATTTTGACTTGAGAGCTCCTTACGGAGCCACAGTTGAGTGTATTCATCACAGATGCTGGAGGATGCTTTTCATTACACTTACACTGTAAAGCAAACAAGAGTTTCCTGTTATGTCAGTCAAGATGGGGAAGGCACTTACACATGCAAATAGACCTAAAACACAGCACAGCCTTTGCTGGCTTAGGGAGTGTGGCAATGTTATTTTTGGACCACAGAAACCCTTATCACTGCAGACAGGTAATTAAAGTTTGTACCAAAATGAGCACAGACAACCAGCCCAGGAAACCTCCACAGATCTGTCACCAGGGGGGTTCTCTCACGAAGAAATATAACTTGGGCTAACTCCTGACACTTGGATTAATCCTCTGGCAAGAGCAGGAGGCAGCATGTGGACAGGTCACTGAAAATACAGTGGTGAGCAGGGAAATTTGGATTGGATTTGAGGCATCCTGGCCTGCATCAGAGATAGTGTGGGCAGCAGGAGCAGGGAGGTCATTGTGCCCTGTGCTCAGCACTGGTTAGGCCACACCTTGAGTACCATTCTGGGCCCCTCAGTTTAGGAAAGATGTTGAGATGCTGGAAGGTGTCCAGAGAAGGGCAACAAAGCTGGGGAGGGTCTGGAGCACAGCCCTGTGAGGAGAGGCTGAGGGAGCTGGGGTTGCTTAGCCTGGAGAAGAGGAGGCTCAGGGAAGACCTTCTTGCTGTCTACATCTACCTGAAGGGAGGTTGTAGCCAGGTGGGGGTTGGTCTCTTCTCCCAGGCAACCAGCACCAGAACAAGAGGACACAGTCTCAAGCTGTGCCAGGGGAGGTTTAGGCTGGAGGTGAGGAGAAATTTCTTCCCAGCAAGAGAGATTGGCTCTTGGAATGTGCTGCCCAGGGAGGTGGTGGAGTCCCCATCCCTGGGGGTGTTCAAGATGTGGCTCTTGAAGCCATGGATTTGTTGTCATGAGGTATTGGGTGCTAGCTTGGTCTTGATGATCTCTGAGGTCTTTTCCAACCTTATTGATTCCATGATTCTATGAAACACATGCCATTTAGGTATCTGCCTACTCTAGATGTATGGCTTCAGGCCAAATACACAGAGAGGCTGGAGACAAAGAGACCACCTCAGCAGGAAGCTCCACTGGAACAATGTCCCTGACAAGAGGTTCAATTTGGTGCAGTTCATAGGGTGCCATCACTCTCACAGCTGAGCAGCACAATGGGCTGGAAACAAGTTGCCATCACTTTCAGTCATCTCTGAGTGGTAAGCAGTTCAAATTCTAAATCCTTTGCCACTGAATTGTCTGCTGCTAATTGCTCTTTTGCCTGTAATTATCAGTGAGGATTTCATAAGTATGGAAATGCCACTACATGCCAGGAAAGAAAAGTAAAATGAGATGAAGCAGACTTAAAGAATGTCTGGCAGACAAACTCTTTGATTAATCCTGGAACACCCCATTGGCTGAGGTTTCCTTTAGTAAATACCTTTGGAAGAGGGATGGGTTTTTCACAGAATCCTGGAGGCTGGAATAGACCTTTGAGATCACCAAGCCCAGCCTATGACCTAACACCACCACACCAACCAGGCCATGCCACATCCAATCTTGCAGGTTGAGGGAGGTGATTCTCCTCCTCTACTCCACTCTAGTGAGACCCCACCTGGAGTACTTCATTCAGTTCTGGAGCCTCTATTACAGGAAGGATCTGGAGGTGCTGGAAGGTGTCCAGAGAAGGGCCATGAGGATGAGCAGAGGGCTGGAGCTGCTCTGCTGTGGGGACAGACTGAAGGAGTTGGGGTTGTTCAGTCTGGAGAAGAGAAGGCTCTGAGGAGACCTTCTTGTGGCCTTGCAGTATCTGAAGGGGGCTACAAGAAAGCTGGGGAGGGACTTCTGAGGGTGTCAGGGAGTGATAGGACTGGGGGGAATGGAACAAACCTAGAAATCATAGAATCATAGAATCAGTCAGGGTTGGAAGGGACCACAAGGATCATCTAGTTCCAACCCCCCTGCCATGGGCAGGGACACCCCACACTAGATCAGGCTGGCCAGAGCCTCATCCAGCCTGGGCTTAAACACCTCCAGGGACGGGGCCTCAACCACCTCCCTGGACAACCCATTCCAGGGCTTCACCACTCTCATGGGGAAGAACTTCCTCCTCACATCCAGCCTGAATCTCCTTCAATGAATTCCACCTTCAATGAATTCCCCCTAGTCCTATCCATTCCCCCTAGTCCTATCACTACCTGATATCCTGAGAAGTCCCTCCCCAGCCTTCTTGTAAATGGGTGGATTGAGATTGGATGCTAGGAAGAAGTTCTTCCCCAGGAGGGTGGTGAGAGACTGGCACAGCTTGCCCAGGGATGAGGCTTCCACCAGGTTTTTGCAGCCAGGCTGGATGTGGCTGTGAGCAACCTGCTGCAGTGTGAGGTGTCCCTGCCCATGGCAGTGGGTTGGAACTGGCTGCTCCTTGAGGTCCCTTCCAACCCTGACAATTCTGTGATTCTGCTTTAATTTCCTTAGCTGTTGCCATTTTTTGTCTTTCTTTTTTTTTGTGTGTTGTGATTTTCTGCTCCTGTGGAGATCTGAAAAGGCCTTTCCAATGCTCATGAAGAATACTGAAACAAAACTAAGTTTGGTTAAGCATAAGGATGAGAATAAAAGCTGTAGGTAGGAAGTGTTACAAGCTTTCTTCTTTCCCTCTTCCTGGCCAGATTCCTCCACATAAATCTGTTGCCCAAGAGGGAACAACCCACAGAGTGAGAGAGAATTCTGTCTGCTCCAGTCTATATTGTTTCTTTCTCTGAGGATTAAGAGGGTGAGACATCATTAATGTTTATCAATATGTGCAGGGTGAGTGCCATGAGGATGGGGTCAGGCTCTTCTCCCTGGTGCCCAATGCCAGCACAGGGGGCAGTGGTGGAAGCTGAGGCATAGGAAGTTCCATGGAAACAGGAGCAAAACATTTTTCCCTGTGAAGGTGACAGAGCCCTGGAAGAGGCTGCCCAAGGGGGTTGTGGAGTCTCCCTCTCTGGAGATATTCAGAACCCACCTGGAGGTGTTCCTGTGTGATCTGCACTAGTTGATCCTGCTCTGGCAGGTGGCTTGGACTGGATGAGCTTTTGAGGTCCTTTCCAACCCCTAACATTCTGTGAGTTTGCATGCTATGTAGCACCTGCTTACCAGGAGCTCTGAGACCAATTCACTTAGAGCAAACGTGGCAAGAGAATTCAGTGACTGACTTTGGCCTCGAATTGCCACCTTGGAGGCCATGGCCAGCAGTGAGCACACTGAGCCTTCTAGCTCTTCATACTTGGTTGTATTATTAGCAGCAGAAAGAGACATCACACTTCAGTACCTTTGCCTTGGGCCAAATGAACTCCAACAACGTTCTGGTACACTTTATTTATGTTAGCAAGATTGCTTTGACATAGTTCTTTGGGCATAGGTCTGCTCACTACCATTAGAGAGGACAGGCTCAGCTTGGGAGCTGTTGCTGTAAGTCATGGATGAAATCAAAGTGAAAATTACAGACTTCCTCCTTTCTTTTTTTTTTTTGGGTGGGTGGGGGTTTCATTGTGAATTCCTCTAAACTAAGGTAGGGGTTGGTCTATTCTCCCAGGCAAGAACAAGAGGACACAGTCTCAAGCTGCACCAGGGGAGGTTTAGGCTGGAGGTGAGGAGAAAGTTCTTCCCAGCAAGAGAGATTGGCCATTGGGATGTGCTGCCCAGGGAGGTGGTGGAGTCCCCATCCCTAGAGGTACTCAAAAAAGGCTGGGATGTGGCACTTGGAGCCATGGGTGAGTTGTCAGGAGGTGTTAGGTATTAGGTAACAGGTTGGGCTTGCTGATCTCTGAGGTCTTTTCCAAGCTGGCTGATTCTATGACTCTAATGAAACTCTAACCCAAAGATAACAGCAGCAGGATGGATTTGAGAGTTGTTCTCCCTAAAAAGATTTCTGCATCCCATTTGTGACTGATGCTGTGATAAGGCAGCTCTCTGGAGGGCACAGCTTTAGTTTTCACATCTTTTTTGGGCTATTTTTTTTCCCCCCAACTACAACAGCAAAAGAATAAACCCTGGCTGATTGCATCGCTTCAGTAGCATCTTTCTCCAGGACTTGGGCATCAAAGCAAATTAGATCATTCTGCACTGATGTGATAGCTAACTCCCATATCTTCTGTGCCATCAGCTCCTTGGGTTTGGTTTGAAGGGATAAGAACTAAGATCAGGCAGCTGAGTAAAATTGGTTTTATTGTTGGAACCACAGGATATATTTTTTTATGGGCAAAACTGCCAGAACTGGCACACCACGTGCCTCAGCCTCACAGGCAGCAGTGCGGGCTGGGGACTGACCTGCTGGAGGGCAGTGAAGGGGAAAAGGGCCTGGGGGTCCTGGTGGATGGAAGGCTGATCATGAGCCACCAATGTGCTCTTGTGGCCAAGAAGGCCAAGGCTATTCTGGGGTGGATTAGAAGGGCTGTGGTTAGTAGGTCGAGAAAGGTTCTCCTCCCTCCCTACTCTGCCCTGGTGAGGACACATCTGGAATATTGTGTCCAGTTCTGGGCCCCTCAGTTCAAGAAGGACCTCAGGGAACTGCTTGAGAGAGTCCAGCACAGAGCCACAAAGATGATGGAGTGGAACAACTTCCTTATCAGGAGAGCCTGAGGGAGCTGAGGGCTCTGTAGCTTGGAGAGGAGGAGCCTGAGAGGTGACCTCATTGCTGTTGATCAAGATGTGCAGGGTGAGTGCCCAGAGGCTGGAGCCAGGCTCTGCTGGGGGATGCCCAATGCCAGCACAAGGGGCACTGGATGGAAGCTGAGGCATAGGAAGTTCCATGGAAACAGGAGGAAACATTTTTTCCCTGTGAGGGTAACAGAATACTGGAAGAGGTTGCCCAGGGGGGTTGTGGAGTCTCCCTCTCTGGAGATACTCAAACCCTGCTTGGATGTGCTCCTGTGTGATCTGCTCTGGGTGCTCCTGCTCTGGCAGGGGGCTTGGACTGGATGAGCTTTCAAGGTCCCTTCCAGCCCCTAACATTCTGTGCTTCTGTGATTTGGAATCTTAATTGTGTGCCACCCACGGGCCATGAAGCACACCCATTGCTCTGAGTCTCTCTTTTCAGGTAGCTCTACTGGCCAAGAGCAACCCTTCCCTGTTTGCAAGTCAGTGCACGGTGCTCTCCTTCCTTCCTTTACCTCCTCCCCACGTTTAACTCAGCGCTTATTAAATCAGCTTGCAGCACTTCCTTTCTAAGAATACCTTGCTGCATCAGTGGAGCACAGCTAAATTAAGGACTAGATCTGCTGCCTGATAAGATCCATTGATGGCAAGCAATGCAAAGGTAATGACAGCTGAAACAGTAACTGTAAAGAGCTGATTTCAGAGCTGTTGTTGAGCTTGTCAATCTGTAGCCCCCCAAAAGATGAACTCTAATGGAGTATTGCCCACACTGCACCTTCCATCACTGCATTGTATGCTATGATTGCTGTGTTTTCCTCCTTCTCCTTCAAAAGATGTCTCTTTGGAACAAGAAGGGCTGATTGCTCCCTCAGTTCTTGGTATCATTCAGCACTTAGGGCACCATTAATTCATTTCATACTTTGTTTGCATTCCCTGATCATTAGAATAGAATAGAATAGAATAGAATAGAGCAGGTTGGAAGAGACCTTCAAGATCACCGTGTTCAACCCATCAACCAATCCAACACCACCTAAACAACTAACCCATGGCACCAAGCACCCCATCAAGTCTCCTCCTGAACACCTCCAATGATGGCGACTCCACCACCTCCCCAGGCAGCCCATTCCAATGTGCAATCACTCTCTCTGTAGAGAACTTCTTCCTAACCTCCAGCCTGAACCTCCCCTGGCACAGCCTAAGACTGTGTCCTCTTGTTCTGGTGCTGGCTGCCTGGGAGAAGAGACCAACATCCGTCTGTCTACAACCTCCCTTCAGGTAGTTGTAGAGAGCAATAAGGTCACCCCTGAGCCTCCTCTTCTCCAGGCTAAGCAACCCCAGCTCCCTCAGCCTCTCCTCGTAGGGCTTATGTTCCAAGCCCCTCACCAACTTTGTTGCCCTTCTCTGGACTCGTTCCAGCAAGTCAACCTCCTTCCTAAACTGAGGAGCCCAGAACTGGACACAGGACTCAAGGTGCAGCCTAACCAGTGCAGTGTACAGGGGCAGAATGACCTCCCTGCTCCTGCTGGCCACACTGTTCCTGATGCAGGCCAGGATGCCATTGGCCCTCTTGGCTGCCTGGGCACACTGCAGGCTCATGTTCAGCCTGCCATCAACCAGCACCCCCAGGTCCCTCTCTGCCTGGCTGCTCTCAGCCACTCTGACCCCAGCCTGTAGCTCTGCATGGGGTTGCTGTGGCCAATGTGCAGAAACTGGCACTTGGATGTGTTCAATCTCCTGCCCTTGGACTCTGCCCATCTGCCCAGCCTGTCCAGGTCCCTCTGCAGAGCCTCTCTACCCTCCAGCAGATCAACTCCTGCCCCCAGCTTGGTGTCATCTGCAAATTTACTGATGATGGACTCGATGCCCTCGTCCAGATCATCAATAAAGATGTTAAAGAGCATGGGGCCCAGCACTGATCCCTGGGGCACACCACTGGTGCCTGGCTGCCAGCTGGCTGTGGCACCATTCACCACCACTCTCTGGGCTTGGCCCTCCAGCCAGTTCCTAACCCATCACAGTGTGCTCTGCCTACCCTGGAAAATCTGATACCATTTGAGGATCCAACCAGAGAATGTATTTGTGTTGTGGAAGTCAGATTTTGCTCCCATTCCTAGAAGTACAGCCTTGCTCTTCAGGCATTTATATTGAGCATAATTTATGAAGGCTTTTAAGAGGAGGCTTTAAAGCTCCTTGAGAGAGATTTTCAGGAACACTATTGGCAAAGAAAACAAACACACAGGAGACAGACAGCAAGCTGGGTGGGTTTCACTTGGAAGCAGCTCTTAGTGTGTAACAAGAGTGCAAGGGCTAACAACATATAAAATCAAATCATTAGTTCCATTTTGAGCCATTACCTGACTCTGTTTACAGAGAAATTGTACTCCCTGATGGGCAAAACAGATGACAAACTGGGGCTTGCTTGGCTCTGTGTGCCCCCAGCTGTATGTGCCAAAAGACAGCCAGCTTCAGTCAATGATCTGGGCCCCTCAGTTCAGGAAAGATGGTGAGGTGCTGGAAGGTGTCCAGAGAAGGGCAAGAAAGCTGGGGAGGGGTCTGGAGCACAGCCCTGGGAGGAGAGGCTGAGGGAGCTGGGGTTGCTTAGCCTGGAGAAGAGGAGGCTCAGGGGAGACCTAATTGCTGTCTACAACTCCCTGAAGGGAGGTTGTAGCCAGGTGGGGGTTGGTCTCTTCTCCCAGACAACCAGCACAAGAACAAGAGGACACAGTCTCAAGCTGTGCCAGGGGAGGTTTAGGCTGAATGTTAGGAAGAAGTTCTTCACAGAAGGAGAGATTGGCCATTGGAATGTGCTGCCCAGGGAGGTGGTGGAGTCCCCATCCCTGGAGGTGTTCAGGAAGAGACTGGGAGAGGCACTTGGTGCCATGGTTTAGTTGCTGAAATGGTGTTGGGTGACAGGTTGGACTGGATGATCTCTGAGGTCTATTCCAATAATAAACCCAATTTTACTCAGCTGCCTGATCTCTCCTCCCAGGGCTGTGCTCCAGCTTTGTTGCCCTTCTCTGGACACCTTCCAGCATCTCAACATCTTTCCTAAACTGAGGAGCCCAGAACTGGACACAGGACTCAAGGAGGGGAACACCTCCATGTATAACTCTTATCTCTGAGACGTGGCCACTGATCTCATTTTCTTATTGCTCTTATGCTACATTCTGCACACATCAAAAAGATGCTAAATTTGTGCTTGATGTAAAAATTACTTCAACAATGACATTAAAAGGGGTGAGGGTGTCAGGGAGTAAAGGAAATCATAGAATCATAGAATCAACCAGCTTGGAAAAGACCTCAGAGATCATCAAGTCCAACCTATCACCTAATACCTAACACCTCCTGACAACTAAACCATGGCTCCAAGTGCCACATCCAAGCCTCTCTTGAACACCTCCAGGGATGGGGACTCCACCACCTCCCTGGGCAGCACATTCCAATGGGCAATTCCTCTTTCTGGGAAGAACTTTCTCCTCACCTCCAGCCTAAACCTCCCCTGGTGCAGTTTGAGACTGTGTCCTCTTGTTCTGGTGCTGCTTGCCTGGGAGAAGAGACCAACCCCCACCTGGCTACAACCTCCCTTCAGGGAGTTGTAGAGAGCAAGAAGGTCTGCCCTGAGCCTCCTCTTCTGCAGGCTAAGCAGCCCCAGCTCCCTCAGCCTCTCAGTGAGAGAATAAAGCATTTCACAGTGAGAATCTATAACTACTTGGGGCACAGAAGTGGCTTTTGGATGAATATAGAGTTATTCATGTGCCTGAAATATGAACAATACAAATACACAAATCTAGGGAGGGGGGAGGGGGAAGCATGCTGCTTTTCCTCCTGCTAGAAAACTTAAAGACTCAGCATTTTCACTGCTTCCAAAGAAACTTATGCTGTGATGAAGGTACATAGTAAAGCTCACAGTGAAGAGCAAGAATTCCTTATTTAGTAGCCTTAAGCTGCTGAAACAAACAAACAAACAAACAAACAAAGTCAGTTGATAACATATGTGACCCCAAGTGGCAGTTTCTTTTCAACAGATGGAATTTAATCTCTGAGCAGCAGGTGAAAACTTATCTGGAGGCACAAGCTGCACAGACAGCAGTTTTACAGGAGCTGTTTTATTGGGTGGGAAAGCTAGGAATAATTGCAGCATGCAGCTCTTTTGCCTTCTGCCCTCCAACAGCAGATCATGCATGAGAGCAGCCCTGAAGAAAAGGAGCTGGGGGTGCTGGGGCAGGAGAAGCTCAACAGGAGCCACCAGTGTGTACTGGCAGCCCAGAAAGCCAAGCACATCCTGGGCTGCATCAAGAGAAGCAGAGCCAGCAGGTCAAAGGAGGTGATTCTCCCCCTCTACTCTGCTCTGGTGAGACCCCACCTGGAGCACTGCATCCAGTTGTGGAGCCCCTATGGATCTGGAGGTGCTGGAAGGTGTCCAGAGAAAGGCCACGAGGATGAGCAGAGGGCTGGAGCTGCTCTGAGGACAGACTGAGGGAGTTGAGACTGTTCAGTCTGGAGAAGAGAAGGCTCCAAGGAGATCTTCTTGTGGCCTTGCAGTATTTGAAGGGGGCTCCAAGAAAGCTGGGGAGGGTGTCAGAGTGACAGGACTGGGGGAAATAATCTAACCTAGAAAAGAGTAGATTCAGATTGGATGTTAGGAAGAAGTTGTTCCCCATGAGGGTGGTGAGAGCCTGGCACAGGTTGCCCAGGGAGGTGGTGGAAGCCTCATCCCTGGAGGTGTTTGCAGCCAGGCTGGATGTGGCTGTGAGCAACCTGCTGCAGTGTGAGGTGTCCCTGCCCATGGCAGGGGGGTTGGAACCAGCTGATCCTTGAGGTCCCTTCCAACCCTGACCATTCTGTGATTCTATGAAATACAGCTTCTATTTGCTTCCAACTGGGCTGGTCTGGCAAAGTTAATGCTGGGGGAAAATTTCACCCCACCACAGTGCTTCTGCATCTCTTTCTCTGCTCCTTGGCAGCACAGGGTTCGAGAGAGAGTGAAGGGACACTATGGCCTGCTCTCACAGCTGTCTGGGCAGTACACTTGGATGACCTCCTGATGGAAGACAGAGCTACAGACCTGCATCTTACTCCTGTCCAAACCCACTGCAGCTGCAGACAGTGCCACTGTTCACAGCAGGACAGAGTGACTGTATCATAGTATCATAGAATCAGTCAGGATTGGAAGGACCACAAGGATCATCTAGTTCCAACCCCCCTGCCATGGGCAGGGACACCCCACACTAGATCAGCCTGGCCAGAGCCTCATCCAGCCTGGGCTTAAACACCTCCAGGGACGGGGCTTCAACCACCTCCCTGGACAACCCATTCCAGGGCTTCACCACTCTCATGGGGAAGAACTTCCTCCTCACCTCCAGCCTGAATCTCCCCACCTCCAGCTTCATTCCATTCCCCCTAGTCCTATCACTTCCTGAAACCCTAAACAGTCCCTCCCCAGCCTTCTTGTAGCCCCCTTCAGATACTGCAAGGCCACAATGAGGTCTCCTCAGAGCCTTCTCTTCTCCAGACTGCACAACCCCAACTCCCTCAGTCTGTCCTCACAGCAGAGCAGCTCCAGCCCTCTGCTCATCCTTGTGGCCCTTCTGTAAAACTCCATCAGATCAGCTTTCTCACTCTGAGGACATGCTGGCATAAAGGATGAAGTTAGGTACAAGAAAACAAAGAAAGTAGCTGATTTCTCTTGCTAGAGGAAGCACTGCCTCCAGAAGCACTGTAGGAATGCACTTTGAGGACATTCTTAGTTATTGTTGAGAGACAATCATCTTTCTCTGGCTGTATGTGAGCAGACAATTGTCTCCCTGTATCTTATCCCTCCAAATGACATTGCTTCTACAGTCTATTTGTTCCAGACTCTCTGAAGCACTGGCTAGGGATGCAAAACTCTTATCAAAATTACTAATTTTAGTCTCTGCAAGATGGTAACAGAGCCACAGAGATGATAACAGGAGCAATGCAGCTCAATATAGAGATAAAATTATGCCCTTAAAGCAGCAGTTAAGAGAACACTGGTAAAAAAACTTAGCAATTGTGTAAGTTGCCTTGACTGTGACAGGCAAGAGATGTGTGGGCATTCAGTGTGACTTGGACAGGCTGAGAGCTGGGCACAGTGAAAGCTAATGAGGCTCAACAAGGATAAGTGCAGAGTCCTGCACCTGGGCAGGAAGAATAAACTGCACCAGCAGAGGCTGGGAGGTGATCTGCTGGAGAGCAGCCCTGTGGAGAAGGACCTGGGAGTGCTGGTGGACAACAAGTTCTGCATGGGACAGCAATGTGCCCTGGGGGCCAAGAAAGCCAATGGGATCCTGGGGTGCATCCAGCACAGCCAGGGAGGTTTTCTCCCCCTCTACTCTGTGAGGCCCCACCTGGAAGGAGGCTCCCCAGTTCAAGAGGGACAGGGATCTGCTTGAGAGAGTCTAACAGAGGGCTACAAGGATGCTGAAGTGACTGGAGCACTGCCTGATGAGGAGAGGCTGAGAGGCCTGGGGCTGTTTAGTCTGGAGAGAAGACTGAGAGGGGATCTGATCAATGTCTATAAATATCTGAGGGGTGGGAGTCAGGAAGGAAGGGACAGGCTCTAATCACTATGATTCTAGGTTGGAAAAGACCTTCAGGATCACCAAGTCCAACCCAGAACCCTGCTCTTCAAACTTCACCCTTAAACCACCTCCCCAAGCACCACATCCAAACTACTTTTAATACATGGCTACTAATCCTAGAATGATAAGAATGGCCTAGTAATAGGTATTTAAACAACATGTACCCTGATGGCTCTGTGTTAACTAATTCTAGCACACAAATATTGACAGACACTCGGCCACAAGGCTCAACAGCTTAAGTTTGTAACTCAAAGGACTCAAAAGATTTTGGAGGGAGGAGTGGCAGTTCTGATGGAGCAGTCTTACAGCAGCCTTCCAGCCTGTCAGCATGCTATGGCCTTATTCTCTCTGCAAAAAAAATAAGTAACAAGAGGAAACTACACAGAGAGGCTTTAATCAGTTGCTGAACTTAGTACTCCTCTGACAAGATGTTGTTGATAATAATCACTTACTATGTGTTGAATGTACTTGTCTTCTCCCCCCTCCCCCCAAATAATTAACAACAGAGAAGTTTTGAGATGATTAAATGTAGAGCTTCCCAGTCCCAGAAAAACTTCAAACAGGGACTAAGATGATTGTGCTCCTGCTCAGGAGGACCTGAATGGTACAGGTATTCCATCAGGTCTAAGAACTGCAGTCAACTACATTAGAATAGGATAGGATAGGATAGGATAGGATAGGATAGGATAGGATAGGATAGGATAGGATAGGATAGGATAGGATGGAATGGCATGGCATGGCATGGCATGGCATAGAATAGAATAGAATGGAAGGGAAGGGAAGGGAAGGGAAGGGAAGGGAAGGGAAGGGAAGGGAAGGGAAGGGAATGGGACAGAATGGAATGGAAGAGAAGAGAAGAGAAGAGAAGAGAAGAGAAGAGAAGAGAAGAGAAGAGAAGAGAAGAGAAGAGAAGAGAAGAGAAGAGAAAAGAAAAGAGAAGGGAAGGGGATGGAATGGAATGGAATGGAATGGAATGGAATGGAATGGAATGGAATGGAATGGAATGGAATGGAATGGAATAGAATGGAATAGAATAGGAGATCATCCAGTCCAACCTATCACCCAACACCATCTCATCAACTAAACCATGGCACCAAGTGCCTCATCCAGTCTCCTCTTAAACACCTCCAGGGATGGTGACTCCACCACCTCCCTGGGCAGCACATTCCAGTGGCCAAACACTCTAAGGATGCCTGGAGAAGTCTCTCCCACAAAGTGCTCAGAAGTCAGGGGATGTTTTTAGATTATTCTGTGAGAGTGTGGGTGACAGTGTGTGTGGAAGCATTATTACTAATTTCTCAACTAGCAAACTTAAAAGAACACCCCATATATGAAGAGCTATTCAGCTCCAGCCTGCAAGTTCAAGACTGAGAGAGGCCTTTAGTAAAACATCCACAGAGTGTGAAAAAGATCAACATGTGAATCAGTTTGTGGCAGCCAGAGATGCATCTTGGCAGGCAGCAGATTTCTTCCAGTGAGTAGACTGCAATGGGCATCATCTGCTCCAAGAGGAGAGTCACTGAGTCACTTTACCTTGGACAATCCTGTGGAGGAGTTAAGTTTTGCTCCAAGAAACCAGATTCTGCAAAGTTACACTCTGCTTCGTGGATTCAGTCACAGAATCACAGAGTTTCAGGGGCTGGGAGGGACCTCCAAAGCTCATCCAGTCCAAGCCCCCTGCCAGAGCAGGAGCACCCAGAGCAGATCACACAGGAACACATCCAGGCAGGCCTTGAATATCTCCAGAGAGGGAGACTCCACAACCCCCCTGGGCAGCCACTTCCAGGGCTCTGTTACCCTCACAGGGAAAACAATTTTCCTTCTGTTTCCATGGCACTTCCTCTGCCTCAGCTTCCACCACTGCCCCTTGTGCTGGCATTGGGCATCACCCAGCAGAGCCTGGCTCCAGCCTCTCAGGACTCACCCTGCACATCTTTATAGCCATTGATGAGGTCACCTCTCAGTCTCCACTTCTCTAAGCTATAGAGCCCTCAGCTCCCTCAGTCTCTCCTCGTACAGAAGATATTCCATTCCCTTCACCATCCTCGTAGCTCTGCTCTGGACTCTCTCAAGCAGCTAACTGTCTTTCTTGAACTGAGGGGCTCAGAACTGGACACAATATTCCAGATGTGGCCTCACCAGTGCAGAGTAGAGAGGGAAGAGAACCTCTCTCGACCTACAAACCACTGCCTTTCTAATCCACTCCAGAATGGCATTGGCCTTCCTGGCTGCAAGAGCACACTGAGCCCCATTCATTCCAATTCAGTTTAGCCTTCTCTGTTCACCTTGACTCATGGAAGAGTTTTCTTTATCTTTGCTGTTACTGAGAGTCTCATAAATGAAGGAGACAGCACATCCCATTGCCTTGGACTGAAGTATTCCTAAATAAGAATCAATAAAACAACAGCAGTGTTAGGAAATGAAACAGATTAGCCCTTATGTCTGCTTTGACAAACATTGACTCACATTGTAATTAGCCAATGCACTAATGCTGAAATTTCTACATTACTGGAATATTGCATCCAGCTCTGGGCTCCTCAGTTCAGGAGGAACAGGGATCTGCTGGAGAGTCCAAGGGAGGGCTACAAGGATGATGAAGGGAGTGGGGCACTGCCTGGTGAGGAGAGGCTGAGAGCCCTGGGGCTGTTTAGTCTGGAGAGGAGAAGGCTGAGAGGGGATCTGATCAATGTCTATCAATATCTGAGGGCTGGGGGTCAGGAAGGAAGGGACAGGGACAGGCTCTGCTCACTTGTGCCTTGGGATAGGACAAGGAGCAATGGATGGAAACTGCAGCACAGGAAGTTCCACCTCAACATGAGGAAGAACTTCTTTACTGCAAGGGTGACAGAGCACTGGAAGAGGCTGCCCAGAGAGGTTGTGGAGTCTCCTTCTCTGGAGCCTTTCCAGCCCCTGTCTGGATGTGTTCCTGTGTGACCTGTGCTGGATTCTGTGGTCCTGTTCTGGCAGGGGGGTTGGACTGGAAGATCTGCAGAGGTTACTTCCAACCCCTAACATCCTGTGAGCCTGTTATTAAAGTAGAATAGAATAGAAATAGAATAGAAATGAATAGAAATGAATAGAAATGAATAGAATAGAATAGAATAGAATAGAATAGAATAGAAAGGAATAGAATGGAATGGAATGGAATGGAATGGAATGGAATGGAATGGAATGGAATGGAATGGAATGGAATAGAATAGAATAGAATAGAATAGAATAGAAATAGGAATAGAATAGAATAGAAATAGGAATAGGAATAGACTAGAATAGAAATTAGATTAGAATAGAATGGAATAGAGAATTAACCAGGTTGGAAAAGACCTTTGACATCATCGAGTCCAACCTATGAACCAACACCACCTAATCACTGGTATGGTCAAGGCTTTCCTGAGATGTGGGATCCAGAATAAACAAACTCCATAGCACAGCAACCTGTAGTTCTGCTAAACTTACATAGAATACATACATAGAATACATAGAATAAACCAGGTTGGAAGAGACCTTCAAGATCATCGCATCCAACCCATCAACCAATCCAACACCACCCAAGCAACTAACCCACAGCACCAAGTACCCCATCAAGTCTTCTCCTAAAAACCTCCAGTGATGGTGACTCCACCACCTCCCCAGGCAGCCCATTCCAATGGGCAATCACTCTTTCTGTATAGAACTTTTTTCTAACATCCAGCCTGAACCTCCCCTGGCGCAGCCTGAGACTGTGTCCTCTTGTTCTGGTACTGCTTGCCTGGGAGAAGAGACCAACATCCGTCTGTCTACAACCTCCCTTCAGGTAGTTGTAGAGAGTAATAAGGTCACCCCTGAGTCTCCTCTTCTCCAGGCTAAGCAACCCCAGCTCCCTCAGCCTCTCCTCGTAAGGCTTATACATACATACATAGAATACATATATAGAATAAACCAGGTTGGAAGAGACCTTCAAGATCATCGCGTCCAACCCATCACCAATCCAACACCGCCCAAGCAACTAACCCACGGCACCAAGCACCCTGTCAAGTCTTCTCCTAAAAACCTCCAGTGATGGCGACTCCAAACCCCTCACCAACTTGAAGTAACTTGCATTTTCACAACTTCTGAAATACAAATTGCATTACTCAAATAGCATTGTTCAATATCAGAAGTCCCAATTAAAGAAGCCCTTTTAAGTTTACTGGAGACAAGCAATGCTGAGATCATTATCTGAAGAAAGCTGGGGGAGCTGACATGAAAGGAAACATAATTGGCTCTGAAGGAACTACAAACTTAGAGCTGTGATAAAGAATGAAAATGCAAATGGTTAAGCAAGAAACAAAAAAACCAACAACCTGGACTGATTTGCAGGAGAGGTATGAAGGAAGAAGAAAAAAATACCTTTTGTTCTGTCTAAACAGAGTTCAATTGGCATGAAAATAATACAATGATAAAACCCAAATAAATCCTTCAATCTAAATTTCTGGCTCATAGTTCAAATAAGATTTCATTTGAAAGACTCATTTTTTCAATTGTATGTTTTTGGGTGGCTGTGGTATGAAGTTTTGGTCACAGATGCTGCTGATGTTCACCATCCAGAATGGAGATTTCTTTAATAGAATAGAATAGAATAGAATAGACCAGGCCAGGTTGGAAGAGACCTTCAAGACCATCGCGTCCAACCTATCATCCAACACCACCTAATCAACTAACCCATGGCACCAAGCACCCCATCAAGTCTCCTCCTGAACACCTCCAATGATGGTGATTCCACCACCTCCCCAGGCAGCCCATTCCAATGGGCAATCTCTCTCTCTGTAGAGAACTTCTTCCTAACATCCAGCCTCAACCTCCCCTGGCACAGCTTGAGACTGTGTCCTCTTGTTCTGGTGCTGGCTGGCTGCCTGGCAGAAGAGACCAACATCCGTCTGTCTACAACCTCCCTTCAGGTAGTTGTAGAGAGCAAGAAGGTCATCCCTGAGTCTCCTCTTCTCCAGGCTAAGCAACCCCAGCTCCCTCAGCCTCTCCTCACAGGGCTGTGCTCCAAACCCCTCACCAACTTTGTTGTCCTTCTCTGGACTCGTTCCAGCAAGTCAACCTCCTTCCTAAACTGAGGGGCCCAGAACTGGACACAGGACTCAAGGTGTGGCCTAACCAGTGCAGTGTACAGGGCAGAATGACCTCCCTGCTCCTGCTGGCCACACTGTTCCTGATGCAGGCCAGGATGCCCTTGGCCCTCTTGGCTGCCTGGGCACACTGCTGGCTCATGTTCAGCCTACCATCAACCAGCACCCCCAGGTCCCTCTCTGCCTGGCTGCTCTCAGCCACTCTGACCCCAGCCTGTAGCACTGCATGGGGTTGTTGTGGCCAATGTGCAGAACCTGGCACTTGGATGTGTTCAGTCTCCTCCCCTTGGACTCTGCCCATCTGCCCAGCCTGTCCAGGTCCCTCTGCAGAGCCTCTCTACCCTCCAGCAGATCAACTCCTGCCCCCAGCTTGGTGTCGTCAGCAAATTTACTGATGATGGACTCGATGCCCTCGTCCAGATCATCAATAAAGATGTTAAAGAGCATGGGGCCCAGCACTGATCCCTGGGGCACACCACTGGTGACTGGCTGCCAGCTGGATGTGGCACCATTCACCACCACTCTCTGGGCTCAGCCTCCAGCCAGTTCCTAACCCATCACAGTGTGCTCCCATCCAAGCCATGGGCTGACAGCTTGGCCAGCAGTTTGCTGTGGTGTCAAAAGCTGTTTGTTTGGTTTGTTGTGGGGTTTTTTGTTTTGTTGTTTTTTACAGACATTGGTTTTATGAAAGTGGTATTTATGATGAGGGTGCTATGTGAACTCTGCCCTTTTTGGACAGGCAGTTCCACCATTTGACAGTTGCTTGAGTCCATACTTAACCTGATGAACATATTACCTCCCTCAGTTTTCCTGCTCTTTCTCTTTAAAGCTGCTGGAGTCAGACACTTAGCTCTGATTTATGGAAGTGGATTGGCTGGCTTAGGAAGGAAAGGCCAGACAGTTCACAGCTGTAGACAGTATTTATTCTCCTCAGTTAGGTGTGCAGAAATCTCCCCTAAATGAGACCAACACGACATTCTGCTGTCCAGAAACGAAACAGCCATGAGAATCAGCACTGCAGCACCATCTGCTTTTGAAAGGCTGCTTTGAGATGCTTATTTAAGCTGCATGTGACTGAATTTTCAGCTTTGAGAAGAAAGAAAAACTTACCCAAAACTTTGGCTTAAGGCAGCTGATGATTAATTTCGTTCCAAACATGCCCTAATTTATTATGGAATGCCTTCCAACTTTAAAGGGAAGGAAAACAGAAGATAGGGGAGAAAACACCACCACCCCTGGTGTTAAATGAGTGCTGTTATGATTGAGATTCCAAAGACAAGGTCACAGCTCCACAGTTAACTCACCTTCATTTCTGGGAACATAAGGTTTTATACACTGCAACACAGTGATAACCTTAATGCCTTGAAACACACATTTCCCCCTGTGACTGCTCTGCTGTGTGCTGGGCTGTTTGCTCAATTTGTTTGCTTTACAGGAAAGATTGCCACATCAATCTTTCTTTCCTATTCCTTTCCTGTTTAGATCATTTCTCTGACACCATCTGTGGTTTGTTAATGTAATCAGCCAAAAGATCTGTGAAGACTTCATTCCAAACATCCTTTTAGGAATTCAGAGCTCAGTTGTACAAAGCCAATCACACATCTGAACGCTAAACGACGACTGTGAGGTTCCCTGGCTCAAATCTCTGCTTGCAGTGGTAAGCAGCTTTAGACTTAGAGCAGCAGTTTCCCTTTTATTTCCCCCAAACCAGCTGTAAAAAATGATAACCAGCTTTAAACTTGTCATCCTAAAGGATTCCCTTTATGCTGAGTAAAGCTGTGTGGTATACCTCTTTCCAGGCTGATAGATGAAGATGCAGCACATTCTCGGTGGCCTCTGCTGATCTGTGGGCTCACAGCTCCCATGTGAAGAGAAAGGGCAAGCTGGGGAGGGTTCAGATTCCAGTGTCTTGAATGCATCTCTAAACTAACTCCACCCTCCTCTCATCTTCAGCATTTGGGGAATATATTTGCAAGTATAAAGCAAGATAAATCCTTTCAGGCTCCAGCATTTAATTAAGCTTTCAGCTATCTTTGTGAATGAACCAAGAGCATCTAATATGCCTGTCTGCAGGGAACAGATCAGGAGCACCACTCCATCTGTGAAGCTGTTTGCTATCAGCTGGAAAAATCTCTTCTCAATTAGCCTCTCTCTGTGCCTAACTTCCTCTGGAACGTTGACTCTATCAGAGCTGAATCCCCATTGTAATAAATTTACTTCACAAAAAAAGGTACTTTTACCTCCCTCATGATGGCCTAGAAGCATAGAATGGTCTGGCTTGGAAGGGACCTCCCAAGGTCATCCAGTCCAACCCCTTCTGCAGTCAGCAGGGACATCCCCAACTGGATCAGGTTGCCCAGAGCCCTGTCCAGCCTCACCTTGAATATCTCCAGGCACGGAGCTTCAAGCACCTCCCTGGGCAACCTGTTCCAGTGTTCCACCACCCTCATGGTAAAGAACCTGCTCCTAACATCCAATCTAAATCTGCTCTGCTCCAGTCTGAAGCCATTGCCCCTCATCGCGTCCCTGCAGGCCTTTGCAAACAGTCTCTCTCCATCCTTCTTGTGGTCCCCTTCAGGTACTGGCAGGCTGCTATTAGGTCTCCCCAGAGCCTTCTCTTCTCCAGGCTGAACACCCCCAGCTCCCTCAGCCTGTCCTTGCAGCAGAGGTGCTCCAACCCCTTGATCATTTTCAGGTTTAAGCTGTGGCACAATAAGCTGGCTAAAAGGTATAGCAACAAGCATGAGAAGGATGGTGTTAAATGACTTCAAAAGTTGAAGTGCTCCAGGTTGTAGAGCAGATAAGAGCAGAATTGTTCTATAATGTTCTGATCTTCTTTCTTCTCTCATATACTCTTTTGTTCTAAGTAAATGAATGTACAATTCCCACAGTGGGAAATACCTTGGTTTAGTGCCTAATGGCAAATGGCAAGGATTTATAAAGGTATCATAGAATCATAGAATCAATAAGGTTGGAAAAGACCTCAAAGATCATCAAGTCCAATCTGTCACCACAGACCCCATGACTACTAAACCATAGCACCAAGTGCCACATCCAATCCCTTTCTGAACACCTCCAGGGATGGTGACTCCACAACCTCCCTGGGAAGCACATTCCAAGGGCTAACAACTCTCTCTGTGAAGAACTTTGTCCTAACATCCAGCCTAAACCTCCCCTGGTGCAGCTTGAGACTGTGTCCTCTTGTTCTGGTGCTGGTTGCCTGGGAGAAGAGACCAGCCCCCACCTGCCTACAACCTCCCTTCCCATCCCAAGTGTAACTGCTTACAGGGACCACCTGGAACACTTCACTCCACAAAAGCAAAACCCAGAAGGACCTTATCTACTACAGAGAATTTTCTGTCATCTAGTTGGTCTAACATGTACATCCCACAGAATGCTTCATGGTAACCTCTTGGGTAAACCAGTTTTGGAACAGATTATGTGTTCCTTAAGCACCCAATCCCCATTTACTACCAAGGTCACAAATGTAAAGAAAGACTAGGTGATAATGGCCTTTTCCTGCAGTATGTGAGAACTGATGACACTAATATGTCTGAAACAAATTGTTCCTAGCAACTGTAAGATGCTCAAGAGCCAAGGTCACCAAAATGATTTAGAGCAGCAGGTTCACATGGCAAAATATGAATCAGATACGCCAAATGTCAAACATTTGTACTTCAGCTCTTCATGTATCAAACTATCACAGTATCACAGTGTAACTAAGGTTGGAAGAGACCTCAAAGATCATCGAGTCCAACCTGTCTCCACAGACCTCATGACTAGACCATGGCACCAAGTGCCACGTCCAATCCCCTCTTGAACACCTCCAGGGATGGTGACTCCACCACCTCCCTGGGCAGCACATTCCAATGGCTAACAACTCTCTCTGGGAAGAACTTTCTCCTCACCTCCAGCCTAAACTTCCCCTGGCACAGCTTGAGACTGTGTCCTCTTGTTCTGGTGCTGCTTGCCTGGGAGAAGAGACCAACTCCCTCCTGGCTACAACCTCCCTTCAGGTAGTTGTAGACAGCAATGAGGTCTCCCCTGAGCCTCCTCTTCTCCAGGCTAAACAATCCCAGCTCCCTCAGCCTCTCCTCACAGGGCTGTGCTCAAGGCCTCTCCCCAGCCTTGTTGCCCTTCTCTGGACACGTTCAAGTGTCTCGATGTCCTTCTTAAACTGAGGGGCCCAGAACTGGACACAGGACTCAAGGTGTGGCCTAACCAGTGCTGAGCACAGGGCACAATGACTTCCCTGCTCCTGCTGGCCACACTATTCCTAATGAAGGCCATGGTACCAGTGGCCTTCTTGGCCACCTGGGCACACTGCTGGCTCATGTTTAGGCAGCTGTCAATCAGCACCCCCAGGTCCCTCTCTGTTTGGGCACTCTCCAGCCACTCTGCCCCCAGCCTGTAGCTCTGCATGGGGTTGCTGTGGCCAAAGTGCAGCACCTGGCACTTGGACTTGTTGAATGCCATCCCATTGGACTCTGCCCATCTGTCCAGTTGGTTGAGGTCCCTCTGCAGAGCCTTTCTACCCTCTAACTGACCAACATCTCCTCCTAACTTGGTGTCATCTCAGTACTTGAAAGAGGAGCTACACAGTTTTCCTGTGCTTTATAGTATGATCACAATTCAGACATCACATAGAATACATAGAATAAACCAGGTTGGAAGAGACCTTCAAGATCATCACGTCCAACCCTTCAACCAATCCAACACCACCTAACATTATCACAAAACATTATAAACTGCCACAGCTAAGTCAAGGTTGAGTCTGTCTCTACCTGTATTGTTCAAGCTGGCCTCCTTGAGTATGCAGCATAAGGTTTCAAGCAAATTGAAGCAAAGACTTTCCCTTTCTGAGAATGACCTTTACATTAAGTATTCCTAAATCAAAGAATCATAGAATCAATAAGGTTGGAAAAGGCCTCAGATATATCAAGTCCAACCTCTCACCCAACACCTCATGACTAACTAAACCACGGCGCCAAGTGCCACGTCCAATCCCTTTTTGCACACCTCCAGGGACAGTGACTCCACCACCTGCCTGGACAGCACATTCCAATGGCCTATTTGAAGATCAGTCAGCATTGGACCAGCTCTCTTTCTGTTTCCCCTCTCTGCAGGCCCTCTACCCATAAGACCATTCTCCCCATACCATCTGCCCCACCCCTGACTACCACTCCTATCTTCCTTATTCGACCCCATTCCACCGCAGTGCCACGAACACAGCACCATGCTGCCCACCTCTGGCTTACTTTGTCTATCATTTTGCTGCACAGTGCTAATCAACCACTGAGATGCTCTGGGGAATGAGGTCTGTAAATAGCAAGCTCTCCCTCCAACACAGCTGACAGAAAATCAACACCATAAGTATCTTCCAAAATAGCTGCTTGTACACTGGGGCTGGGTGACAGGCCATGGCAGTGGCACAAGATTTCTCTCTATCAATTAAGGAGCACATGCTTCCCCATGCTTAAGACTGTGTCAACAGAACAAGAGGACACAGTCTTAAGCTGTGCCAGGGGAGGTTTAGGGTTGCTTAACCTGGAGGAGGCTCAGGGGAGACCTTATTGCTGTCCGCAACTACCTGAAGGGAGGTAGTAGCCAGGTGGGGGTTGGTCTCTTCTCCTGGGTGGGCAGCACCAGAACAAGAGGACACAGTCTCAAGCTGTGCCAGGGGAGGTTCAGGCTGGATGTTAGGAAGAAGTTCTTCCCAGAAAGAGAGATTGGCCATTGGAATGGGCTGCCCAGGGAGGTGGTGGAGTCACCATCTCTGGAGGTGTTTAGGAAGAGACTGGATGGGGTGCTTGGTGCCATGGGTTAGTTGCTGAGATGGTGTTGGGTGATAGGCTGGACTGGATGATCTCAAAGGTCTTTCCTTGATGATCTGTGAGGTCTTTTCCAACCAGGTTAACTCTATTCTATTGGCTTATTCTATTCTATTCTAATCAGCTGCTGTGGAAAGCTACCTGCAAGCTTCATGTAAAGAAATAAATATTCTAAATAAATTTTCTTATTAAAGAAACAACCAAAGAAACATAAAGGGATCAAAAAAAGCATTTCTTCAGTTTGCTGCACACAAATGCAGCTAAGGAGGATTAAGGGTATTTAATGCTCTTGTATTTTAATATTACCTTTAAGGAAGATGTAACATGGAAAGTATTGCCCCAGTTCTACTGCTGCCTATCATCAATACAGGCAGAGACAGATCATGGGTTAGGCCCAGGAAAGTAAAGTGCTCTTTGACTTCCAAGATCTCTGAAAGCACTCAGATTTTCTACCTGCTTTCAGCAAACCAGGACTTTTTAGGGTGTCAGGTAACCATAAGACTAGGGGGAGTGGAGCAAAACTAGAAATGGGTAGATTCAGATTGGATTTTAGGAAGAACTTCCCTGTGAGGGTGGTGAGAGACTGAAACAGGTTGCCCAAGGAGATGGTGCAAGCCTCATCCCTGGTTTGAAGGCAAGGTTGGATGTGGTTGTGAGCAACCTGCTGTAGTGTGAGGTGTGCCTGCCCATGGCAGGGGGGCTGGAACTGGATGATCCTTGGGGTCCCTTCCAACCCTGACAATTCTGTGATTCTATGGCCACACTGCCGTCATGTACCAAGGAAACACCTTTTCACACCACCGTTTTTGGTTTCCACCAGACATCCCCCAGAGCAGGCTCAGCTCTGGTGTGAGCCATCGCACAGCTATGGTGGGGCCTGGAACCCCGGCTGCAGCCTGGAACCCCAGGGTACGCTGTGTGCGTTTGTAACGTCCCGTGCAGAGCGCGGAGAGGGAGTCAGAGCTCTGGTGAACGCTTATCACGCCCTCAGCATTCCTGTTGGAGAAGAAGTGTATTCACAACAGTGTTTCAGATGGCTCTACCTCAGAGCGAGCCGCACGCCGTCGAACCTCGGCCTCCGAGACGCCACAACGCCAGCCGGCCACCCGAGTGCCTCCCAGCCTGCACCGCGCCGCCGCGGCCCGGCCGTCCTCTCAAACTACACGGCCCGAGCCGCACCGCCAATAGCTCTGGGCGCGACGCGGGCGCGATGCACGCCGGGAAGCGTAGTCCCCGCCAGCTTTTCCGCCGTCTCCCCTCCCACCGCTCTCCGACGGCGTCCCGAACTTCCCGCGCACGCTCTGCGCCACGTACGATCTGGCGTCACACGGCCGCGCGCACCTCCCGCCCGCTCGCGGGGCCAATCAGGGGCGCCGGCAGTGCGAGGGGGCCCCTCGCGACCTTTGACCTGGCGCTGAGCGCGAGCGGCCGCTCGTTCGCTTCCCCGCCCCTCCCGCCGTGTCAGCCGCAGCCGCAGGAGGCGGCGGAGCGCCCGCCTGCCCGCCCCCGCCGCCCTCGCCTTCGCCGCCGGCCCCGGCCCCGGCCCCGGCTCCGACTCGCCCCGCCGAGCGTCGTCCCCAGCACCGGGCGAAGTGGAGCCGGCAAGGCCAGGAAGACGCTGCCTCCTTCTGCTCTCCTCTCCCTACTCCCCCGGCCGGGTCCATCAACATGGCGAGCGCCTCGTACCACATCTCCAACCTGCTGGAGAAAATGACATCCAGCGACAAGGACTTCAGGTGGGAGCCGCCGCCGCGCCCCCTCCCCCGCGCCCTCCTGCGCCCGCCCCGCCCCCGCCTCGCCGCTGCCGCCGGACTCGCGCCCGCAGGCCCCGCGCCGCCCTGCCCCCATGGCCGCCTCCGCGCCGGCCCCAGGCCTGGCGCCGCCGCTGTCAGGGCGGCGGCAGGTGCTTGGCGGCGGGGAGGCCTGCAGGGCCCGGTGCCGCCAGCCGGGGCTGTTCCCGCCTCGCCACCTCTCGTGGTGAGTAAGGAGTCACCCTCCCCGGCCCCCCTAGTGGGGCTGGGCGCGGATCTGCTGCTCCCCCGGGCAGAAAGTTGCCGGGAGAGGGTCGCCTCTTCTCGTTGCCTGTGAAGGTCGGCGCACGGCAGCTCGCGAGAAACTGCGGCCTCCACACGGTGCGGGCAGAGGTCCCAGGCAGCCGGCAGATGCTAAGCGGTCATCAGTTTCGCTGATGTTCTCGGGGATAGGCGAAGGAGGAGGTCAAGAGTTCGAATTTGAGCCCTCGCAGATGGGTGAAGCCCGGAGCAACCAGCTGTCGCTGAATTTGCTTTAAGTACCGGAGGTTGGGTGAGATGACCTCCCTTGGGTCCTTCCCCCGTCTCGAAACATACGAATGATGTGAATCTGCGGATAGGAGCTGGGAGGGCCACTCAGCACCGTGGGCTTCAACATCCTAAGGTCACATGCTTCCCGGATGCTACATCTTGCAGACAGAGGGGCTTTGTGCACCTCACATAGCTCAGTAATGCTTCCAGAGAGAGAAGCCCAACTAAGTCTTACGGGGACAGCACTGATAGATGTGATTTAGAGCCTAAGATCTGCCACAAGAGCACTGGATCGTTTGCTTGCTCTGCAATCAATAGCAGATAAAATGCAGATACCCGACTCTCTCAAATGGTGTAAACAAGCTATTGTGAAACAGCAGAGATGACTAAAAACGCTAGATTAAGAGGAATTACATTCATTTGTATTTTATGCAAACAGGAATCCACATTTGAAGCCTCTTTATGTCACAGACAAGGGAATAGGCATGGAATAAACTGGGGATTTGTTGCTTTGCTGCAGCATTACAGTGCTTAGCTTATAGTTAAAGAGGTTGTTGGCAACCAAACAAGTTTCTTGTTAATGTATTAAAATCTAAAAGAAAACCAAATGTGATGATTTTCTTTCAAGCCACTGAATCAAATATATCACCTAAAACACTTTTTGAGGTGATATCTGAGCAAATCTGTTGAGAAGACACATGTTCCTGGTGATAATTTTGTTTACTATATCTTCCAATTAAAAAGGGGATTTAATACATGTCTATAAATACTTGAGGGCTGGGGGTCAAGAGGGAGGGGACAGGCTCTGCTGAGGGGACAGGCTCTGCTCAGTTGCATCCTGTGACAGGACAAGGGGCAATGGATGGAAACTCCAGCCCAGGAGGTTCCACCTCAACAGGAGGAGGAACTTCTTCACTGCGAGGGTCCCAGAGCACTGGAAGAGGCTGCCCAGAGAGGTTGTGGAGTCTCCTTCTCTGGAGCCTTTCCAGCCCTGTCTGGATGTGTTCCTGTGTGACCTGGGCTGGATTCTATGCTCCTATCTGGCAGAGGGGTTGGACTTGGTGATCTTCAGAGGTCCCTTCCAACCCCTAACATCCTGTAATCCTATAAATTAAAGTGTTTTATGAAACTCCTTCTGTTTCAACTTCAGAGCTGATCAGATTTGACAGGAGTACAGAAAATAATATTTGTAAATCTTACATGTTCACTCTTGAGACTTCTTGGGCTCCCTTAATGTGATCCTGTGATTAGAAAACACTGGAGTTGGTTTTTGACAGACCTGTGGCACTGGACACAAATGTGATGATGGGTTTTCCCTTCAGATTTTAGTGTCATGGTAGTTCTTGGAGAACCTAGATTAAAATTGTTTGAAGTAGGAAGGTTACTGATTAGCCTAAGACAGCAGCCTAAAATTGCCTGATTTACTTCAATTGCAGTCAAACCAGATTCAGCCAACTTTTATCCTTAAAGGTCACTGCAGGTTTTTTTATACTTTTATCATGCTAATTTGTGCCTGTGATTAAGGGAGCTCTTCTGTTTTGTGCTTAAGGGGAGGACGATTTACAAAACAATCCAATGGGATTTGCAACTAAATACTGATTTTTGATGAGTTTAAAACTTTCTGTATAAAAGGAGTCCAAGGTGGGGGTAAGAAGGACTTTTTTTTTTTTAATCCACAACTGCATGTGCCTAAAATTTGGTTTGTGTTTGCCTTAGGAGAGCACAGTGTAGAAATTCAATGGCATCCTGGCCTGCATCAGGAAGAGTGTGGCCAGCAGGAGCAGGGAAGTCATTCTGCCCTGTGCTCAGCACTGGTTAGGCCACACCTTGAGTCCTGTGTCCAGTTCTGGGCCCCTCAGTATAGGAAAGATGTTGAGCTGCTGGAAGGTGTCCAGAGAAGGGCAAGAAAGCTGGGGAGGGGTCTGGAGCACAGCCCTGTGAGGAGAGGCTGAGGGAGCTGGGGTTGCTTAGCCTGGAGAAGAGGAGGCTCAGGGGAGACCTTCTTGCTCTCTCCAACTCCCTGAAGGGAGGTTGTAGCCAGGTGGGGGTTGGTCTCTTCTCCCAGGCAGCCAGCACCAGAACAAGAGGACACAGTCTCAAGCTGTGCCAGGGGAGGTTTAGGCTGGATGTTAGGAAGAAGTTCTTCATAGAAAGAGAGATTGGTCATTGGGATGTGCTGCCCAGGGAGGTGGTGGAGTCACCATCCCTGGAGCTGTTCAGGAAGAGACTGGATAGGGGTGCTTGGTGCCATGGTTTAGTTGATTAGAAGGTGTTGGGTGGTAGGTTGGACTGGATGATCTCTGAGGTCTTTTCCAACCTGGTTAATTCTATTCTATTCTAATGACTTTTTCAAGGAGCTTTGCACAACTTCAGCATTCTCAAACAGAAAACAAAAAAAAAAAAACAATAAAACCTGTGGATTAAAATCTGCCTTTACAAGCAATAAAAATGAGTGATGACCTTTACAAACTGTTTGTCACACCGCAACATGTTGTTGTGAAACCTGAGGTGTGTCACAGATTTGCACAATGGAGGAAATGGTATTTAGCACTAGTAGTTGTCAGTGCATTTATTCTTCTGCATGTTTGAAGAGGGAGAGTGTAGTTCACTTGTTGGTGACAGGGAGCTGAGTGTTAACCACAGTTCACTGTAAAATTTAATCCTTCCCTTTTTTTTTTTGGCTAAACTGACTTTATGGTTGGGGGGTTTGTTGTCCAGAAACTCAGACTTGCATTCTAAAATGAGCACCCATGTAAGGTGTCGCCTTGCTGTATGGCAGTGGGAGAAGCAGACTCCTTGCTGGAGGTGAATGACTGATCTTGAGTGCAAGATACAAGGAGCTGCTGGCACGTTGCTGCTCTGCACCAGGTTAGGTTTGACGTGCCTGAGGAGGAAGCAGTTGTCACTGCAAGCCACATCTGAACTGCTACAGACCATGTTTCTAAACACCAGCTAGTCTGAAATACAGTTGCCAGGCCTGCCTACACCATTGTTGGTGGTTGTTTTTTAATGGAGGAGTCCATCAGTCGTAGTTGGGTGCTGAAGCTGCTCATGGACTGAAGATGTGCAAGCTCTGCTTGGTTTAGGAACTTGTCACAAGCTGAGTTCACAATGCATGTGAACTCTTGAGGCTAGGAAGTGGGAGCTGTTGACCAAGAATGTGAGGGGAGACTATTCAGATTCCAGGAGAAGGGGGTAAGTGTAGCAGTAACATGGAGACTGGTTTTGAATGTTCAGCCATGAAAATGATCAGGGGGTTGGAGCACCTCTACTACAAAGAGGCTGAGGGAACTGGGGGTGTTCAGCCTTGAAACATGAGGCTCCAGGGAGACCTAACAGCAGCCTGAAGGGGGCTACAAAATGGGAGGGAGAGAGACTGTTTGCCAAGACCTGCAGTGACAGGACCAGGGACAATGGCTTCAAACTAGAGCAGAGCAGATTTAGATTGGATGTGAGGAGCAAGTTCTTTACCATGAGGGTGGTGGCACCCTGGAACAGGTTGCCCAGGGTGGTGGTTTGGGCCCCATCCCTGGAGATATTCAAGGTGAGGCTGGACAATGCTGTGGGCAGCCTGCTCTAGTGGAGGATGTCCCTGCTGACTGCAGAGGGGGTTGGACTAGATGGCCTTTGGAGGTCCATCACCTTTACTTCTCAAATAACCTTTTTCCTTGGCATGCTGATGCCATTCACGTTCATCATCTGTTCATGAACCCATCTGGTTCCTGTCAGATTACAGGTTTGCCTCAGTGGGACTGCTGAAGTGAATGAAAAATATGTGAGGTCTTATCTTCGAAACACCTTGGGACAGACTACATTAAAAGCCAGGACAAGTAAAGGTCCTTTATGTCAGGGTCAGCATCTGGCACTTGTGAGGCATATTAAGACTCTGCAGAATATCCAGCAGGTCAGGCTGCAGAGAAACCCTTCCAAGTCTGACCTGAGCTGGAGTGATGGCTGTTGAGGCTGTTATGCCTGAAGTCCACGTGTCAACTTTAACTGTTTGATTGCAAACCATCTTTGTCTGAGGCTTTGAATGGAGGTTGGGATTGATGCTGAAGCCCATGGGATTCATAACTGTGTAACACATCTGTGTGTTCACTTCTGAGGAGAGAGGGTACTTACAAAAGACCAGATTGGAACACTGACTTCAGAAGGAAGAGAAACCAAAGGCATAAAAGCAATGTTTTTGCAAAGTAACTTCTCAGTATGTTCTTACATGGGTGGGTATGGCAGTGCTCTTCATTAATGAATTTGCTTGATCTGTCAGTAATGAATTCTGGTCTTTAATGTGGCACCCCAAACTGATGGCTGAATAAATGTGATTGGCCATTGTCTAGACTCTAAACAAACTAGCCTGTATAGGGCAAGAACATGAAAAACACACAAACCAGCTTTGCTTTTATTTCTCCCTTCACTGATGTTTGACTTTGGGTGAGTTCTGTTGGAAAATACTTGAAACCCACTATTTTTTCTCCTCACTTAGGAGCAGTTATAAAATAAACTCAAAGTGGAGATAATTTGGGTTTTTCTTTTAAGAGAGTCTTAAATAAAAAAGCCTTTTTTAATACCATCAGTATATGTAATGAACAGACTACTTGGCATCTGGGAAAGTGTCAGCTTTTCTTTGTGGAGATCATTTGGCATATACTGTAAACAGATGAAGTGAAATAGGTAGCTGTTGTTAGCAGGAAAGGATGATGACCTAACTAAAATCAAATACTTTCTCCCCCCCTCCCTTTTTTACTCTGTAACCAAAATAAGTACTGCTTATATTGCAAAGCAGGTGACAATAATCCAACCCCAAATGTGATTTGTTTGATTGAAAATGCTGGAAACTGAGACTCTCAAATCCTGAGCCCTTTGTTTCACCTCTGTCCTTTTAGCAATAACTCTCTGACTTTCTCTTGTCAGGTTTATGGCTACTAATGACTTGATGACAGAGCTACAGAAAGATTCTATCAAGCTGGATGATGACAGTGAAAGAAAGGTGGTGAAGATGATCTTGAAATTACTGGAAGACAAAAATGGTGAGGTGCAAAACTTAGCTGTGAAATGGTAAGTATCCTTTTTATGTGGTGTAAAGGATTGTTTAATGCCTGAACAACTTAGAGCACTTTGAAGGAGCTGTTGCTGTGCAAAATGATGATTGCATTGATGTCCACAGAGGAACCCTTGTACATATAGGTTGCCTGCCTGTCTTTTGCTGGTACTACAGGTTAACATTTGGGCTTTCAGGTGAGAAATAGCACATGCAGTCCTGGCTGAAGGTATATGGATTATATTCTTCTGTGCTGGTGCTTGAGTGCTCAATACAATTTAAAAGGACATAATTCACTGGTGGTTGCCACATTTATGGTTCACTGTGAGAGGGTAGGTGATGTGCAGGGGAAGAATTACAGTACTGGAGTAGTTTACAAGCAGAGATGAAAATAGGAGATGTAAATATGTGGCCTTGGTTATCAAACATGGAACTTACCTCTCAACTAGCGTTCAGAATATTGTTGTTAATGGTTTTACATGCTTCAGAGGAACTGTAAATGTTTTATGGGGTCAAGTGCAGTGACTTGCATTTCAGACATCTGTTGCTTCAGTAGTGTCTATTCCTGACTTTATTTAACTTCACATGTGGCTTTTCCAGAGCACCCTTTGAAGAGGTGCTATGTTTATTATGACTTTCTTCTTGTTCTTGACCCTTCTGACTTTTTGTGCCTCTAAGAGGAGCCTCTCTGTTCAAAAGCTTCTAGTGTTCCTGAGAATGTTTCTTGTTCATGAGCTTAGTTTTTTGTTTAGTATTCCATCTATGCTACCTGTGTTCCATGAGGAATGGACTGAAGTAAACTTGCTACCCAAGAGCTTGGGACAGCTTGGAAGAGAAGCTTCTCAGTGAGATTAGCTGAGTTAGTAGGTTTCAGCTTGTTATTCTTTACAGTTTGCCCTATCTGACTAGCAAAGCAGAAAATGATAGCCTGTGCATACATCTGCTTGTGTACTTAGAAGCAGTGCTGCTTCCAACTTCTGAAGTATTTTAAGTGATGGCAACCAGAAACCTTGCACAGAGAAAGAAACTTCAGTAGGAACAGTGAGTTTCAAGCTGAAGTTTAGTATTGGCAGTATAGTAATTGTCACTGCTTTTCCACTGCTCTCACCAGGCTTGCAGTGTTAGAAATGCTTTTATTAACCACACAAAATGCTAAGTTTCTTTTTAATTCACACTTCTGAAAGGTCTAAATTCCTTTTGGAACAGCTCAAGTTCTGTGGCTTTGAAACAGATGGCTTGTACTCAGTTGGAAGAGTAGGTCATGAAACTTGGCTGAGGCTTAGAATTGTCTTTGTGTGAAACACTTTCCCTTCACACTGTGTGTGAAGCACTTTCTGGAACAGTTATGTTGCAGTGTACATACAGTATTGATCTTTCATGTACACACCAAAGCTGGGTTTAAGTTTATATTAGTGCACAGCCCCAGGCTATCTGAAAATCTCTAATGGCAGTGTTAGGGTTTTGCACCTGAAGTTCTGCTTTTGGACCAGAAAGAGAAATTGCAAAGGGAAGAGGATGAGAAAATAGATGTGGCTGTGTGCATGTCCTGTTCTTTTCCTTATTAGCCATTCTTTGCTTAAAGGTTACTTTGGCATACTGATAAAATATTGCTTGACTTAATAAAAATAAGAGGATTTGTTCCAAGTTTGGACTCTGTTTGGGAAATCCAAATATTGCCCAAGAACAGTGTTAGATTTACTGTAAATGGGACAAGAAACACAGGGGAAAAAGTTTTCAGGTAGATGGTGAACATTCATCCTGAATGGACTCGCTCCTGAATGTATCAGGGGGTGTTTTTGGCATCACAGCCACTTCCACTTGCAGATATGCTCTGAAGGCCAAAAAAAGCCACACTGAAGGAGTCTTCTCTTTTTAAGGCAGCTTATGCTCATGGTATTGTTCCATGCCAGTTTTGAGCCAGTCTAAGGTAAAGCTGCTGCTACTCTATTCTTGCCCACCTTGTCTCTTTTCTTGCACTACTGATTTTGTTGCAGATTGGTTTGGGGACTTAAATCATGTTCTAGCTTCGTGCTCTCCTCCTGCAATCAGGCAAGCATTTGTGGAAGCAGTATTGGGGATGAAGGATGGGAGAGGTTGAACACTATCAAGCTGTAGTTTTTCTGAGGCAGTACAAGCTGTGATTTAAAGTCTTCCTTCTACTACATTACTGAGTGTAAGCCCAATTCATTGGAAGGTTTATTTCAGACAGCATATGTTTCTTGGCTTTTTCTGGGTTTAAAATATTTTGTGTTGCCATTCTTTACTTGTGTGTTTCTGCTACAGATTTGCTAGGATGTTTATTTGAGGGAGGCATAATCTGTGTTTAAATATTTAGCAGTGGGTTTGGACTAGATCTCCAGAGGTGACTGCCAGCCCTTACCACTCTGTGATTCTGTCATCTTTATTAGTTTAAATACTCTGCTGAACTTAGAGACTTTACAACAGGAGCTTTCATTAGACTGTTCCTTAAAGAGCATTTAAGTATAGATTCCCTTTCTCAGAAGAAGGATTTCAGGCAAGCTTGTGTACTTTTGAATCTGTAGTTGAGAGACATTTTTCTGTGAGAAAGGAAGGAAAGATTTGCAGCTTGTTTGGGAAGCTTCCTATTGAGGTAGATCAGTCTGGGCCCATGACAGCCTCAGGAGGTTCAACAAGACCAAGTGCAAGGTCCTGCAGCTGGGTTAGGGCAATCCCAAGCACTGATACAGGCTGGGCAAGGACTGGCTTGAGAGCAGCCCTGAAGAAAAGGACCTGGGGGGTGCTGGGGGAGGAGAAGCTCAACAGGAGCCAGCAGTGAGCACTTGCAGCCCAGAGAGCCAACCAGAGCCTGGGCTGCATCAAGAGAAGCAGAGCCAGCAGGGCCAGGGAGGTGATTCTCCCCCTCTGCTCAGCTCTGGTGAGACCCCACCTGGAGCTCTGTGTCCAGTTGTGGAGCCCCTATTACAAGAAGGATCTGGAGGTGCTGGAAGGTGTCCAGAGAAGGGCCATGAGGATGAGCAGAGGGCTGGAGGGGCTCTGCTCTGAGGACAGACTGAGGGAGTTGGGGTTGTTCAGTCTGGAGAAGAGAAGGCTCTGAGGAGACCTTCTTGTGGCCTTGCAGTATCTGAAGGGGGCTACAGGAAAGCTGGGGAGGGACTTTTGAGGGTGTCAGGGAGTGGTAGGACTGGGGGGAATGGGGAAAAAACCTAGAAAGGGGTAGATTGAGGTTGGATGTTAGGAAGAAGTTCTTTCCCTTGAGGCTGGTGAGACACTGGAATTAGGCACTTGGTGCCATGGTCTAATTGATTAGTTAGGGTTGGTTAATCAGTTGGACTTGATGATCTTGGAGGTCTCTTCCAACCTGGTTGATTCTGTGTAGCTTCTCTACCTTTATGAGTGTGGCTTCTCTGGGCAGCAGGTCAATATAGGAAACCCTGCCTTATGCTGTGAGCTTGAGTCATTAGTATGGGCAGGATGATGCACATACTGGTGGTTGTGTGGCTGATCCAGTTCAGCAGCTTTACAGTGTTTTGGCTGCTGTGGTAATAGACTTGCTGCACGTCATCCTGTCCTGGGGATTTGAATCATCAGGTTTTTTCTTCTCCCCATTTAGGAATTTTAACTCTTCCTTGTAATCAAATGTGCTCATTTGGTAGCCATTAAAGTATAGTAGTTTTGGAGTATCACTGATGATGGGCAGGCTGAGGGAATTGGGGCTGTTCTGTCTGGAGAGGAGAAGGCTCTGAGGAGACCTAACTGTGGCCTTCCAGTGTCTGAGGGGGCTACAGGAAAGCTGGGGAGGGACTTTTGAGGGTGTCAGGGAGTGATAGGACTGGGGGAATGGAACAAAACTAGAAGTGAATAGATTGAGATTGGATGTTAGGAAGAAGTTGTTCCCCATGAGGGTTGTGAGAGCCTGGCACAGGTTGCCCAGGGAGGTGGTGGAAGCCTCATGCCTGGAGGTTTTGAAGGCCAGGCTGGATGTGGCTGTGAGCAACCTGCTGTAGTGTGAGGTGCCCCTGCCTATGGCAGGGGGGTTGGAACTGGCTGAGCCTTGAGGTCTATTGCAACCCTAACAATTCCATGATTCTATGAGTGTCCCTCTTCCTAATAGGGAGCCACACTACCTTTGTTTTCTACTGTGTGAGAGCTAAAGGAGATGTTGTGTTATAGGCAGTGTTTACAGGCAGCTGAATGACTGGACAAAAAGTGTTGGCTAGTGAAAGGACACAGATGAAAGGACAGATCAAACACCTGAAACTGCTTTCAGGGGTCTAAAGTGTGCTTAAGTGCAAAAGCTTTGTATTCACAACTGATTGTATGCAATAAGATTATAGTTCCTTTTCAGCTTCTGATAAGCTTAGTTTGTAATCTGAGGCTAAAAGTAAGGTCTGCAATTGATATTTACTGATTTTTTTAAGGGCCAGAAAAGCTTGAGGCAATCTTTTTATAAGGTTTGCTTCACAATTCATATGTCAGCTTTATTGAATCAGTAGGCTGAATAAATAGGGCTGAAGACACTAATTCAAGTCAAATCTGATTTAGCACTTTCTAGAAACTGTCATTTCAAGCAGCTGTGTGAATGACTTCCTCATTTCAGTGGCTTGGTCATCTCTAGAGCATCAGCAAAACAGTGGTTCCTGTCCTGAACTGAGGAGGATTTAACTGATCAGTCTGTGCTATGGTTATTTTAGTTACAGTTGAAAACCAAACCTGTTTACATCAGAAGGATGTGGCAGGTGTTTGGTAGTTCAGGTTTTAGTGAAGAAGTGCTTGTCATTATTGGAGAGGTTTTCACATATGGAACAACTGTTTTAGTGAAGGTCTGCTTCTGCTCAGAGCTGAGGTATAAAAGGATGGTGTCAAAGAATTGTCAGGGTTGGAAGGGACCTCAAGGATCATCCAGTTCCAAACCCCCTGCCATGGGCAGGGACACCTCACACTGCAGCAGGTTGCTCACAGCCATATCCAGCCTGGCCTTCAAAACCTCCAGGGATGAGGCTTCCATCACCTCCCTGGACAACCTGTGCCAGGCTCTCACCACCCTCATGGGCAAGAACTTCTTCCTAACATCCAATCTCAATCTACCCATTTCTACCTTTGCTCCATTCCCCGCAGTCCTATCACTCCCTGACACCCTAAAAAGTCCCTCCCCAGCTTTCTTGTAGCCCCCTTCAGATAGTGGAAGGCCACAAGAAGGTCTCCTTGGAGCCTTTCCTTCTCTAAGCTGAACAGCCCCAACTCCCTCAGTCTGTCCTCATAGCAGAGCAGCTTCAGCTCTCTGATCATCTTCCTGGCCCTCTCTGGACACCTTCCAGCACCTCCAGATCCTTATTAGGGGCTCCAGAACTGGACACAGTGCTCCAGGTGGGGTCTCACCAGAGCTGAGCAGAGGGGGAGAATCCCCTCCCTGGCCCTGCTGGCTCTGCTTCTCTTGATGCAGCCCAGGATGTGATTTGCTTTCTGGGTGCAAGTGCACACTGGATGATGAAACACTGTCAAGGGAAAGCTTGTCTGAAGAGTGAAACTGAGTTGTGGAGGAAGCTGTGAGCTTTTCTGAGCAGCAGGACAAAAGGTTTCATCTTTTAGGAATGCAGTCAGGGATGGCTTGAGTCTGGGAGACAATTAGCTAATTGTTGGTAATAACTGTGTATTGGCAGGTTCTTGTGTACAAATTGATCAGGAGTTTGTCTGTCTGGTCTTTACCAGTGTTAGTGTCCAGGAGTTGTTTTAATAGGGTTGCAGTATTAGTTTAATAAGATTAGATTGTGGATATTGTCCTGTAAGCTCCAGGAGCTCTTAGTATCTGTGGAGGTGGTTTGATGGAACCTAAAAATTCCAGCAGAGTGCCTTTTTCCCAGCTGAGAGGGCAGTATCAGGGTAGGGCCCAAGGTCTGTCTGCCTTTACAAAGCTTGTTCTGTCAGGGCTGTTCATTTCTGCAAGCAGTAGGTGTATCTGCAGTGGCAGGTGAAAAACCATTCCATTATGTCTTTGTTTCTATGCACTTAAAGGGCTTCTTTTTCAGCCTTTCTCCAGAGACCAGCCAGTGTCTCATTTAGCAGTTCTCTTGGCATCATCTGTGTGCTGCAGCCCACCACAATCTTCTAGAAATGTTGCACCACAGGTGGGGTTTGTAGATTTAAAAAGAGATATTTATATATCTCTGTAAACTGCTCTGCCAAGGGAGGAAATGGCAATTGGCCTGAATTTGTGGCATTGGGGGGTTACTATTGCATTCTAAATACAAATCTCATTTGCACATCTTCCTTGCTGCCTTTTACTTCTGTTGGGCATTTCTTAATGACATCCATGATGTCTGAGCTGTAATGCTGGACCCTCTCTTGCTAAGCCACAGACACATCCATGGTGTGTGAGCTGTAATGCTGGACCCTCTCTTGCTAAGCCACAGACACATCCATGGTGTGTGAGCTGTAATGCTGGACCCTCTCTTGCTAAGCCACAGACACATCCATGGTGTCTGAGCTGTAATGCTGGACCCTCTCCTGCTAAGCCACAGACACATCCATGGTGTCTGAGCTGCAATGCTGGGCCCTCTCTTGCTAAGCCACAGACACATCCATGGTGTCTGAGCTGTAATGCTGGACCCTCTCTTGCTAAGCCACAGACACATCCATGGTGTCTGAGCTGTAATGCTGGACCCTCTCTTGCTAAGCCACAGACACATCCATGGTGTCTGAGCTGTAA
The DNA here is from genome assembly GCF_014839835.1 of Dryobates pubescens. NCBI lineage: Eukaryota > Metazoa > Chordata > Aves > Piciformes > Picidae > Dryobates > Dryobates pubescens. The sequence continues at coordinate 136,674,547 of NC_071657.1, forward strand.
TGCTGGACCCTCTCTTGCTAAGCCACAGACACATCCATGGTGTCTGAGCTGCAATGCTGGACCCTCTCTTGCTAAGCCACAGACACATCCATGGTGTCTGAGCTGTAATGCTTGGCTCTGTCATTTGCACTGGGAGACATGGCCTCTTAGCTCAGCATTGAAACCTCTCAGCACAAATCTACTGGAACCTTGGAACTGGCTCAAACTCTTGATCAGATTGTCCCTAGCAGATCCCTGTCCCTCTTGAGCGGGAGAGCCCAGAACTGGATGCAGTATTCCAGGAGGGGCCTCACCAGGGCAGAGCAGAGGGGGAGGAGAACCTCCCTGGCTCTGCTGCACATACTCCTCTGCATGCACCCCAGGGTCCCATTGGCTTATACGTGGACGAGAAGGCCAATGGCATCCTGGCCTGCATCAGGAGCAGTGTGGCCATCAGGAGCAGGGAAGTCATTCTGCCCTGGACTCAGCACTGGTTAGGCCACATCTTGAGTCCTGTGTCCAGTTCTGGGCCCCTCAGTTTAGGAAAGATGTTAAGATGCAGGAATGTGTCCAGAGAAGGGCAATGAGGCTGGGGAGGGGTCTGAAGCATAGCCCTGGGAGGAGAGGCTGAGGGAGCTGGGGTTGCTTAGCCTGGAGAAGAGGAGGCTCAGGGGAGACCTTCTTGTTGTCTACAACTACCTGAAGGAAGTTGTAGCCAGGTGGGGGTTGGTCTCTTCTCCCAGGCAAGCAGCACCAGAACATGAGGACATAGTCTCAAGCTGTGGTAAAGGAGGTAAGGAGAAAGTTCTTCATAGAAAGAGAGATTGGCCATTGGAATGTGCTGCCCCGGGAGGTGGTGGAGTTGCCTCCCCTGAAGGTGTTCAAAAAGGGACTGGATGTGGCACTTGGAACCATGGTTTAGTCAGTTATGAAGTGCTGGGTGACAGGTTGAACTTGATGATCTCTGAGGTCTTTTCCAACCTTACTAATTCTATGATTGCAAAGTAGTGACATAAAAGGAGAGGCTTTTAAGGTTTGCAGATTTAATACTTTCTTCTCTCCTTACAGCCTTGGTCCTTTGGTGAGTAAAGTGAAGGAGTACCAAGTGGAGACCATTGTAGATACCCTCTGTACAAACATGCTTTCAGACAAGGAACAGCTACGTGACATTTCAAGCATTGGCCTTAAAACTGTGATTGGAGAACTCCCCCCAGCTTCCAGTGGTAAGGCTTTTTGTGCTCAAGAGCATTTAATTTTACCATTCCCTTGGCAATTAAAAACCCATGCAAATAGTAGGTCCTTTAGGGGAAATAATTCAGTTCATTTAACACTGGAACTAATTTCTGTCAGAGGAAAAAGCATGTAGCACAGATAATTGTTTTCAGTTGCTGCCTCTCTGGCTGAATTTCCAGTCAGAAGTTTGTTTGTTTGCTTTTACTGAAGAATTGCATTCATGTGAAAACCTGACTTGCAATACATGAGCTTTGGTATAACAAATTGAGTGCAAAGAGAAGGGCAACAAAAGCTGGGGAGGGGTTTGGAACACAGCCCTGTGAGGAGAGGCTGAGGGAGCTGGGGTTGCTTAGCCTGGAGAAGAGGAGGCTCAGGGGAGACCTTCTTGCTCTCCACAACTACCTGAAGGGAGGTTGTAGCCAGGTGGGGGTTGGTCTCTTCTTCCAGGCACCCAGCACCAGAACAAGAGGACACAGTCTCAAGCTGCACCAGGGGAGGTTTAGGCTGGAGGTTATGAGGAAGTTCTCCAGAGAGATGGTGATTGCCTATTGGAATGTGCTGCCCAAGGAGGTGGTGGAGTCACCATCACTGGAGGTGTTTAGGAAGAGACTTGATGGGGTGCTTGGTGCCATGGTTTAGTTGATGAGATGGTGCTGGGTGATAGGTTGGACTTGATGATCTCTAAGGTCTTTTCCAACCTGGTCTATTCTATTCTATTCTATTCTATTCTATTCTATTCTATTCTATTCTATTCTATTCTATTCTATTCTATTCTATTCTATTCTATTCTATTCTATTCTATGCTTTTGATTGGTAGTATGCTTTTAGGATTGATTTTTAACTTGGGCATTTCTCTTGCATGAGCTGATTTCCTGTCTCTGTGCTAAGTGTTGTGGAAGGCAGCTTGTGTTTCTGACCTGTTAGAGGACTGAAGTTCTTACCTGCCCTTTGAAATGAAGGCATTTTTGATTCCTGCAAAAGAGAGAATACTGATGAAGACTTCACAGCTTAATGACAGTACTCCTTTTTGGATTCAAGTGCTTTCAGATACTGTGCTGTATGAATGAGAACAGAACAGTGATTAAAAGCCTTTGGAAATGCAGTTACAAATGAAATGAAAAGAAACCAGCTGAGATTTTAGCCTCCTTTATTGCAAGCCTCCTGCAAATGTAATTCTTGCTTTTCCCTAGCAGTGCTGAGATGTGTAAGCTCTTATTCTGTTGTTTACCTAAGCAAAACAAAAGGAGGTTCTGGGGTGGAGGTAAAGCTCAAACAAATGTAGCAAAATATTTCAGTGTAATTAGCATTCCTAATACAAAAAGAATGTAGCTGTTACTGCTTCAGCTCAAATCAACCATTGTTGTCTCTCTCTTTTCCCCTCCTTAGCCTCTGTGGTAATACATTTGTCTAATTGTATTTAGTTTTAGTCATAGAGTTAAGAGTAAGTCATAAAAATGGATAAATAAGAGTGAATGCAGGTTGGAATGTCATTAATTTCACTTCATGCAAATGAAGATGAGAACTATCCAGTGAGTGCTGCTATGACATTTAGGAAGAAGTTCTTCCCCATGAGGGTGGTGAGAGACTGGCACAGGTTGCCCAGGGAGGTGGTGGCAGCCTCATGCCTGGAGGTGTTTGCAGCCAGGCTGGATGTGGCTGTGAGCAACCTGCTGTAGTGTGAGGTGTCCCTGCCCATGGCAGGGGGGTTGGAACTGGCTGAGCCTTGAGGTCCCTTCCAACCCTGACAATTCTGTGATTCCATGAATAAATGGTGCTGCTGTAAACTGATTGCTGGAGAGTGTTCTAACAATTCTGTGATTCTAATAACACCAAAAAATGTTAGACAGTGGAGGAAAGGGAAACTATGGACTTACGGTAAAGATGTTTTTACTTAAAGTTTAAGGTACTTTGGGTATACATTTTGTTTGTTGTTTGTTTTCTCCTTTCTCACACATTTCAGGAGCATTTCAGGTGTTTTAAGTTGCTTCTGCAATACCTTTTATTTTTTTCATTATCCAGCTGCTCTGTACAATGTTCTGGTTCTTTGCTACTCCTGTGCTTTGCCTTAGCTTTTAGTTTATTCCTTTCTTTTTACCTGTAATGAGTTCATTTAGAATCATAGAATTGTTAGGGTTGGAAGGGACCTCAAGGGTCATCCAGTTCCAATCCCCCTCACACTAGATCAGGTTGCCCAGAGCCACATCCAGCCTGTCTTTAAAAACCTCCAGGGATGAGGCTTCTACCACCTCCCTGGGCAACCTGTGCCAGTGTCTCACCACCCTCATGGGGAACAACTTCCTAACATCCAGTCTGAATCTACCCATTTTTCCATCCCCCCAAGTCCTTTCACTTCCTGACAGCCTAAAAAGTCCCTCCCCAGCTTTCCTGTAGCCCCCTTCAGATACTGGAAGGCCACAATTAGGTCTCCTTGGAGCCTTCTCTTCTCCAGACTGCACAACCCCAACTCCTTCAGTCTGTCCTCACAGGAGAGGTGCTCCAGCCATCTAATCATCCTCTTGACTTGTCTGGGCTTTTGCTTTTTGATGCTTGCCCTACCAAAAGCAGTGTCCTGTCTCTGTGTGCCTTATTGGACAATTAGGAAGCCCTCCTGAGTGTGTTTCTACATAGCTAGTCTTCCAGCTTCATCACAAAACTCATGTCACATTAGCAAACTAAACTGGCTCTTCAAGCTGGCTTCGCTGAGTGGGAAAAGCTAGCGAGCTCAGGTGGCTTTCCATGATCACAGGCAGCAAAATGTCTCTGATGTAAAAACTGCATTTTTGGTGAAGCTTAGTTATGAAAATGCTGAGGTTTTCTTGTCTTTGCAGGCTCTGCATTAGCAGCTAATGTCTGCAAAAAGATCACAGGGCGTCTCACTAGTGCTATAGCCAAGCAGGAGGATGTGTCTGTTCAGCTGGAGGCGCTGGATATCATGGCTGATATGTTGAGCAGGTAAACCTCCCTCCTCCCAAGGGCTGCTGAATGCAGGTTTAATACTGACCATGTCAGATTGAAACTGCTTTAAGTTGTGGGAAATCATATGGCAAGGTCTGAAGTATAGGTAAAACTTAAGTTGAAAAAAGAAGTGGTGAATGTATTGCAGAGAAGTTGTTGGATAGCTCAACTACTCCATTGTGTACTCCTCTGAGAACTGTGATTGGAAGCTTACTTTAATGTTTATGGCTTTGAGGGTATGTCTGAAACTAGCTTCTTGTTTATAAACGTTCCAAAAAGCTTAAATTTAGAAGACTGACTTGGGGTATTTCTGATGGTGTGGGAATATTGAAAGAAATTGTTGTACAGTTATGTGAACAAAGTTCTCTAGATGCAATTGGTTTGAGTTTGTGTTTTGTCTGTTTTAAGGCAAGGAGGACTGCTTGTTAACTTCCACCCTTCAATTCTGACCTGTCTGCTCCCCCAGCTGACTAGCCCCAGGCTTGCTGTGAGGAAAAGAACCATCATTGCTCTTGGTCACCTGGTTATGAGTTGTGGCAATATGGTTTTTGTTGACCTCATTGAACATCTGTTGACAGAGCTGTCTAAAAATGATTCCATGTCAACAACTAGGACCTATATACAGTGTATTGCTGCTATCAGTAGGCAAGCAGGTCATAGAATAGGTAAGAAAAACACATCAGTTCTCTGGAACTTGGAAAGTTTTGTGGTGTGGGTTGGTTTTGTCAGATGAGAGTAATCACTGATTGATTTTTTTCTCTCCCCAGGTGAATATCTGGAGAAAATAATTCCTCTGGTGGTCAAGTTTTGTAATGTAGATGATGATGAGCTACGAGAGTATTGCATTCAAGCCTTTGAATCCTTTGTTAGGAGGTAAGTCCTTCCTGAGCTACCTGTTCCAGGCTTTCTTAAGATCTAACAGTGTGCTGTACAAAATATTTTGCATGCTTTGAGCTTGAACTGTTCCTGTAAATCTGCTTTGTAACTTAACTGTTCAGCAGTGTGTTTTGTGGGCACTTCAGAAGCTCTGCTGTGCCATTGTTGGGTAGACAGATGGGAGGGGGAAAGCATCCTATTGCATTTTTTTATCCAGTAGTAATGGGAAAGAAATGGATGTCCAAACACATCTGGAGGCCCTATTACAGGAAGGATGTGGAGGTGCTGGAAGGTGTCCAGAGAAGGGCCACGAGGATGAGCAGAGGGCTGGAGCTGCTCTGCTGTGAGGACAGACTGAGGGAATTGGGGTTGTTCAGTCTGGAGAAGAGAAGGCTCCCAGGAGACCTAATTGTGGCCTTGCAGTGTCTGAAGGGGGCTACAGGAAAGCTGGGGAGGGACTTTGAGGGTGTCAGGCAGTGGTAGGACTAGGGGCAGTGGAGCAAAACTAGAAGTGAGTAGATTGAAATTGGATGTTAGAAAGAAGTTGTTCCCCATGAGGGTGGTGAGAGCCTGGCACAGGTTGCCCAGGAAGGTGGTGGAAGCCTCATCCCTGGAGGTGTTTGCAGCCAGGCTGGATGTGGCTGTGAGCAGCCTGCTGTAGTGTGAGGAGTCCCTGCCCACGGCACGGGGGTTGGAACTGGCTGATCCTTGAGGTCCCTTCCCAACACTGTCAATTCTGTGATTCTGTATCTGGGGCCTCTGCATTCTTTCACTCCAGCAGATGCAGTTGCACAGTAGCAGTGCCCTTCCTGACCACCTTCTCTGAGTTTCTGTAGTTCACATGGATGCATTGGTGCTATCTGGTTTGGTGTAGTGTCTCAAAAGTACAGCCTGTGGCATGATGTCTTTTAGAAACATTTTAGTTCTTCAAAATGAATTGTCACTGATTTGCATTTTTGTCTTTCCACAGATGTCCTAAAGAAGTTTATCCTCATGTGTCTACTATTATAAACATCTGTCTTAAATACCTGACCTATGATCCTAATTACAATTACGACGATGAAGATGAGGATGAAAATGCTATGGATGCTGATGGTGGTGATGATGATGATCAAGGTATTACTCTCTTTTTGACCTGAGGGAGAAGAAATATTTGTAAGCCTGTAGTCAGCCTGAGAAGATCTGTGTTTGTTCTGGGCCCCTCAATTTAGGAAGGATGTTGAGATGCTGGAAGGTGTCCAGAGAAGGGCAACAAAGGTGGGGAGGGGTCTGGAGCACAGCCCTGTGAGGAGAGGCTGAGGGAGCTGGGGTTGCTTAGCCTGGAGAAGAGGAGGCTCAGGGGAGTCCTTCTTGCTCTCTACAACTCCCTGAAGGGAGGTTGTAGCCAGGTGGGGGTTGGTCTCTTCTCCCAGGCAAGCAGCACCAGAACAAGAGGACACAGTCTCAAGCTGTGCCAGAGGAGGGTTTAGGCTGGATGTTTAGGAAGAAGTTCTTCCCAGCATGAGAGATTGGCCATTGGAATGTGCTGCCCAGGGAGGTGGTGGAGTCACTATCACTGGAGCTATTTAGGAAGAGACTGGATGGGGTGTTTGGTGCCATGGTTTAGTTCATTAAATGGTGTTGGATGATAGGTTGGACTGGATGCTCTCAAAGGTCTTTTCCAACCTGGTCTGGTTTGGTTCTGTTCTACTCTCTGTTCTACTCTCTGTTCTACTCTCTGTTCTACTCTCTGTTCTACTCTCTGTTCTACTCTCTGTTCTACTCTCTGTTCTACTCTCTGTTCTACTCTCTGTTCTACTCTCTGTTCTACTCTCTGTTCTACTCTCTCTTCTACTCTCTCTTCTACTCTCTCTTCTACTCTCTCTTCTACTCTCTCTTCTACTCTCTCTTCTACTCTCTCTTCTACTCTCTCTTCTACTCTCTCTTCTACTCTCTCTTCTACTCTCTCTTCTACTCTCTCTTCTACTCTCTCTTCTACTCTCTCTTCTACTCTCTCTTCTACTCTCTCTTCTACTCTCTCTTCTACTCTCTCTTCTACTCTCTCTTCTACTCTCTCTTCTACTCTCTCTTCTACTCTCTCTTCTACTCTCTCTTCTACTCTCTCTTCTACTCTCTCTTCTACTCTCTCTTCTACTCTCTCTTCTACTCTCTCTTCTACTCTCTCTTCTACTCTCCTACTTTATGGGGGGAGGTGTACTGCTATCAAATACCAGCATTTGAATGAGTTGTAGACTTTTGTACTCATTTTTGGTACTGGTTTTAAACATGCCTGATGAACTCACTTCTTGTAATAAAAGCATAGGATCTTGTTACTGTAGATAAATAATTCCAAGAGTGAACATAAAATACAAGACAAATACTTTAGACTACTGGGGAGGTGAAAAAAGGCTGATAGAGCTGGGATGTATCATCATAGGATGATACAGCTAAAGTGAGAAGAACATCAATTATTGAACTGACAAAAATGTATTCAGCATGGGAGAAGCTCAGTAATTTCCACCCTATTACCTCATACATAAAATCAGAGTGGCTTGAAAACTGCAAACTACTCTGGATTTTTTCTGCAGGATAAAAGATAAGTTTAGACTGGGAGGCATAAGGTATTTCCTGTTAACATGGTGGAAATACCTTGCCACATGTAAGCATTAGAAAAACCTCACATGTGGAAGTGAGCTGAACCCAGAGCATGACAGTCTCATTGCTTCAAGGAGTGAGTTGCATAGTTCTTGCTCCAGCACATAGCAAGTCGGTTTGTGATGTTTGTGCATGGGTTTTGTTGTTGTCATTTTCCTGGGCAGAGTGGGGTTTGATGTACTCCTAGGGGAAAAAAAAACCCAAGCAGATTAATTTGATGCATCTTAGTTGGCTAGAAATTGTATTTGCATTGGCTTCTGTGCCACTAATAAAGAGGAATATGCTTGGAATAAGTAGTTAGGCTGTAGATATGATGAGAAATGTGGCTCTGAGCAGCCTGATCTAGTGTGAGGTGTCCCTGCCCAAGGCAAGGGGGTTGCAACTAGATGATCCTTGAAGTCCTTTCAAACCCTAACAAATCTATGGTTTTTAAGAAATACCATGTCTTGTGTGCATTTTACATACACCTGTAACACCAGCATGAAAAAATTGGCAGGGAAAATAATTAGCCTTCTAATTTAGGCAGCTTAGAATGCATTTTATCTATGGTTTTTTAGAATGGAATAGAATTAACCAGGTTGGAAAAGACTGTAGAGATCATCAAGTTCAACCTATGACCCAACACCATCTGAAGAAGTTTTTCACCGTAAGGGTGGTAAGACACTGGAACAGGTTACCCAGGGGGTTGTTCAGTTTGGAGAAGAGAAGGCTCTGAGGAGACCTAATTGTGGCCTTGCAGGATCTGAAAGGGGCTACAGGAAAGCTGGGGAGGGACCTTTGAAGTTGTCAGGGAGTGATAGGACTGGGAGGAATGGATCCAAGCTAGAGGGGGAGATTTAGATCAGACATTAGGAAGAAGTCCTTCCCCATAGGGTGGTGAGAGACTGGCAGGGGTTGCAAGCACCACAGGAGGTGGTGCAAGCCTCATCCCTGGAGGTTTTGAAGGCCAAGCTGGATGTGGCTGTGAGCAACCTGCTGTAGTGTGAGGTGTCCCTGCCCATGGGAGGAGCGTTAGAATTGGATGACCCTTGGGGTCCCTTCCAACCCTGACAGTTCTGTGATTCTGTTGAGCATATTTCTTTGGTGTGCCTTATGCAGAAACCCCCAAGTGTGTTCATAACTGTTTAAACTGGATGCTTTGATTTGTCAAGACTTGAACATGGATCATAGATTGGACTCAATGATTTAGGCTGGATGTTAGGAAGAAGTTCTTCCCAGAAAGAGAGATTGGCCATTGGAATGGGCTGCCCAGGGAGGTGGTGGAGTCACCATCCCTGGAGGTGTTCAGGAGGAGACTGGATGGGGTGCTTGGTGCCATGGTTTAGTTGATCAGATGGTGTTGGGTGATAGGTTGGACTGGATGATCTCAAAGGTCTCTTCCAACCTGGTTAATCCTATTCTATTCTATCTCTAAGGTCTTTCCCAACCTGGTTATTTCTATTCTATTCTATTCTATTGTATTCTACAAGAATGTGCATAACTGATACATTTTTCCCTCTTTTCTTCAAGGGAGTGATGATGAGTACAGTGATGATGATGACATGAGCTGGAAAGTGAGGCGTGCAGCTGCTAAATGCCTGGATGCCGTGGTTAGCACACGGCACGAAATGCTTCCGGAGTTCTACAAGACTGTATCACCTGCTTTAATAGCCAGGTTCAAAGAGCGTGAGGAGAACGTGAAAGCAGATGTTTTCCATGCATATCTCTCTCTTTTGAAACAAACTAGGCCTGTGCAGAGTTGGCTTTGTGATCCTGATGCAATGGAGCAAGGAGAGACACCTCTGACGATGCTTCAGAGTCAGGTGATTTGGTAATGTTTTTGTGGGCTTTGAGAAGAGACACTGCAGTTATGCCCTGCTCATGAGGGTAGCTCTTGAAATGTGCCAGGTCATTCTTTCTGATGGAGAGGGTCCACAGGAGGGCCATGAAAATGATCAGGGGGTTGGAGCAGCTCTGCTGCAAGGACAGGCTGAGGGAGCTGGGGATGTTCAGCCTGGAGAAGAGGAGGCTCTGGGGAGACCTAATAGCAGCCTGCCAGTACCTGAAGGTGGCTGCAAGGAGGACGGAGAGAGACTGTTTGCAAAGGCCTGCAGTGACAGGACCAGGAGCAATGGCTTCAAACTAGAGCAGAGCAGATTTAGATTGGATTTCAGTAATGGGTTCTTTACCATGAGGGTGATGGAACACAGGAACAGGTTGCATGGGGCGGTGGTTGAGGCCCCATCCTTGGAGGTACTCTAAGTGAGGCTGGACAGGGCTCTGGTCAGCCTGATCTAATTGAAGATGTCCCTGCTGACTGCAGAGAGGGTTGGACTGGATGACCTTTGGAGGTCCTTTCCAACCCAGACTATTCTGTGATGCTTCATACACAGACTTTATTAGTGTAGTACTGACATAGAGAGCAAGTCAGGTAAACTGGCATAAACTCTAATGATTGAGATAAAAGCTGATTTGCTATAACGTTTTCTTCTGCAGAATAATATTTACTGGGGGCTTGGAAGAAGGTTCCCCTTGAGGGTGGTGAGAGACTGGCACAGGTTGCCCAGGGAGGTGGTGGAAGCCTCATCCCTGGAGGTGTTTGCAGCCAGGCTGGATGTGGCTCTGTGCAACCTGATTTAGTGTGAAGTGTCCCTGCCCATGGCAGGAGGGTTTGGAACTGGCTGATCCTTGAGGTCCCTTCGACCCCAGACAATTCTGTGGTTCTGTAACAAAAAGGATAGTGCTGAAAGTTTTCCAAATGAATAATTTGGGAGACTTCTCAATTTTTCCTCTATACTCTTATTAGTGCAACTTCAGGTTTGCCTCCTTTCAACTCACCTTTTAAATCACTGTCTTTGTGGTTTGCTGTTCTTTTGAGTCTTCATTTCCCAGTGTTTATGTGACTTCTCTAGTCCCTTTAGAGATATCAGACAGAGAGAGGTGGGACAGATCTTTCTTTATATCCCCTCCCCTTGATCAGAGATGAAAGCAATATCAGCTATTGAATCCATTAACAGATGTGTGATGATTGCAGGTGCCCAACATAGTGAAAGCCTTGCACAAACAGATGAAGGAGAAAAGTGTGAAGACTCGTCAGTGTTGCTTTAACATGCTGACTGAGCTAGTTAATGTGTTACCTGGAGCCCTAACACAACATGTTCCTGTGCTTGTACCAGGTATGAGAAGCATTATCAGCTTTAAAAGGTTCATTAGTAAATCAGATAGGAGGTTTTGAAGCCTTTAAATCATGACTGTGCCTTTTTTTTGTTTTGCAAAACCTTTGGCATGTTGCTTCTGTTTGAATGCTGTGTCCAGTTCTGGGCTCCTCAATTGATGAAGGACATGGAGACACTTGAATGAGTCCAGAGAAGGTCAACGAGGCTGGGGAGGGGTCTGGAGCACAGCCCTGGGAGGAGAGGCTGAGGGAGCTGGGGTTGCTTAGCCTGGAGAAGAGGAGGCTCAGGGGAGACCTTCTTGCTCTTTCCAACTCCCTGAAGGGAGGTTGTAGCCAGGTGGGGGTTGGTCTCTTCTCCCAGGCAAGCAGCACCAGAACAAGAGGACACAGTCTCAAGCTGTGCCAAGGGAAGTTTAGGCTGGAGGTGAGAAAGTTCTTCCCAGCAAGAGAGATTGGCCATTGGAATGTGCTGCCCAGGGAGGTGGTGGAGTCCCCATCCCTGGTGGTGTTCAGAAAAGGCTTGGATGTGGCACTTGGAGCCATGGTTTAATTGTCAAGAGGTGTTAGGTATCAGGTGATAGGTTGGACTTGATGATCTCAGAGGCCTTTTCCAGCCTGCTTGATTCTATGAGTCTATTCAAATAAGCTGGCAAAATAGTCTAGTAATGTGTGGATCCATATAAATATTTTACTGATGTGTTTTGAAAAGAGTTTGGCTCTGAGTTTGCCTTTTTTTCCCTTTTATGTAAAAAAAAAACAGGTTGATTTGCTTCTTAATGGAAAGGTCAAACTGCCTTATTTATCATTCCAAGAGAGCAAAATATCATAGAATCAGTAAGGCTGGAAAAGACCTCAGAGATCATCGAGTCCAACCTGTCGCCCAACACCTCACTAAGCCCTGGCTTCCTGCCTGCCACACTATTCCTGATCCAAGCCAAGATGCCATTGGCCTTCCATGCCTCCTGGGCACACTGCTGGCTCATGTTCAGCTGTTGTCCCCCAGCACTGTCAGGTCCTTCTCTGCCAGGCTGCTCTCCAGCCACTCATCCCCCAGGCTGTAGCACTGCATGGGGTCATTGTGGCCAAAGTGTAGGACACTTCCCTTGGGCTTGTTGACTCTTTTTCCTGCCCCATGCCACCCTTCTCCTTTCCATGTTTCCTCAGGCTTCACCTCCATTCACATAATTCTGTGGCATTCAGATACTTCATTCATATTATGAATATCTATTTATAGTTATGTATGAATATTTATATAGGTGAATGTTTGATACATGAATCTATATGTGAACATTTATATATGAATGTTTATGTATGTTTATGTCCCTGGAGGTGTTCAAGAGGGGATTGGACGTGGCACTTGGTGCCATGGTCTAGTCATGAGGTCTGTGGTGACAGCTTGGACTCGGATGACCTTTGAGGTCTCTTCCAACCTTGGTGATGCTGTGAAATGTTTATACCTATGAATGGTTTTATATATTTGTGAATATATATTAATGTGGGACCTAAAATACTGAGTTTTGAAGCAAGGAGAAGCAAGCTTGGAAGAGTTAAAGGCTGAGAATCCCTTTCTCATTAAGAAAACACATCACACACCATCAAGTGCTGCTTGTCCCCTGTTCCTCTGCAGAGGAAGCTTGAAAATGTATTGATTGTTTGAATCAACTGGTGAAAAGGGGGTTGGAAGCATTCAGGAAACCCTTGGTGCTGTCTAAGTGCCTTCTTTCAGAGCTTTTGAAGTGTTTTAGCAGCCTCTAAATACCCTCCCCTAAAAATAACATCTTGTTTTTTCTCTTGTTCCTTCCAGGAATCATTTTTTCACTGAATGACAAGTCGAGTTCTTCTAATCTGAAGATAGATGCTTTGTCCTGTTTGTATGTGATCCTCTGCAATCATTCCCCCCAGGTCTTTCACCCTCACGTCCAAGCATTGGTACCTCCAGTTGTAGCTTGTGTTGGAGACCCCTTCTACAAGATCACATCAGAGGCGCTTTTGGTTACCCAACAGCTGGTGAAGGTCATCCGGCCTCTGGACCAGCCTTCCTCCTTCGATGCCACACCTTACATCAAAGACTTGTTCACTTGTACGATCAAGAGGTTGAAGGCTGCTGACATTGATCAGGAGGTGAAAGAAAGGGCAATATCTTGCATGGGTCAGATAATTTGTAGCCTGGGTGACAGCCTAGGCACAGACCTGCCTAGTACACTTCAGATCTTCTTGGAGAGGCTGAAGAATGAGATCACTCGCTTAACGACGGTGAAGGCCATGACGCTGATCGCCGGTTCTCCTCTGAAGATAGATTTGAGACCGATCCTTGGGGAGGGAGTTCCTATCCTTGCCTCTTTCCTGAGGAAGAACCAGCGAGCTTTGAAACTGGGCACTCTCTCTGCTCTAGACATCCTAATCAAAAACTACAGCGACAGCTTGACGGCTGCCATGATCGACGCCGTGCTGGACGAGCTGCCGCCGCTGATCAGCGAGAGCGATATGCACGTATCGCAGATGGCCATCAGCTTTCTCACCACCCTGGCTAAAGTGTATCCTTCCTCCCTGTCCAAGATCAGCGGGTCCATCCTCAATGAACTTATCGGCTTGGTGAGGTCGCCCCTGCTTCAGGGCGGAGCGCTCAGCGCCATGCTGGAGTTTTTCCAAGCCTTGGTGGTGACCGGGACGAACAACTTGGGCTACATGGATCTGCTGCGCATGCTGACGGGCCCGGTGTACTCGCAGAGCACAGCGCTCACTCACAAGCAGTCTTACTATTCCATTGCCAAATGCGTCGCCGCCCTTACCCGGGCCTGCCCCAAGGAAGGCCCTGCTGTGGTGGGCCAGTTCATTCAGGACGTAAAGAACTCCAGGTCCACGGATTCCATTCGGCTCTTGGCTCTGCTTTCTCTGGGGGAGGTCGGGCATCACATTGACTTAAGCGGGCAGATCGAGCTGAAGTCCGTGATACTGGAAGCGTTCTCTTCTCCCAGCGAGGAAGTCAAATCGGCGGCGTCCTACGCGCTGGGCAGCATCAGCGTCGGCAACCTTCCCGAGTACCTGCCCTTCGTCCTGCAGGAAATAACCAGTCAGCCTAAGAGGCAATACCTTCTGCTTCATTCCTTGAAAGAAATCATTAGCTCTGCATCGGTGATTGGGCTCAAACCCTATGTTGAGAACATCTGGGCCTTGCTCCTGAAGCACTGCGAGTGCGCGGAGGAGGGCACGCGGAACGTGGTGGCTGAATGCTTGGGCAAGCTTACGTTAATAGACCCAGAGACTCTGCTTCCACGACTCAAGGGGTACTTGGCATCAGGTGAGTGGCTCGTGTGCATGTTAGAATAGAATAGAACAGACCAGGTTGGAAGAGACCTTCCAAGATCATCGCGTCCAACCCATCAACCAATCCAACACCACCTAAACAACTAACCCATGGCACCAAGCACCCCATCAAGTCTTCTCCTGAACACCTCCAGTGATGGTGACTCCACCACCTCCCCAGGCAGCCCATTCCAATGGGCAATCACTCTCTCTGTGTAGAATTTCTTCCTAACACCCAGCCTAAACCTCCCCTGGTGCAGCCTGAGACTGTGTCCTCTTATTCTGGTACTGGCTGCCTGGGAGAAGAGACCAACCTCTGCCTGTCTGCAACCTCCCTTCAGGTAGTTGTAGAGAGTAATAAGGTCACCCCTGAGTCTCCTCTTCTCCAGGCTAAGCAACCCCAGCTCCCTCAGCCTCTCCTCACAGGGCTGTGTTCCAAACCCCTCACCAACTTTGTTGCCCTTCTCTGGTCACCTTCCAGCAAGTCAACCTCCTTCCTAAACTGAGGGGCCCAGAACTGGACACAGGACTCCAGGTGTGGCCTAACCAGTGCAGTGTACAGGGGCAGAATGACCTCCCTGCTCCTGCTGGCCACACTCTTCCTGATGCAGGCCAGGATGCCACTGGCCCTCCTGGCTGCCATGTTGTGGCAAATGGCCATGGGTTATCCATTATTTAAGTGGTCTGGTTTTGCAGAGGATTGGCTTGGGTTTTGTAACACTCTTGAAGCTTTATCATAGAATCAATCAGGTTGGAAAAGACCTCAGAGACCATCAAGTCCAACCTGTCACCCAACACCTCATGACCAGCAAAGCATGGCTTCAAGTGCCATATCCAATCCCTTTTGCTCCCCCCCACACACCTTCCCAGCAATGTGAAGTTTAGTGGTGCTTTTTTCACTGGAAGTTGTTAGTCCTACAGAATAGGAATTGCTTTTACATTCTGCTTTCAGACTGGTATTTCAGTTAATGCTGTTGCATGTAGCAAAGGGCTATAAACTTAAAGGAAAGGAACACAGGCAACAAATGGACAAATGTCCAGAATTAAAGTTAGGGGTTTTAAGGGACCTCAAAAGCTCATCCAGTCCAACCCCCCTGCCAGAGCAGGGGCACCTAGAGCAGATCACACAGGAACACATCCAGGCAGGTTTGGAATATCTCCAGAGAGAGAGACTCCACAACCCTCCTGGGCAGCCTGCTCCAGTGTTCTGTCACCCTCACAGGGCAAACATTTTTCCTCCTGGTTCCATGGAGTTTCCTGTGCCTCAGCTTCCACCAGTGCCCCTTGTGCTGGCATTGGGCATCACCCAGCAGAGCCTGGCTCCAGCCTCTGGGCACTCACCCTGCACATCTTTAGCAACAGCAATGAGGTCACCTCTCAGGCTCCTCCAAGCTACAGAGCCCTCAGCTCCCTCAGTCTCTCCTCATGAGGAAGATGTTCCACTCCCTTCATCATTTTTGTGGCTCTGTGCTGGACTCTTACAAACAGTTCCCTGAAGTCCTTCTTGAACCGAGGGGCCCAGAACTGGACTCACTATTCCAGATGTGTGTGGTGGTTTGAAAGGCAAGGCTCTGCTTTCCCTCCCCCACTGAGAAAGAGACCACGGCTAAACCCAGTCGGAGAAATGGGAGTATATTTTACAAGGAAACAGATTCTGTGTAACACAACAAATACAGGTATTTGACAATATATACAGGAATATACAGCAAATGAACTCAACCAGAAACCAGACCCCCCACAGAGGGGGCTTCCCCCTGTGTCCCCCTTCACCCCCCCACCTCCCTTCTCCCCCAAAAGAGGTAGAAAAGAGATGTGGACGGTTAACAGGGCAGGAAAGGAAGAAAGGCCTGGCACAGGAGTTAGTATCTTATCTTAGTTGGCCAGAATCCCAGAAGCAGATCCAGCCGAGAGGGACAGCGAAGGAAGGAGGACTGAGAGAAAGTTCCCAGCTCCCCTGGGTCCAGTCTCACCTCCCCCCTATACTTGGCCAATGAAATTCGTTTAGAATACCAAAATATTTTACAAACATTTAGCCAGTGTGCCCCTTCCTTAAAGGCACGGCCTCAAACGGCCACAATGTGGCTTCACCAGGGCAGAGTAGGAGGAGAATCTTTCTTGACCTACTAACCACAGGCCTTCTGATCCACCCCAGAATGGCCTTGGCCTTCTTGGCCACAAGAGCACGTTGCTGGCTCATGGTCAACCTTCCATCCACCATGACCCCCAGGTCCTTTTCCCCTTCACTGCTCTCTAACAGATCAGTCCCCCAACCATGGGGTCGTTCTTTCCCAGGTGAAAGACTACACTTGCTCTTGTTTAATTTCATTCAGTCTCCATGCCCAGCTCCCCAGCCTGAATGGCAGCACAGCCCTCCTGTGTGTCAGCTACTCCACCCAGTAAACTTGCTGACAGTGCACTCTGTCCCCAACCAATTGCAGCACGTTGACCTTTTGGTGTAAATGACAGCATGACTAATTACCAGCATTGCTGCTAATAACATTTCTTGCTTCATCTCCTTAAGTCTGTTGGAAGTGTCAAAGGAATGACATTGAGCACTGTTTAAATTCTATAGTCACACTGGTTCCATGTTACATATTCACAAGTCTCTTTCACCTTAGGCTCCTCATATGCTCGAAGCTCAGTGGTTACTGCTGTCAAGTTCACTATTTCTGATCATCCACAGCCCATAGACCCTCTACTGAAAAACTGCATAGGTAAGTTCTTTACTTTTGCTGGTGGCCTCTGTGTTTTTCAGGCAGTAGAACTGCATTTAAAAGTGGTTGTCTTTTCAGAAGGAAGCATTTTGCAGCTACTAGGATTAGCTGATAATGAATACAGAATAAGGAATTGACCAGGTTGGAAAAGACCTTCGACATCAAGAGTCCAACCTATCACCCAGCACCATCTCATCAACTAAACCATGGCACCAAGTGCCTCATCCAGGCTCTTCCTAAACACCTCCAGTGATGGTGACTCCACCACCTCCCTGGGCAGCACATTCCCATGGCCAATCTCTCTTTCTGAGAACAATTTCTTCCTCACATCCAGGCTACACTTCCCCTGGTGCAGCTTGAGACTGTGTCCTCTTGTTCTGGTGCTGGTTGCCTGGGATGAGAACTGGTGAAACAGAAAACATTTCCATAATAGCCAATTATTAATCCTAGTTCATTTGCATTTGGAGCTGTAGAAGTGTGTGATTAGAAATGACATCTTGAAGCTGTGAAGGGAACAAGAAGCTAGGGGCTTTTAGGAAGATGGGACAGAAAAGCTGACTGCCTTTCCCATGCTTTTGCCAAACTTTATCAGTTTGATGGAGAAAGCTGCTGTCTTGATCCAGAAGGATGGTCTTGAAAATACTTCATTTTCAATCACTTGAAATATTTGCCCATGGAAATGCTGAGTCTTACCAGCTGATGCCCCTGGGTTCTCCCTCTCTCTCTGCCCCTGGGTTCTCCCTCTCTCTCTGCCCCTGGGTTCTCCCTCTCTCTCTGCCCCTGGATTTCGCCCCCCCCCCCCCCCCCCCCCCCTTTCTCTCCCTCTCTCTGCCCCTGGATTTTTTTCCCCTCTCTCTCTCTCTCTGCCCCTGGATTTTTTTCCCTCTCTCTCTCTCTCTCTCCCTCTCTCTGCCCCTGGATTTCCCACCCCCCACCCTCTCTCTCTCTCTCTGCCCCTGGATTTTTTTCCCCTCTCTCTCTCTCTCTCTGCCCCTGGATTTTTTTCCCCTCTCTCTCTCTGTGCCCCTGGATTTTTTCCCCCTCTCTCTCTCTCTGCCCCTGGATTTTTTTCCCCTCTCTCTCTCTCTGCCCCTGGATTTTTTTCCCCTCTCTCTCTCTCTGCCCCTGGATTTTTTCCCCTCTCTCTCTCTCTCTCTGCCCCTGGATTTTTTCCCCTCTCTCTCTCTCTGCCCCTGGATTTTTTTCCCCTCTCTCTTTCTCTCTCTGCCCCTGGATTTTTTTTCCCCTCTCTCTCTCTCTCTCTCCCTCTCTCTGCCCCTGGATTTCCCACCCCCCACCCTCTCTCTCTCTGCCCCTGGATTTTTTCCCCCTCTCTCTCTGCCCCTGGATTTTTTCCCCTCTCTCTGCCCCTGGATTTTTTTCCCCCTCTCTCTGCCCCTGGATTTTTTTCCCCTCTCTCTGCCCCTGGATTTTTTTCCCCTCTCTCTGCCCCTGGATTTTTTTCCCCTCTCTCTGCCCCTGGATTTTTTTCCCCTCTCTCTGCCCCTGGATTTTTTTCCCCTCTCTCCCTCCCTCCCTGCCCCTGGATTCTTTCTCTCTTGATGTTGAAAACCTTTCTAAGTGTATATATTTTTGCAGGGCAAAGCTAATCAGCTCTCTCAGTGTACCATCAGTATGATTTATCTTGAGAGCTCTTTAGAGCTTTGCAGCACTGTGGCTTTTTGATCTTTCTCTCATTTGCATGACAGGGAATTAGAGATTTATTTCCTCTGCTGTGGCAAATGTTTTTTGTAGTGGATTAATTGCAGGTTTAAAGATCTGTGCAGAAACTGTGTGTACTGCTGGAGCTCATAGAGGCAAAAAAGATTATCTCTGAAAACATCACAGTTTTGTGGAGAGCAAGGGGTTTTGTTTCCAGAGAAGTGAATATCTTACTGCAGGGATTTATTTTAACAAGGCTCTGCTATAGAACTGCAGGAGTTCTAATGTGAAAGTGGCTGAGGTGGCATCAGAGCAGCTGAGTGGGCTTGTTTTACCCTAATTGAGGGACTCTCAGCACATGGAGCTTTAGGGGTTAAAAATCACTGTGCTCATAGTCTCTTTAAGAGGTGGTGTTCTGATCCTTCAACTGCAGAGCTGGGTTTTCAATGCACATCCTCAGACTTGTCCTTGAGGTGGTTAAATACAATTGTCAGTAATTTACTGGGCTACCTTTAGAAGAACTTGTGGCCTTTTATTTTGAGGGTGGTATTTTTTCCTTCTGTTGCATTAAATAAAATGCTGTGTGTCAGTTATGTGAGCCCCTGGAACATCATTGTAATGAGTAGGCTTATTGGTGTAGTCATGCTCGAATGGCAGGTATTGGGCTCTCTTCCATGGAAATTACTCGGGCACTACATATGGGAACACTGAGTCTTACCAGCTGATGCCTCTCTATCCTCCCTCCCTCCCTCCCTCCCTTTCTCGGCCTCTCTATCCTCCCTCCCTCCCTTTCTCGGCCTCTCTATCCTCCCTCCCTCCCTTTCTCGGCCTCTCTATCCTCCCTCCCTCCCTCCCTTTCTCGGCCTCTCTATCCTCCCTCCCTCCCTCCCTCCCTTTCTCGGCCTCTCTATCCTTCCTCCCTCCCTCCCTCCCTTTCTCGGCCTCTCTATCCTCCCTCCCTCCCTCCCTTTCTCGGCCTCTCTATCCTCCCTCCCTCCCTCCCTTTCTCGGCCTCTCTATCCTCCCTCCCTCCCTCCCTTTCTCGGCCTCTCTATCCTCCCTCCCTCCCTCCCTCGGCCTCTCTATCCTCCCTCCCTCCCTCCCTTTCTCGGCCTCTCTATCCTCCCTCCCTCCCTCCCTTTCTCGGCCTCTCTATCCTCCCTCCCTCCCTCCCTTTCTCGGCCTCTCTATCCTCCCTCCCTCCCTCCCTCCCTCTCGGCCTCTCTATCCTCCCTCCCTCCCTCTCTCGGCCTCTCTATCCTCCCTCCCTCCCTTTCTCGGCCTCTCTATCCTCCCTCCCTCCCTCCCTTTCTCGGCCTCTCTATCCTCCCTCCCTCCCTCCCTTTCTCGGCCTCTCTATCCTCCCTCCCTCCCTCCCTCCCTCTCGGCCTCTCTATCCTCCCTCCCTCCCTCTCTCGGCCTCTCTATCCTCCCTCCCTCCCTTTCTCGGCCTCTCTATCCTCCCTCCCTCCCTCTCTCGGCCTCTCTATCCTCCCTCCCTCTCTCGGCCTCCCTATCCTCCCTCCCTCCCTCGGCCTCTCTATCCTCCCTCCCTCCTTACTCTTGACCTTCAGAAAGGCTCAAGCTAAGGGCAGAGGTTCTGTGCAGCAGCAGATGAGCGAGCCCCTGCCAGCCTGAGTGGTTTGTGTGGATGTTTGCAGGTGACTTCCTGAAGACTCTGGAGGACCCCGACCTCAACGTCCGGCGAGTGGCCCTGGTGACGTTCAACTCCGCAGCGCACAACAAGCCCTCCCTAATAAGGGACCTCTTGGATACTGTGCTTCCTCACCTCTACAACGAGACAAAAGTCAGGAAGGAGCTAATCAGAGAGGTATGCTAAGTGAGAGAAGCAGTGCTGAACACCTGGGAGGAGATTCTCTCCTTGTTCTGGATCTCTTCCTCCTTAACTTTGTCTTTTTACCCGCTGGCAGGTGGAAATGGGACCATTTAAGCACACAGTTGATGATGGGCTGGACATCAGGAAAGCAGCTTTTGAGTGCATGTACACTCTCTTGGACAGCTGTTTGGACAGACTAGACATATTTGAATTCTTAAACCACGTTGAAGATGGCCTGAAGGATCACTATGATATTAAGGTCAGCTGTTGTTTTTCTCTGTGGAAAGCAAGGCCTTAGTGAAAACATTTTGCAGGATCACAGAATTGGCAGGGCTGAAAGGGAGCTCGAGGATCAGCCAGGTCCAACCCCCCTGCCATGGGCAGGGACACCTCACACCAGATCAGGTTGCTCAGAGCCACATCCAGCCAGGCCTTACAAACCTCCAGGGATGAGGCTTCCACCACCTCCCTGGGCAACCTGTGCCAGGCTCTCACCACCCTCATGGGGAACAACTTCTTCCTAACATCCAATCTCAATCTACCCATCTCTAGTTTTGCTCCATCCCCCCCAGTCCTATCCCTCCCTGACACCCTCAAAAGTCCCTCCCCAGCTTTCTTGTAGCCCCCTTCACATACTGGAAGGCCACAATTAGGTCTCCTTGGAGCCTTCTCCTCTCCAAACTGAACAACCCCAACTCTCAGTCTGTCCTCATAGGAGAGGAGCTCCAGCCCTCTGCTCATCCTCATGGCCCTTCTCTGCACATGTACTGTAAACAGTGAATAGACTGAAATGGTTAAAATATTACTTCATACACTTAAGGACTTCACTCTGTTTGCCCTTTCATTATAGTGTTGCTGTTAGAAAGGCTACACAGCATTACAGGAAATACATCTCAATATATGTGCTGAACAGGACTAACTGTTGATCTTTTCTTTTTTCCCCCTCACCCTCTAGATGTTAACCTTTTTAATGTTGGTCAGACTGTCTACCCTTTGTCCAAGTGCAGTGCTGCAGAGGCTGGACAGGCTGGTGGAACCTCTGCGTGCTACATGTACAACCAAGGTATCCAAAGCTCCATTGACTTCATTATTTTGGGTGCTCTTACAGGAATAGAAACGAAATCATGTGAAGAGAACCTCTGTACTACTGCAGCATATCCTGAGCTGTGGTTGACAAGCTGCAGTAGGCAAAACACTACAAGTCTGTGGGCCTTCTACATGGGCTATATGCCTTTAACTTACAGGTGGAGGGCTTGACTTGTTAACCTCCTGCTAAAAATCCTCTCTTTCTTTGATGCCAGTTCTTATGCTTCCTTAAAAATTCCTCTGCCATTAGGGCAACTTGAAAGTCTCACTTTGTTACAAATACTAAAACTGGAATAGTGAGAGTTCTTCTGACTCCTGATGACTGATTGTTACAAAGAGGCATTTGGGTGATGAATCATAGAATGGAATAGAATTAACCAGGTTGGAAAAGACCTTTGAGATCATCCAGTCCAACCTACCACCCAACACCATCTAATCAACTCAACCATGGCACCAAGTGTCTCATCCAGGCTCTTCCTAAACACCTCCAGGGATGGTGACTCCACCACCTCCCAGGGCAGCACATTACAATGTGCTCTCTTGCTGGGAAAAATTTCTTCCTCACCTCCAGCCTAAACCTCCCCTGGCACAGCTTGAGACTGTGTCCTCTTGTTCTGGTGCTGCTTGCCTGGGAGAAGAGACCAACCCCCACCTGGCTACAACCTCCCTTCAGGGAGTTGTGGAGAGCAAGAAGGTCTCCCCTGAGCCTCCTCTTCTCCAGGCTAAGCAACCCCAGCTCCCTCAGCCTCTCCTCACAGGGCTGTGCTCCAGCCCCCTCCCCAGCTTTGTTGCCCTTCTCTGGACACCTTCCAGCATCTCAACATCCTTCTTAAACTGAGGGGCCCAGAACTGGACACAGGACTCAAGATGTGGCCTAACCAGTGCTGAGCACAGGGCAGAATGACCTCCCTGCTCCTGCTGGCCACACTGTTCCTGATGCAGGCCAGGATGCCATTGGCCTTCTTGGCCACCTGGGCACACTGCTGGCTTGTGTTCAGCCAACCAGTACCCCCAGGTCCCTTTCCTGCCTGGCTGCTTGTTTGTGGTTTTGTTGGGTTTTGCCTTTGGTTTCCTTTCAAGAGCTTAGGCCATTTTGAAGGCTCTGGAGGGACTTCTGGAGGGAAATAGGTCTTAGTAAGATACATTTATTATCTTTTTAGGGGGCTGTGTGTTAGAAGAAGTTTAAGCAAAAGGCTCAAACAGATTTTAACCTTTTGGTTTTATTTTCCTCTTTAGGTAAAGGCCAACTCAGTGAAACAAGAGTTTGAAAAGCAAGATGAACTGAAAAGATCTGCCATGAGGGCAGTAGCAGCCCTTTTAACCATTCCAGAAGCTGAGAAGAGTCCTTTAATGAGCGAATTCCAGTCACAGATCAGCTCTAACCCTGAGCTGGCAGCCATCTTTGAGAGCATCCAAAAAGATTCATCATCCACTAACTTAGAATCAATGGACACTAGTTAGATGTTTGTCCATCAAGGGGACCATTCTGTTTGAACCATATGATGCACTGAATTGCCAGGTTATGAGTAAGAAACAGGAGAGAGGAAAGCGAGCAAACAGACAGCCCACCCACCCCCGAGTATCTAATCCACACACCTCGTTCCACTTGGTTTAACTTTCATGGAGACAGTTGGCCTTTCCCAGTGTTGCTTTTTTTTCTGTTTTCCTAGCCTTTCTTCCAGCAATGGATTCCCATAAGCCAGAGTTTCTGTTAACCACTCTTGGTTTTAGTGGATTTGGCCACCTTTTGGGGGGGGAGGGGGGAGGAGGGGGAAAGTTGGCACGTGGTGTACGGCAATAAGCTCCCAACATCCATTTAGGGATTAAAGTGCTGAAATGTTGTGACCATGATCTGTTATTTTTCCCCTTTCAGTCCTTCTGCTTGTAAACAGAGAGGAAAAGGAAAAAACCAGAGGAGGTGGGGGGAGGGAATTGGGAATCAAGTGTCCAGATGCACCATGGGGTTGGGGGGGGGGGGGGTGGTGGGTTTTTTTTTTTTTGGTATGACTTTTTATTCTTCTTTTTGGTTCTGTTTTGTTTCAGCTTCATAAATTCAGTTTGGCCTGCAGATGAGTTCTGTGTAAGATTTGTTGTGCTGAAAGAGAGGGAGAGACAGAGAGAGAGAGAGAGAGAGGAGGGGTTGGGCACAGTTCAACAAAGACACACCACCACCAATAAAAAGCAGCCATGAATGTCACTTCTGAAGGTGTGGGGGAGTGGAAAGCAGATCATCCCTGTTGTGCACACTCAGTTCTTTTTTTTTGCATGAGCAAGTTTCCAAATATATCTTGTCTGTAAACCAGCATGTGCAGTCTCTTCGTAATACAAGTTACCAAACCAAGCTCTCCTGCTATCAGTGCAGTTTCCAGGTGCTTCTCACGTGCACACCCTTCGCCCAGGCAAGGGAGGAGTGAAGCTTGGGTGTCTTGACCTTCCTGGCTCCTCGAACGCCAGGAGAGAGGGACCTGGGGGTGCTGGTCGATGGTAGGCTGAACATGAGCCTGCAGTGTGCCCAGGCAGCCAAGAGGGCCAAGGGCATCCTGGCCTGCATCAGGAACAGTGTGGCCAGCAGGAGCAGGGAGGTCATTCTGCCCCTGTACACTGCACTGGTTAGGCCGCACCTCGAGTCCTGTGTCCAGTTCTGGGCCCCTCAGTTTAGGAAGGAGGTTGACTTGCTGGAACGAGTCCAGAGAAGAGCAACAAAGTTGGTGAGGGGTTTGGAACATAAGCCCTACGAGGAGAGGCTGAGGGAGCTGGGGTTGCTTAGCCTGGAGGAGACTCAGGGGTGACCTTATTGCTGTCTACAACTACCTGAAGGGAGGTTGTAGACAGACGGATGTTGGTCTCTTCTCCCAGGCGGCCAGTACCAGAACAAGAGGACACAGTCTCAGGCTGCGCCAGGGGAGGTTCAGGCTGGATGTTAGGAAGAAGTTCTATACAGAGAGAGTGATTGCCCATTGGAATGGGCTGCCTGGGGAGGTGGTGGAGTCGCCATCACTGGAGGTGTTCAGGAGGAGACTTGATGGGGTGCTTGGTGCCATGGGTTAGTTGTTTAGGTGGTGTTGGATTGGTTGATGGGTTGGACACGATGATCTTGAAGGTCTCTTCCAACCTGGTTTATTCTATGTATGTAGTCTATGTATGAGTTGGAGCCTGCAGATGTCCTCACAGTAAACACACGACTGGCCCCGCAGCTGTCACCTTGCCTTATTCCCACAGCCTGCGTCTCCTGGGGTTGAGGTGGACTTCAACCAGAAGACAGGAAGCAAAATAGGGTGAGATGGAGGTAAATTGAGCAGAGGAGGCCAGTGGCTGCTCAGTGGTTCCTGAACTTTGGATTCAACTTTGCTTTTGTTAGGATAAGCGTGAAAGGAAGTTCTTTCGCCAGCTGGCTTCCACCTTCTAGTCTTAATCCAACAACTTTTGTTAAGGCATTAATAGATCTAGATATCTATCTATATCTCTATCTAGATACAGATATATGTACCTAGATATATATCTGGATATATTAGTGCCTTATCTAGTGCCTATATCTAGATAGAGATATATCTGTGTATATCTAGATAGATGTCTAGATACCTATCTAGATATCGATCTGTCTAGATGTCTAGATATCTATCTATAGATCTGTCTAGATATCTACCTAGATATCTCTGTGTAGATCTGTCTAGATATCTATCTATAGGTCTGTCTAGATGTCTAGATAGCTGTGTGTGGCTCTGTCTAGATGTCTAGATAGCTGTGTGTGGCTCTGTCTAGATGTCTAGATAGCTGTGTGTGGCTCTGTCTAGATGTCTAGATACAGAGATACACATCTATAGACATTTTTCACTGTAAGGGTCCCAGAGCACTGGCACAGGCTCCCCAGAGAGGTTGTGGAGTCTCCTTCTCTAGAGACTTTCCAGCCCTCTCTCTATGTCTTCCTGTGTTACCTGTGCTGGATTCTATTCTCCTGCTCTGGCAGGGGGGTTGGACTCGATCTTTGCAGGTCCCTTCCAACCCCTAACATCCTGTGAGCCTGTAAATTATAGTGTTTTATGTAGATATCTCTCCATGTCTGCATGGTATTACCTAGACAAGTATTGCCAGACCTTCATCCCATGGCAGGGAATGGTTGTAAGACTGCTAGAAAGCAACCAGGTACAAGAGAGAGAGACTCTGCTGTGGATATGCTGAGGTCATCTAGAAGTGGGGCAGAAGGTGGCAGCTGGCAGTCCCACACTGAACTGCAACAGCAAAAGGTGGGGAGCCACTGCCTCACATTGAGCCTTGTCCTTACTTGGTTAATGCAGTTGCTTAATTCTCTCTCTTTTTTCCTTTTTTTCCCCATGTCAGAGCTGACTTTGATTTTTCTGTAGCTAGTTGGGGTGGGTTTTGTCTGGCACTTGGCACCCTCATTACATGGGTACGTGGCAAGCATCCATTGTCATGGCCCCAGGACAGTTTGCTGTGTGAGCAGCAGGGGCAAATTCTTCTTGCAGCTGAGGAGAAGCAGGGGAGAGAACCGGTGCATTTCTTTCTTTGAATAAAAGGATCTGAACAACACCACCAACAAAAGAAATACCTAAACAGCTCATTCAGTAGTAACCATTTTGGTGCTGTAGAAGTTTGTTTTGAGATTGTAGCTCTCTCTGTCTCCACAGTCTTCACACTGATGTAACAGTTGTCTTCTAGAAGTAGAAATAAAGGAGAATAAACCTAACCAGTATATCTAAATGTCATGACAAAGCCCTTTGAGGAGAGGCTGAGGGAGCTGGGGTTGCTTAGCCTGGAGAAGAGGAGGCTCAGGGGAGACCTTATTGCTCTCTGCAGCTACCTGAAGGGAGGTTGTGGACAGGCAGAGGTTGGTCTCTTCTCCCAGGCAAGCAGCACCAGAACCAGAGGACACAGTCTCAGGCTGTGCCAGGGGAGGTTTAGGCTGCAGGTTAGGAAGAAATTCTACACAGAGAGAGTGATTGCCCATTGGGATGTGCTGCCCAGGGAGGTGGTGGAGTCACCATCACTGGAGGTGTTTAGGAGGAGACTTGATAGGGTGTTTTGTGCCATGGTTTAGTTGATGAGGTAGGTTGGATAATAGGTTGGACACAGTCTTGAAGGTCTCTTCCAACCTGGTCTGGTCTATTCTCTACAGTCTCTCCTCTCTACAGTCTCTCCTCTCTACAGTCTCTCCTCTCTACAGTCTCTCCTCTCTACAGTCTCTCCTCTCTACAGTCTCTCCTCTCTACAGTCTCTCCTCTCTACAGTCTCTCCTCTCTACAGTCTCTCCTCTCTACAGTCTCTCCTCTCTACAGTCTCTCCTCTCTACAGTCTCTCCTCTCTACAGTCTCTCCTCTCTACAGTCTCTCCTCTCTACAGTCTCTCCTCTCTACAGTCTCTCCTCTCTACAGTCTCTCCTCTCTACAGTCTCTCCTCTCTACAGTCTCTCCTCTCTACAGTCTCTCCTCTCTACAGTCTCTCCTCTCTACAGTCTCTCCTCTCTACAGTCTCTCCTCTCTACAGTCTCTCCTCTCTACAGTCTCTCCTCTCTGCTCTTGGATGGGATGACTCCAGAGAGAGAAACCCTATGGCAGAAGCAGCACCATGAAGCAGGTGCATTTTTACCTTGCTGGCTAAGGCATCCCCTGCAGTCACAGCAATACACAGGCCTCCTCCTAATGAAGAGTTTGTTAATTAGTTGTCAAATTAATCTTAGACCTTTTGTCTGGGTGGGGTTTTTTTTTTCTTTCCTTTTCTCAGAGAACCATTAAAATGTTTTATAGACCTAAAGTGAAGTGTGAGAAGTGGTATGGGAGGCTTAAAATCCTGTGAGTGGAGCAGGTGACAAGGATGAGTAAACAGAATACTTGTAGCTGAGAGAGTTGTGTGTGTTCATGTCCCACCCTAACACCTCATGTGGATGCAGGTAAGCTTCTCTTTGGTTTCCAGCCAGCTTAAGGACAGGAGAGCAGGTGATTGAGCTGTGTTATGTGTTATGTAGTGTGAATGGTTCTTGCAAGAGAGGAATTTTGGCCACAAGGATGAACAGAGGGCTGGAGCTGCTCTGTGAGGACAGGCTGAGAGTTGGGGTGGGTCAATCTGGAGGAGAAAAGGCTCTGAGGAGACCTTATTGTGGCCTTCCAGTACCTGAAAGGGGCTACAAGAAAGCTGGGGAGGGACTTTTTAGGGTGCTGAGTAGTGATAGGACTGGGGGGAATGGATCCAAGCTAGAGGAGGGGAGATTTAGATTAGACATTAGAAGAAGTTCTTCCCCATGAGGGTGGTGAGAGCCTGGCACAGGTTGCCCAGGGAGGTGGTGGAAGCCTCATCCCTGGAGGTTTTTGCAGCCAGGCTGGATGTGGCTGTGAGCAACCTGCTGTAGTGTGAGGTGTCCCTGCCCATGGCAGGGGGGTTGGAACTGGATGCTCCTTGAGGTCCCTTCCAACCCTGACAATTGTGTGATATACTCCTCAGTGATGCTAGTACAAGTTCATCCAGCTCTGATGATCTGGTTAGTTGTTATTCAGCAAGAGACTTGTGTTCACTGGTTTTTCCCCTTCCTGGCTTCTCCTTGATGACATTCTGAGCAAAGCAACATGTGGCCTTGGAAGCAGGTGGAGTTTGGTTTTGTTAATCCTGATCATCCTGACATCTGTTTCTGCCAAAGACCAGCCAGGTAAACCTGCAGCCTCTGAACCTTAGTTCCCTGTTTGCTCTAAACTCCAGGTGGGGAAAAAAAAAAAAGGGCTTTATTCATTTATTTGGTACTCCAAATTCATTTTGAAGCAAAGAAAACCACTACTCAAAAGTTCCCTTTGTCCTTGTTTTCTCCTTGCTGTGTGATGGGAAGGTTTCCTTGCTGCACTACTGAACATGAGCAGGCAGGTGTGACAGGGAGCACTGCTTGCTGCTCTAGAAGAGCTCCTCAGTGCAGAGTTGCAGCTCTTGCACTGAAAGAGACCTTTTTATATCAGTAGCCATTTATCATGTTTCTCTGTGTGTGAATTTGAGGGAGGAGAAGGACAGGAGAGTTGTTGAGGGTGATGAAGTGAATTGCAGTGAGCAGGGTGTGTGGAGTGGGGAGGTTTTCTGCAAGACATGCTTTTCTGAGGACCAGGCAATTGCCTAGGGAGTAGGAGTTACTTAAAGTTGTTTCTACCCCATGAGGCCTTAGTGTTTTCACATAATCTTTGATGAGAAGAAAACTGCCTTCCCAATGGACATCCATCCCTCAAAACAAAAGGGGTGGAGAGCAGTGAAGGGGAAAAGAACCTGGGGGTCCTGTAGGGCGTGGAAGGTTGACCATGAGCCAGCAAGGGTCTTGCGGCCAAGAAGGCCAAGGCCATTCTGGGCTGGATTAGAAGGGCTGTAGTTAGTAGATCAAGAGAGGTTCTCCTCCCGCTGTACTCTGCTCCTGGTGAGGCTATATCTGGAATATTTTGTCCAGTTCTGGGCCCTCAGTTCAAGAAGGACTTCAGGGAACTGCTTGAAAGGCTCCAGCACAGAGCCACAAAAATGATGAAGGGAGTGGAACATCTTCCTCATGAGGAGAGCCTGAGGGAGCTGAGGGCTCTGCAGCTTGGAGAGGAGGAGCCTGAGAGGTGACCTCATTCATGTTGATCAAGATGTGCAGGGTGAGTGCCCAGAGGCTGGAGCCAGGCTCTGCTGGGGGATACCCAATGCCAGCTCAAGGGGCAGTGGTGGAAGCTGAGACATAGGAAACTCCATGGAAACAGGAGGAAGAATTTTTCCCTGTGAAGGTGACAGAGCACTGGAAGAGGCTGCCCAGGGGGGTTGTGGAGTCTCCCTCTCTGGAGATAGTCAAACCCCACCTGGCTGTGTTCCTGTGTGACCTGCTCTGGGTGCTCCTGCTCTGGCAGGGGGGCTTGGACTGGATGAGCTTTGGAGGTCCCTTCCAACCCCTTACATTGTGAGTCTGTGATTCTGTTGATTTTAATCTTGTACACTGTAGTTTAGAAAATAACCTGACCCATGCAGAAGCTGGCTGGAAGACAGATGTTACCTGAAACAGAGCACTGAGACAGAGAAAATGACATTTTCAAGGGAGGACATTTTCATTTTAGATAATTCTTCTTTCATGTTCCACCTTTGATAATATTCTTGAGGGTTGGAAATTGGTGGGGGTGGGGGTGGGGAATCCAACACACCCCCAAAGGCAATTAGGAAGCTGTGAACTTCTGTGACCCCAGAACTTAGGGGATAATTCCCATTCTCAACTACTTACTTAACATAAAACCAACAAAACAACTCCTCCACAAAGAAACAAAACAAATCATCAACCCCCCCTCAAACAAACAAAAAGAAAACAACCAAGCAAAGATAAAACCAAACCAGAAACCAAACCAAAACCAAGCACCAACCACAGCAACAGAAACCACTCCAACCCAACCCACAACCCAACCAAACATGCCCACAGAAACCCCAGCCACACAAATCCTGGGGCACCTCTCCTATGAGGACAGACTGAGGGAGTTGGGGCTGTTCAGTCTGGAGAAGAGAAGGCTCCGAGGTGACCTAATTGTGGCCTTCCAGTATCTGAAGGGGGCTACAAGAAGGCTGGGGAGGGACTGCTCAGGATCTCAGGTAGTGATAGGACTAGGGGGAATGGAATGAAGCTGGAGGTGGGGAGATTCAGGCTGGAGGTGAGGAGGAAGTTCTTCCCCATGAGAGTGGTGAAGCCCTGGAATGGGTTGTCCAAGGAGGTGGTTGGGGCCCTGTCCCTGGAGGTGTTTAAGCCCAGGTTGGACAAGGCTCTGGCCAGGCTGATCTAGTGTCTGATCCATGGACAGGGACACCTCACACTAGGGTTGGAAGGGACCTCAAGGATCAGCCAGCTCCAGACCCCCTGCCATGGGCAGGGACACCTCACACTACAGCAGGTTGCTCACAGCCACATCCAGCCTGGCCTTCAAAACCTCCAGGGATGAGGCTTCCACCACCTCCCTGGGCAACCTGTGCCAGTCTCTCACCACCCTCATGGGGAAGAACTTCTTCCTAGCATCCAATCTGAATCTACCCACTTCTATTTTTTGTCCCATTCCCCCCAGTCCCATCACTCCCTGACACCCTAAGATGTCCCTCTCCAGCTTTCTTGTAGGCCCCCTGAATAGTGCTTTGCAAAGGTAGAGCATAGAGCACAAGACTTATGTGCCAAGTTAGCCTTAAGTGTCCCCACGTTGTTTCTGTGCAGCTGTGCTGTTTGTTCACAGGGCACAGGTGCCAGCACAGGCACCTTAGGACTGTACACAGATCACATCTTTTATGGTGAATGTTTGTTTGCTTTATGTCACTACAGAGCCCAGGCAGGCTTGCCTTGCTTACCTCTTGTATACTTTTATGTGGTTTTATGCAGAGCTCTGCTTGGAGCAATAAAAAGGGAACTCTGATGGATGAGAAGCTCAACAGGAGCCAGCAGTGAGCACTTGCAGCCCAGAAAGCCAAGCAGAGCCTGGGCTGCAGCAAGAGAAGTGTGGCCAGCAGGGCCAGGGAGGGGATTCTCCCCCTCTGCTCCGCTCTGCTGAGACCACAGCTGGAGCACTGTGTCCAGTTCTGGAGCCTCTATTACAGGAAGGATCTGGAGGTGCTGGAAGGTGTCCAGAGAAGGGCCATGAGGATGAGCAGAGGGCTGGAGCTGCTCTGCTATGAGGACAGACTGAGGGAGTTGGGGTTGTGCAGTCTGGAGAAGAGAAGGCTCTGAGGTGACCTAATTGTGGCCTTGCAGTATTTGGAGGGGGCTACAAGAAAGCTGGGAAGGGACTTCTGAGGGTGTCAGGGAGTGATAGGAATGGGGGGAATGGAGTAAAACTAGAAATGGGTAGATTCAGATTGGATGTCAGGAAGAAGTTCTTCCCCATGAGGGTGGTGAGAGCCTGGCACAGGCTGCCCAGGGAGGTGGTGGAAGCCTCATCCCTGGAGGTGTTTGCAGCCCGGCTGGATGTGGCTGTGAGCAACCTGCTGTAGTGTGAGGTGTCCCTGCCCATGGCAGGGGGGTTGGAACTGGCTGATCCTTGAGGTCCCTTCCAACCCTGACCACTCTGTGACTCTATGATTCTATAACTGAAGTATTGTAACCCTTGTAGCTGTATTTTTCACTGTCCTCTGCCAGCTGTGGAGTTGGATGTGGCAATAACCACCCTGGCTACAATCTCCCTCAGTGGGATAATATATAAATAAGATGAATCCTCTTGGAAACAAGTTACTCTTTCTTTGTGATAGCTTTAGTAGTAAGCACAGATTATCCAGGGCATTCTTCAGGCTACACAACAGAGCATTCACAATGCACCAGGAAGACAATAACGTGCCTTGGAGTGTTAACATCAGGCAGAAGTGCAGGATTAAAATACCTGCTTGCTAGTAATTCTTGCTTCAAGTGTTCTGCTCTTTCCAGGGGCTCTGTAATTTAACACAGTGAGATCTCCACTAGAGAATGTGTATGTCCATCTGTTTCAGAATGGCTGAAATCTCCTAGCTTGTTCCCCACCTCCCCCTTTAATTGTTTTAATGGTTTTTGGAAGCTATCAGTTCCTTCTGTATGCAAGTCAGTGCTGCATATCACAGGATGTCAGGGGTTGGAAGGGACCCAAAGAGACGGAGTCCAACCCCCCAGCCAGAGCAGAACCATGCAATCTAGCTCAGGTCACACAGGAACACTTCCAGATAGACCTTGCAAATCTCCAGAGACTCCACAACCCCTCTGGGCAGCCTGTTCCAGTGCTCTGTCACCCTTACAGTCAAGAAGTTTCACCTTGTGCTGAGGTGGAACCTCCTGTGCTGCAGCTTACATCCATTGCTCCTTGTCCTATCCCAGGGAGCAAGTGAGCAGAGCCTGTCCCCTCCCTCCTGACCCCCAGCCCTCAGATATATCCTCTCTAAGTATTCTCTTTTCCAGACTAAACAGCCCCAGGTCCCACAGCCTCTCCTCCCCAGGCAGTGCTGCAGTCCCTTCAGCATCCTTGCAGCCCTCCCTTGGACTCTCCAGCAGATCCCTGTCCCTCTTGAACTGGGGAGCCCAGCACTGGATGCAATATTCCAGGTGAGGTCTCACCAGAGCAGAGTAGAGGGGGAGAAGAACCTCCCTGGATCTGCTGGACACACTCCTCCCAATGCACCCCAGGATCCCATTGGCCTTCTTGGCTCCCAGGGCACATTGCTGTCCCATACAGAACTTGTTGCCCACCAGCACTCCCAGGTCCTTCTCCTTGGGGCTGCTCTCCAGCAGATCCCCTCCCAGCCTGTCCTGCTGCAGGTTATTCTTCCTGCCCAGCTGCAGGACTCTGCACTTATCCTTGTTGAGCCTCATTAGGTTCCCCTGTGCCCAGCTCTCAGTCTGTCCACCTCTCACATTTGTGGAAGTTATTTTAGTGATCTGAATAAAAACATAAACCCTGACAATTCTGTGGTGTTTTTTCCCTCCCCCAGTGCTAAGTGTTAAACACAATCCTGGAGTCACAGCTTCTTGTGAAAAGCTAACATTAATTCTGGCAGCATTTGCTTTTTAGAGGACAAGTGATTATCTTGTTACTGCTGTCTCTCTTCTTGTAATGAAATCAAACCTAGGGCTGGAGTAATTGGTTGGTGGCATTTTAATTCCATCCTGATGTTGGCCTTCTGGACCCTCTGGCTTTGTATTCTCTGACTTGAGCTAGAAACACTCTGCCCTGGTGAGACCTCACCTGGAGCACTGTGAACAGGTTCTGGAGCCCTCAGTATAGGAAGGACATGGACCTGGTGGAGAGGGTCCAGAGGAGGGCCACAGCACCTCTGCTGTGAGGACAGGCTGAGGGAGCTGGGGGTGCTCAGCATGGAGAAGAGGAGGCTCTGGGGAGACCTAATAGCAGTCTGCCAGTACCTGAAGGGGGCTACAAGAAGGCTGGAAAGAGACTGTTTGCAAAGGCCTGCAGGGACAGGATGAAGGGCAATGGCTTCAAACTAAAGCAGACCCTGAGGTCCTTCTTGAATGGAGGGGCCCAGAACTGGACACAGTATTCCAGATGTGGCCTCACCAGGGCAGAGTAGAGAGGGAGGAGAACCTCTCTTGATCTACTGACCACAGCCCTTCTAATCCAGCCCAGAATGGCCTTGGCCTTCTTGGCCACAAGAGCACATTGCTGGCTCATGGTCAACCTTCCATCCACCAGCACCCCCAGGTCCTTTTCCCCTTCACTGCTCTCTGGCAGCTCAGAGACTGTTTGCAAAGGCCTGCAGGGACAGGACAAGAGGCAATGGCTTCAAAGCAGAGCAGATGTAGATTGGATGCTTGGAACAAGTTCTTTACTCTGAGGGAGTGGAACACTGGAACAGGCTGCCCAGGGAGGTGGTTGAGGCCCCATCCCTGGAGATATTCAAGGTGAGGCTTGATGAGGCCCTGGGCAACCTGATGTAGCTGGGGAAGTCCCTGCTGAGTGCAGGGAGGTTGGACTGGACGAGCTGCGGAGGTCCCTTCCAGCCTGGAGCATGCTCTGGTTCTGAGGTGCTCTTATTTCCAGGAGGTGGCGCTGGAACCTCATTAACAAACAGCAATCAACTTGGGGCAGGAGCAGGAGCCAGGCTTGCCTGTGGGTAAGAACTCACAGCTATCTGAGGAGTGGATTGGGAATTACTTCTGTAGTTTGGGGTTTTTTCTTGACAAGATGCAGAAGCTTTCTGTCATGACTATGAGGAGGGGGCAGCCTCTTCTCTCTGCTGTCCAGCAACAGGAGCAGAGGAAATGGTTCCAAGCTGCAGCAGGGGAGGTTCAGGCTGGATGCTAAGAAATATTTCCCCACAGAGAGGGTTCTCCAACACTGGAATGCTCTGCCCAGGGCAGTGCTGGAGTCACCACCCCTGGAGGTGTTCAAGCACTGTGTGCAGCTGGGGCTCAGGGACAAGGTTTAGGATTGACTCTAAACTGGGTCAAAGGTTGGACTGGATGAGCTTGGAGGTCTCTTCCAACCACCTGCATTCTGTGATTTGGTGACTAGCTAACTTTAAGCTTCTTTCCCAGCCTTTCACAAGTCATTTTTGGGGGTGACCCTTGTCAAGTAGGGTCCTGGGTTGGACTTGGTGATCCTGAGGGTCTTTCCCAACCTGAACATTTCTGTGATTTCTAAACTTCATTTCTGTGCTGTAAAGTTTGGCTAAGCTTATGCAAGTAGAAATTCACCACAGCAGTGCTGGTGCAGCTAGGTGTCTGCCGCTGGTGTGGTCTGAATGGCCTGGCACTGCCATGAAGAGAGACTGAGAGCCCAGAGAGGCTCTCAATGAGAGAAGTATCACAGCACATTAGGGGTTGGAAGGGACCTCCAGAGATCAGCCAGTCCAACCCCCCTGCCAGAGCACCATCACCCAGGGTAGTCCACACAGGAATGCATCCAGGTGGGGTTGGAAAGGCTCCAGAGAAGGAGACTCCACAACCTCTCTGGGCAGCCTGCTCCAGGGCTCTGGCACCCTCACTGCAAAGAAGTTTCTCCTCATGTTGAGGTGGAACTTGCTGTGTTCAAGTTTGTCTCCATTGCTCCTTGGTTTATTCCTGTGCACCACCCAGAAGAGCTTGGCCCCCTCCACTTGACCCCCAGCCCTCAGCTATTGATAGACATTGATCAGATCCCTCTCAGCCTTCTCTTCTCCAGACCCAGCAGCCCCAGGGCTCTCAGTCTCTCTTCACAGGGGAGATGCTCAAGTCCCCTGAGCATCCTCCTGGCTCTCCCTTGGCCTCTCTCCAGCAGGTCTCTGTCTCTCTTGAACTGGGGAGCCCAGAACTGGACACAGGATTCCAGGTGTCAGCAGAGCAGAGGGGGAGAAGACCCTCCCCAGCCCTGCTGGCCACACTTTCCTTGCTGCACCCCAGGATCCCATTGGCTCTCTTGGCCCCAAGGGCACATTGCTGTCCCCTGCAGAACTTGCTGCCCACCAGCACTCCAAGGTCTTTCTCCATGGAGCTGCTTTGCAGCAGGGCAGCCCCCAACCTGTCCTGGTACCTGTTGTGATTCCTCCCCAGAGGCAGGACCCTGCACTTGTCCTTGTTGATCTTGATGAGGTTTGCCTGCAGGCAGCTCTGGTGTCAGCCACCCCCCTTCCAGTTTGGTATCATCAGCAAACTCCCTGAGGCTTACACTCAGAGTGATTTATTGCTGTGCATTACTTCTCCAGCCCTTCACCATGGAGCAATCACTTTTTCAGATGTCATTTTTTTTTTCCCTCCAGAAAAAATTAAGCACTGAGACCATGAAAAATACCAGCAGAGAACACAGCTTTTAGCTCTGCTGACAAATGGTGACCAAAATGCTTTCAGTGGCACCTGGACCAAACTGCTCTCTGTCAATAGGGGCCGAGCACAGCCTGCAATTAGCAGCTTCCTGAGGTGCTGCACCAGGTCAGAAGCTGTTGGTAATGTTTATTCAAGCACAGATAAAGCCACAGGGATGCTGCAGTGCAGCAGAAGTATCAGGGTGGCTGAATGTAAATGCAGTTTTCTGTCCTGCTATAAATAACAGCAGTAGGGCACAAGCAACAGCCTATGCTGGGAACCCAGACCTTCAGAGTAGCCCAGTGTGGTGGGGTTGGGATTTCCCCCCAACACTGGCTTTGCTAGACCAGCAAATGAAAGCTGTATTTACAAGCAGAGAGCACTAGGTAGGCCACACCTTGAGTCCTGTGCCCAGTTCTGGGCTCCTCAGTTTAGGAAAGATGTTGAGATGCTGGAAGGTGTCCAGAGAAGGGCAACAAAGCTGGGGAGGGGTCTGGAGCACAGCCCTGGGAGGAGAGGCTGAGGGAGCTGGGGTTGCTTAGCCTGGAGAAGAGGAGGCTCAGGGGAGACCTTGCTGCTCTCTACAACTCCCTGAAGGGAGGTTGTAGCCAGGTGGAGTTTGGTCTCTTCTCCCAGGCAAGCAGCACCAGAACAAGAGGACACAGTCTCAAGCTGTGCCAGGGGAGGTTTAGGCCGGAGGTGAGGAAGAAATTGTTCATAGAAAGAGAGATTGGCCATTGGGATGTGCAGCCCAGGGAGGTGGTGGAGTCACCATCCCTGGGAGTGTTTAAAAAGAGCCTGGCTGAGGCACCTGGTGCCATGGTTTAGTTGATGAGATGGTGTTGGGTGACAGGTTGGACTTGGTGATCTCTGAGGTTTTTTCCAACCTGGTTAATTCTATTCTATTCTAAGTGCCTCCTGAGCAGTCAGTACCTGCTTCTGCTGACAGTCAGCAGAGAGGAGCTATGATGCCATCACCAAATCCTTTTAGCACAGGAGAAGCAATAATAAGCAATGCATTGCAGGCAGCCTTAGACCTTACTCTCCCAATGATCTCAGTTTCACTTCCCATGTTCATGCATGGAGCTGGAGAACCTATTTGTGTGTCTTCTGTGGGCTCATCATCACTGTGATGCTCTTGACATGGTTCTCCTCCTCTGCTCTGCTCTGATATGACCTCACCTGGAGTACTGTGTCCAGTTCTGGAGCACCTATTGCAAGAACTGGAGGTGCTGGAAGGTGTCCAGAGAAGGGCCATGAGGGTGAGCAGAGGGCTGGAGCTGCTCTGCTATGAGGACAGACTGAGGGAGTTGGGGCTGTTCAGTCTGGAGAAGAGAAGGCTCCCAGGAGACCTCATTGTGACCTTCCAGTATCTGAAGGGGGCTACAAGAAAGCTGGGAAGAGACTTTTGAGGGTGTCAGGGAGTGATAGGACTGGGGGGGATGGATCCAAGCTAAAAATGGGGAGATTCAGATTGGATGTTAGGAAGAAGTTGTTCCCCATGAGGGTGGTGAGAGCCTGGCACAGGTTGCCCAGGGAGGTGATGGAAGCCTCATCCCTGGAGGTGTTTGCAGCCAGGCTGGATGTGGCTGTGAGCAACCTGCTGTAGTGTGAGGTGTCCCTGCCCATGGCAGGGGGGCTGGAACTGGCTGATCCTTGGGGTCCCTTCCAAGCCTGACAATTCTGTGCAGCAGAGTAGTAGAAGGGATGTTTGTAAAAGCAGCAATAGAGCTTGGATGCAGAGATCAGACACTGTCAGCATTTAGCTGTTTTGAGAACAACTAAATGGACAGAAGCCAGCTTGGCCCTGGCCACTTAGGTTTGAATCCTTCCTTACCATTAATATATCAAACATTTTTTTTCCCATTTCCCCTAAAAAAGGAAGCCACCTTTCCAGTTTTGACACAGGCACTTATCTTGACTGGCTACCCAAAATGCTTCTCCCTTAGAATAGAATAGACCAGGTTGGAAGAGACCTTCAAGATCATCATGTCCAACCTATCATCCGACACCACCTAATCAACTAACCCATGGCACCAAGCATCCTGTCCAGCCTCGCCCTGAACACCCCCAGTGACGGCAACCCCACCACCTCCCCAGGCAGCCCATTCCAGTGGGCAATCACTCTCTCTGTAGAGAACTTCCTCCTAACCTCCAGCCTAAACCTCCCCTGGCACAGCCTGAGACTGTGTCCTCTTGTTCTGGTACTGGCTGCCTGGGAGAAGAGACCAACCTCCGCCTCACTACAACCTCCCTTCAGGTCGTTGTAGAGAGCAATAAGGTCACCCCTGAGTCTCCTCTTCTCCAGGCTAAGCAACCCCAGCTCCCTCAGCCTCTCCTCGTAGGGCTTATGTTCCAAACCCCTCACCAACTTTGTTGCCCTTCTCTGGACTCGTTCCAGCAAGTCAACCTCCTTCCTAAACTGAGGGGCCCAGAACTGGACACAGGACTCGAGGTGCGGCCTAACCAGTGCAGTGTACAGGGGCAGAATGACCTCCCTGCTCCTGCTGGCCACACTGTTCCTGATGCAGGCCAGGATGCCATTGGCCCTCTTGGCTGCCTGGGCACACTGCAGACTCATGTTCAGCCTACCATCAACCAGCACCCCCAGGTCCCTCTCTGCCTGACTGCTCTCAGCCACTCTGACCCCAGCCTGTAGCTCTGCATGGGGTTGCTGTGGCCAATGTGCAGAACCTGGCACTTGGATGTGTTAAATCTCATGCCCTTGGACTCTGCCCATCTGCCCAGCCTGTCCAGGTCCCTCTGCAGAGCCTCTCTGCCCTCCAGCAGATCAACTCCTGCCCCCAGCTTGGTGTCGTCAGCAAATTCACTGATGATGGACTCGATGCCCTCGTCCAGATCATCAATAAAGATGTTAAAGAGCATGGGGCCCAGTACTGATCCCTGGGGCACACCACTGGTGACTGGCTGCCAGCTGGATGTGGCACCATTCACTACCACTCTCTGGGCTCGGCCCTCCAGCCAGTTCCTAACCCATCTCAGTGTGCTCCCATCCAAGCCATGGGCTGACAGCTTGGCCAGGAGTTTGCTATGGGGAACGGTGTCAAAGGCCTTGCTGAAGCCCAGGCAGACTACATCCACAGCCTCCCCACATCCACCAGGCAGTCACCTGATCATAGAAGGAGATCAGGTTGGTCAGGCAGGACCTGCCCTTCCTAAACCCATGCTGGCTGGGCCTGATCCCTTGGCCATCCTGCAAGTGCTGTGTGACTGCTGCCTCCCAGGCAGCATTTGAGTCCTGAGCAGTTTGCATTGTACAATGCTGTTTATTGGGAGTGGAAAGATACAGAATCTCCTGCAAAGCTGAGTGGTCAATGTTAATAGAGGGATGGATGAACAGCTGATGAATAAGTCCTTCAGAAGCAAAGCTGCTTCAGCAGCCCTCCATGAATGTCCCCCATTACCATGTTTAAAAAGCCATTTCAAGTAATTGTTGGAAGTCACTGAGTGCTGATAACTCTGCCTTAGGAATGTGGACTAATGGAGTAAAGTGATAATTATTTAGCTGCTGGTGCATCTTAATTCAGTCATGGCAGGGCTGTTACAGTACACTGGGGGCTTGTGCCTTTGTGCCAGAGAAGGGCAACAGAGCTGGGGAGGGGTCTGGAGCACAGCCCTGTGAGGAGAGGCTGAGGGAGCTGGGGTTGCTTAGCCTGGAGAAGAGGAGGCTCAGGGGAGACCTTCTTGCTGTCTACAACTCCCTGAAGGGAGGTTGCAGCCAGGTGAGGGTTGGTCTCTTCTCCCAGGCAACCAGCACCAGAACAAGAGGACACAGTCTCAAGCTGTGCCAGGGGAGGTTTAGGCTGGAGGTGAGGAAGAAATTCTTCCCAGCAAGAGAGATTGGCCACTGGAATGTGCTGCCCAGGGAGGTGGTGGAGTCACCATCCCTGGAGGTGTTTAAGAGGGGACTGAATGAGGCACTGGGTGCCATGGTTTAGTTGCTTAGATGGTGTTGGGTGCTAGGTTGGACTTGGTGATCTCTGAGGTCTTTTCCAACCTGGTTTATTCTATTCTATTCTATTCTATTCTATTCTATTCTATTCTACTCTATTCTACTCTACTCTACTCTACTCTACTCTACTCTACTCTATTCTATTTCTTGTAGGCAAATAAAATCTGCTTGGTTTTCTCAGGTAATAGACCTTGTAGGGCCTCACTAGATTGGGTGAGAGCAGGCAGAAACAGTGCTAAAGGCACTTCTGTGATAGGAAACACTCCTGCAGAGTCTGATTTTTCAGGTGGTGTCACTGTGAGAAGGGAGCAGAGGGTGGCTGTCATCAGAGGCACCCATCACAGAATCAGAATGTTAAAGGTTGGAAGGGACCTCCAGAGATCATCCAGTCCAACACCCCCCTGCCAGAGCAGCATCACCCAGGGTAGGCCACACAGGAATGCATCCAGCTGGGGTTGGAAAGGCTCCAGAGAAGGAGACTTCACAATCTCTCAGTGTTCCCTCACCCTCACTGCAAAGAAGTTTCTCCTCATGCTGAGCTGAAACCTTCTCTGTTCAAGTTTGTCTCCATTGCTCCTTGGCTTATTGCTGTGCACCACCCAAAGGAGCTTGGCTCCCTCTAGTTGACACCCACCCCTCAGCTATTGATAGACATTGATCAGATCATAGTATCATAGTATCAGTCAGGGTTGGAAGGGATCCAAGGATCATCTAGTTCCAACCCCTCTGCCACTCAGTGCCACTGTCCTCTCTCAGCCTTCTCTTCTCCAGACTCAACAGCCCCAGGGCTCTCAGTCTCTCTTCACAGGGGAGATGCTCAAGTCCCCTAAGCATCCTCCTGGCTCTCCCTTGGATTCTGTCCAGCAGATCCATGCAGGGCTGGTGAATGTGAAGCTGGACCTATGGAAGCAGGGAGGGATGGATTGACTTAGGTCATCTCTGCACCTCTTTGGCCTCCTGGTGTCCCTGTAGCACATCTGCTAGCTCCCTGGTGCTATCTGGGACACCTCAGGGCACCCCCAGCCACCCTTCCTGGCCATACAGCAGCTCTTGCTCAGCGCCATTGGCTGCAGAGCTGAGGTTGTGGTTGCTTCCACTTCACAGCCTTTGCCAGTGAGCTTTGTTGAGCTGGTTCAGTGCTAGCAAGAACAATTTTAATGAACTTAAAGTTGCTTTACTCTCAGTATTTTGCTTTCTCTCAGAAAGCTGTGGCAGCACAAGGCAGAATCACATCTCCCTTAGAAGATGGAGAAAAGCAATGCTGCCTGGCTCAGAGGTGGCAGAAAACAGAGGTAAAACCAGGCCCGCCAAAGCCAGCCTCTGAAACCTGCCTTCTGCAAAGGATCTCTCCAGTAACTGGAACCAGGAATACAAATTAGGGGGGGAAAAAACCCCAACTCCCCCCTCCCCCCCAAATCCAACCCTCACAACCACAGAAAGAGAAACAAAGCAACAACAGCAAACCAACAAACAAAACCCCCCAAAGAGAGGAAATGTTCCAGCTGGCTGGAGCCACATCAAGTGAGACACTTCCCTTTCAGCACCACAGTCAGGACCCAATCTTTGGGTTATTTAGGGACATTTGGGACTCCAGAGTGGCTCTTTGACATCTTCAGGGTTGCTTGCTGAAGTGCTGTGGTGCCACCAAGCAGAGTCACTCTGCTTTGCCAGCTGCCTTCTCCACCCAGGGAGAAGAAATGTCTGTGGCAATTCCCAGTTCCAGGAGTGATGTGCTCAGGGATGTGTTAACATCCAACCTCTTCCCCACTCAGGCAGTTTTCTTGCTTCCATTAGTCGAGCTCAGACCTGGAACAAACACAAAACAAGCTGAGATTCCACATGACTTGTGCCACAGACTGGATTGTAAGGAGGCTGGGGGATGAGTGGCTGTAGAGCAGCCTGGCAGAGAGCGACCTGGCACTGCTGGGGGACAACAGCTGAACAGGAGCCAGCAGTGTGCCCAGGGGGCACAGAAGGCCAATGGCATCTTGGCTTGGATCAGGAACAGTGTGGCCAGCAGGGCTAGGGATGGAATCCTGCCCTGTGCTGGGCACTGGGGAGGCCTCACCTGGAGCACTGTGTGCAGCTCTGGGCCCTCCCTGCAAGAGAGATCTTGAGGTGCTGCAGCAGGTCCAGAGGAGAGCAACCAGCCTGGGGAAGGGACTGGAGGGAGAGTGATGAGGAGAGGCTGAGGGAGCTGGGGGTGTTCAACCTGGGGAAGAGGAGGCTCAGGGGGGACCTTATCACTCTCTACAAGTCCCTGAAGGGAAGCTGTAGTCAGGTGGGGGTCAGGCTCTTGTGCCAGGCAGCTTGTGACAAGAGGAGAGGGCATGGCCTGAAGCTGTGCCAGGGGAGGGTTAGGTTGGATGTTAGGAAGCACTTCCTGATGGGAAGGGGAATGAGAGACTGGGATGGGCTGCCCAGGGAGGTGGTGGAAGCCTCATCCTTGGAGGTTTTTGCAGCCAGGCTGGATGTGGCTGTGAGCAACCTGCTGTAGTGTGAGGTGTCCCTGTCCTAAGCAAAGGGATGAAGACCTGGGAGTGCTGGGGGACAACAAGTTCTGCGTGGGACAGCAATGTGCCCTGGGGGCCAAGAAGGCCAATGGGGTCCTGGGATGCATTGAGAGGAGTGTGGCCAGCAGAGCCAGGGAGGTTCTCCTCCCCCTCTACTCTGCCCTGGTGAGACCTCACTTGGAATACTGCATCCAGCTCTGGGCTCCCCAGTTCAAGAGGGACAGGGACAGACTTGAGAGAGTCCAAGGGAGGGCTACAAGGATGCTGAAGGGACTGCAGCACTGCCCTATGAGGAGAGACTGATAGGCCTGGGGCTGTTTAGCCTGGAGAGGAGAAGACTGAGAGGGGATCTGATCAATGTCTATCAATAGCTGAGGGCTGGGGGTCACCTCTGCTCACTTGTGCCCTGGGGTAGGACAAGGGGCAATGGATGGAAACTCCAGCAGAGGAAGTTCCACCTCAACATGAGGAAGAACTTCTTTAATGTAAGGTTCCCAGGGCCCTGGGGCAGGCTGCCCAGGGAGGTTGTGGAGTCTCCTCTGGAGGCTTTCCACCTGGATGCACTCCTGTGTGGACTACCCTGGGTGATGTTGCTTTGGCAGGGGGCTTGGGCTGGATGATCTCTGGAGGTCCCTTCCAACCTCTAACATTCTGTGATATTTCCAGGGCACTTCCTCTGCCTCAGCTTCCACCACTGCCCCTTGTGCTGGCATTGGGCATCACCCAGCAGAGCCTGGCTCCAGCCTCTGGGCACTCATCCTTAACAGCCCTGTGAATGCCAGCACATCTCAGAGTGAAAACCAGGGCCTGGCTGCCATGGTGGGTAGGAACATGCTGCCCCTGATGTTTTGTTTGACCCAGGCTTTGTGCCAAGTAAAAATGGGCTGCTGGTGAGGGCAGCACACAGATCACTAGATGCAGCAGAGCCCCAGGAGGGAAGCTGCCATGGATGGTGCCAGCCAGTTCTGTCCCAGAGGCAGAGTTGTTTCTCTCCTGGGGTGTCTGGTTCAGCTGCCTAAGATCCTGCTCAGCTGGTGACCACCTGGTCTGGGGAGCAGCCCAGAAACTCAGCTGAGCCCTGCTGGGCCAAGAGCTGCAGCAGCAGGGGGGAAGCCTGTTG
This sequence comes from Dryobates pubescens, assembly GCF_014839835.1. Taxonomy (NCBI): domain Eukaryota; kingdom Metazoa; phylum Chordata; class Aves; order Piciformes; family Picidae; genus Dryobates; species Dryobates pubescens. The sequence goes on from NC_071657.1 coordinate 136,717,807, forward strand.
GACTTGGGTTTCAACAAATAGATAATAAATCTGATGAGGAGCAACTGAAGGAGCTGGGGATGGGTAGTGTGAAACAGAGGAGGCTGAGGGGAGACCTCCTGGCTCTCTACAGCTCCCTGCAAGGAGGTTGTGGAGAGGTTGGTGCTGGGCTCTGCTCCCAGCTCATTAGTGACAGAACAAGAGGGAATGGCCTCAAGCTGCCACTGGGGAGGTTCAGACTGGACATTAGGAAAGCTTTTTTCAGGGCAAGAGTGGTCAGGGCTTGGAATGTGCTGCCCAGGGAGGTGGTGGAGTCCCCAAGCCTGGCTGTGTTTGCAGGTGGTTTGGCTGTGGTGCTTGGGGCTGTGGTTTAGGTGTGAGCCTTGCAGAGCAGGGTTCTGGGTTGGCCTTGGTGATCCTGAGGCTCTTTTCCAAGCTGAATGTTTCTGTGAGTCTGTGTGATTCAATCTGCAAGTTTGGGGACCAGCTCTAATTTTAACCACAGATTCATCTGAGCCAGGGCAAAAGTGCTTCTGACATCTCCCAGAAACCTGCCCTAGAAGTGAAATGAGAGAGTCCCCTCTTAGCTCAGCCCTCCTGCCAGGTGTGTTTGCAGGTGAGCACCAGCCCTGCCCCTTGGTAGGGATGAGAGCTTGCCTGATGTCCTACCCAAGTGCCATAGCTGGCAACTCCCTGCACAGCAATCCCTTTTCCAAAGGCAGCTGCCTCCCTCTGTAGGGAAGATCTATGCCTGGCAAATGTTTCAGGGTGTGATGGTACAGCATCTGACAGAAATTGCCCACGTGGAGTAAGTGGACAGTTGGTTGATCAATTAATGCTGGCTGCTTCCCAGGCCATTGTTTAAGAGGGATCAGGGAATGGATGGTTCCTATGCTCCACACATTAGATAAATAATTTAGTTCATGCCTAGGAAAATAAGTCTTGCCTGAGAGGCAGAGAGTTACTGTCTGTGTGGCTCAGAGATGGCTCTGACCCATTCCAGTCAAGCACAGTCAGTTAGGATATGGTGAGGGCTGGAACTGCTCTGCTGTGAGGACAGGCTGAGGGAATGGGGGTTGTTCAGTCTGGAGAAGAGAAGGCTCCAAGGAGACCTTCCTGTGGCCTTCCAGTGTTTGAAGGGGGCTACAGGAAAGCTGGGGAGGGGCTTTTTAGGGCATCAGGGAGTGACAGGACTGGGGGGGATGGAACAAAACTAGAAATGGGTAGATTCAGATTGGATGTTAGGAAGAAGTTGTTCCCCATGAGGGTGGTGAGAGTCTGGCACAGGTTGCCCAGGGAGGTGGTGGAAGCCTCATCCCTGGAGGCTTTTAAGGCCAGGCTGGATGTGGCTGTGAGCAACCTGCTGTAGTGTGAGGTGTCCCTGCCCATGGCAGGGGGGTTGGAACTGGATGATCCTTGAGGTCCCTTCCAACTCTAACAATCCAATCCTCTCCTCTCCTCTCCTCTCCTCTCCTCTCCTCTCCTCTCCTCTCCTCTCCTCTCCTCTCCTCTCCTCTCCTCTCCTCTCCTCTCCTCTCCTCTCCTCTCCTCTCCTCTCCTCTCCTCTCCTCTCCTCTCCTCTCCTCTCCTCTCCTCTCCTCTCCTCTCCTCTCCTCTCCTCTCCTCTCCCTCTCCTCTCCTCTCCTCTCCCTCTCCTCTCCCTCTCCTCTCCCTCTCCTCTCCCTCTCCTCTCCCTCTCCTCTCCCTCTCCTCTCCCTCTCCTCTCCCTCTCCTCTCCCTCTCCTCTCCCTCTCCTCTCCTCTCCTCTCCTTTCTCTCCAGACTGAACAGCCCCAACTCTCTCAGCCTATCCTCACAGGAGAGGATCTCCAGCCCTCTGCTCATCCTCATGGCCTTTCTTTATATCCTCATTTCCACCCACAAATGAATTGCCCTCTCCCTGGGGGACATTAAAACAGCTAATGGACAATTAATGTGGTTATTTCTTTTCTTTCTTTCTTTCTATTCTCAAACATACTCACCCAAGTGATTAATAACTGTGAGGTTTATCTAACCCCACAATGAGAAGAGCAGATGAAGTGTTTACTTTTGATGTGGGGCATGCAGTTTTGCAGGATACCATTTCAGCCCCAGTGCATGAGGGAATTGAGAGAAGAGCTCTAGTTGATCCTCAGTTAATTACCATTCTCTTCTGCTTCACCCCCTCTCTGAAAATGTCTCTTCATTAGAAGGGGGTAGGTGCAGCACTGCACTGACAGTGTACTGTCTTGCAATCACAGAATCAGCCAGGCTGGAAGAGACCTCCAAGACCATCAAGTCCAACCAATCAACCCCCCTGCCAGAGCAGGAGCATAGAATCCAGCACAGGTCACACAGGAACACATCCAGACAGGGCTGGGAAGGCTCCAGAGAAGGAGACTCCACAACCTCTCTGGGCAGCCTGCTCCAGGGCTCTGGGACCCTCACAATGAAGAATTTCTTCCTCATGTTGAGGTGGAACCTCCTGTGCTGGAGTTGACATCCATTGCCCCTTGTCCTATCCCAGGGCACAAGTGAGCAGAGGCTGTCCCTGTCCCTTCCTTCCTGACCCCCAGCCCTCAGCTATTGATAGACATTGATCAGATCCCCTCTCAGTCTTCTCCTCTCCAGACTCAGCAGCCCCAGGGCTCTCAGCCTCTCCTTCCCAGGCAGTGCTGCAGTCCCTTCAGCATCCTTGGAGCCCTCCCTTGGACTCTCTCAAGTCTGTCCCTGTCCCTCCTGAACTGGGGAGCCCAGCACTGGATGCAATATTCCAGGTGGGGTCTCAGAGGGTAGAGTAGAGGAGGAGGAGAACCTCCCTGGCTCTGCTGGCCACACTCCTCTGCATGCACCCCAGGAGTCCATAATCCCATCACTCTCTTGCACTTCCCTTGCTGCTGCTCAGCCCGGGGGGGGTGATGGCACATGGCACTGAACCACACTGAAAGCTTTGCCAATAGAAGTGGAAACAGCTCCTAAGCAGTCAGCAGCTGTGTCCTGTATCTGGGAGGCTTCAGGGCTCTTCACTGATTTTTCCTGCCCTCTCTGCATGTGTACAGAAATGGCCAAAAGATCTGCAGTCTCCTCCTTGGCAAAAGCAAAACTGGATGCAAACCAACCAAAGAAGGAAAGGATGTAACTCCCAGCACATCTTCCACCCAGTCAGCCCAGGAGTCAGTCACCAAACCCGGTGGGGGTGGGAAGCCGTGCAGCAAAAAGGATCTTTGATAGGGAGTGTGTGTGTGTGTGTGTGTGTGAGTGAGGGCTGGAATTCCTACAGCCTGCAAGGAAAAAAGGCAAATAGCCCCCGAAAATAGCTGACTGTCCTGAATGGCACTGCCAAAGCCACTAATGCAGCCCCAGAGCCGCTGCAAATCCTCTTCCGTTGCATGACAATAGGAGCAGCTGGGCGTGCTCCCGGCTGGAAAAGCAGAGGGCAGCAGGCAGTTCCTGCAGCCCAGCCAGGCCCAGGCCCTGTGCAGGGCTGGGGAGGTGCAGCAGATGCCAGGCAAAGGCTAGGAAGTTCCCCCAGCTGCTTCTGGGAAGGTGAAGGGGGACAAAGAGATGTGCAATATGGAAAGAAAGCTGAGGGAGATGAAGAGGAGCAAGGAGAATGCTTGGGGCAGTGTGGCTGGAGAGCTCTCTGGCAGAAAGGGACCTGGGGGTGCTAATGGACAAGCAGCTGAACAGGAGCCAGCAGTGTGCCCAGAAAGCCAGTGGCATGCTGGCTGGGATCAGCAATGCCGTGTCCAGCAGGAGCAGGGAGGGGATTGTCCCCTGGAACTCAGCTCTGGTGATGCCACACCTTGAGTGTTGTGTCCAGTTTCAGGCACCTTAATACAAGAGAGATGTGGAGGTGCTGGAGCCAGGGCAGAGGAGGGCAGGGAAGCTGGGAAGGGCCTGGAGAAGAAATCTGATGAAGAGCAACTGAAGGAGCTGGGGATGGTTAGTGTGAAACAGAGGAGGCTGAGGGGAGACCTCCTGGCTCTCTACAGCTCCCTGCAAGGAGGTTGTGGAGAGGTTGGTGCTGGGCTCTGCTCCCAGGTCATTAGTGACAGAACAAGAGGGAATGGCCTCAAGCTGCCCCTGGGGAGGTTCAGACTGGACATTAGGAAGGATTTTTTTCAGGGCAAGAGTGGTCAGGCATTGGAATGTGCTGCCCAGGGAGGTGGTGGAGTCACCACCACTGAAGGTGTTCAAAAAAGGCTTGGATGTGGCACTTGGAGCCATGGTTTAGTTGTCAGGAGGTGTTAGGTATTAGGTAACAGGTTGGACTTGATGATCTTTGAGGTCTTTTCCAACCTGGTTGATTCTATGATTCTATGGTGCTTGGGGCTGTGGTTTAGGGGTGAGCCTTGTAGAGTAGGGTTCTGGGTTGGCCTTGGTGACCCTGAGACCCATTTCCAAGCTGAGTGTTTCTGGCTCTGGAGAGCACTTACTGTAATTGTCTTCACCTCACTTCACTGGCTGAGTGCAGCAGAAGGGAGCAGGGTGCAGCCCTTGCTCCGGAACGCTTGCTAGTCCCCAGGGAAACTGTGTTCCCCTCCCATTCTCTGACTGAGTATCAGGGCACTGGGTTTGGCCTCTACTTTGCCCCTTCCTCTTTCCTGTGTCTCCCTCAGCAGGGTAAATGCCACAGCAGCAGCTGCATCTCCTCCTCCAAGCACCTGATGGAGTTTTTGAGGCTACTACCAAACCTTTTGCACAGCTGAGCAAAAGTGGGGTTTGGTTTTTTCCCCCCCCCAATGTTGTTACTATGCAGCATAAGAGCAGGCAGCTGGGTGTGATGTTGGCTGGAGAGGAGGCTGTTGCAGTTGCTTTAAGCTGTGATAAAGAACATGTGCTTAATGTTATTTTTAGGCTAGTGGAGAGGTCACAAAGTTTTAATCCAAATACAGCTTTGTATAAACACACAGAGCTCTCAGGCACCTTAATGCTGAGCTCAGCATGGCTCCCCCCAGTTCGAGCTGGCTTACACAAGGGAGAGCTCCAGAGTTACATGCAGAAATGAAGAAGTCTTTGCAGATCCCTCTGCTGGTTGTGTTTGTCATCACCTAGCACCTTTCTGGAGGAGAAAAAAAAGATCATCACACTTGGGGTGACCTCAGCAGCCAGGGAGGTCTGCTGCTGGGAGGCTGCGCTGCAGGCTGAGGCTTGCAGCTGGCCTCATCCATCCAGGGCCCACTCTGTGCTGGTGCTCATATTCCACTTCTGAGAAATCCCCTTTAATTAGACCTCTTCACCTTGTGTCTTGCATGGAAAATGATGGATATTGCATGGCCCTGACCAGAGTCACTGCCTCCATGCCCCTGCCTCATATGTATGCCTGCACTAGTGCAAGCACACAAGCTGTTCACCCGCTCACAGCTGAGCTTCTGCTTGGCAGCTACACTCCTCCAAGTCGAGCAGCACTGTCTTGGTTACCTTCTTTTCCCTAGCAGCCAGCAATCTAGTTGACCTTTCCTGAAACTTTGGGCTTCAGCTCAGGTTTCATTAGTCCTAGTGAACCTTGTGACCAAGACTTTGCACTTGGGCTTCAAAGATCCTCTGCTAGCAGGTGTGCAAGGATATGGAGACTGCTTGGATGGCTTGGCTGGACAGGTGGCCCACAGCAGTCTCCTGTTTTCTCTGCCCTTTCCTAGAGATCAGCTTCCAAGAATGACCCTGGGGAAATGAAAGCATCATCTGGTTTGGTTTTGGCAAACAGAAAGCAAGTGATTTTTAGGTGTATTTTTTAAGATCAGGACTGATCAGAGGATCTTAGGGGTTGGAAGGGACCTCTGGAGGTAGAATCATAGAATCAATAAGGTTGGAAAAGACCTCAGAGATCATCAAATCCAACCTATCACCCAACACCTCCTGACACCTAAACCATGGCTCCAAGTGCCACATCTAAGCCTTTTCTGAACACCTCCAGGGATGGTGACTCCACCACCTCCCTGGGCAGCACATCCCAATGGCCAATCTCTCTATGAAGAACTTTCTCCTCACCTCCAGCCTAAACCTCCCCTGGCACAGCTTGAGACTGTGTCCTCTTGTTCTGGTGCTGGTTGCCTGGGAGAAGAGACCAACCCCCACCTGGCTACAGCCTCCCTTCAGGGAGTGTTGTAGAGATCTTCCAGTCCAACCCCCCTGCCAGAGCAGGACCATAGAATCCAGCACAGGTCACACAGGAACACATCCAGGTGGGTCCTGAAAGACTCCAGAGACTGTTGTTATTCATAAACCTTTGAAGAGTGGTTCAATTCTGAAGTTCAACAAGGTCCAGTGCCAGGTCCTCCACCTGGGTCACAGCTGCCCCATGGTAAGACACAGACCCGGGGATGTGTGGTTGGAAAGCTGTGACTCAGAGAGGGACCTGGGGCTATTGGTTGACAGTTGACTAAGTATGAGCCAGCTGTGCCCAGGTGGCCAAGAAAGCCAAGGGCATCCTGGCTGGGGTGAGAAACACTGTGGCCAGCAGGGACAAGGAGGTGATCCTCCCCCTGTGCTCAGCACTGGTGATCCCACACCTCAAGTACTGTGTTCAGTTCTGGGCCCCGCACTGCAAGAAGGACATTGAGGTCCTGGAGCATGTCCAGAGAAGGGCAACGAGGCTGGAGAAGGGCCTGGAGCACCCGGGAGTGTTCAGGCTGAAGAAAAGAAGGCTGAGGGGAGACCTCATTGCTCTCTACAGCTCCCTGAGGGGAGGTTGGAGTGAGGAGGGGACAGCCTCTTCTTGGTGTCAAGCAGCAGGAGCAGAGGAAATGGTTCCAAGCTGCAGCAGGGGAGGTTCAGGCTGGATGCTAGGAAATATTTCTTCCCAGAGAGGGTTCTCCAACACTGGAATGCTCTGCCCAGGGCAGTGCTGGAGTCACCATCCCTGGAGGTGTTCAAGCACTGTGTGGAACGGGGGGCTCAGGGACATGGTTTAGGGTGGAGCCTTCAGCGCTGGGTTGAGGGCTGGACTGGGTGAGCTTGGAGGTCTCTGCCAACCAGACGCTTACTGTGATTCTGTGGCACAGCTTTCACTCTGCAGCTGTGCTGCTTTCTAGCTGACCTCCCTACAAGTCTCTTGCTCGTTTCTCAGGGCCATCCTGCCCTGCTGTGTGAGCAGCCAAGGCAGCTGCTCTTGCTGCTGCCCTTTTCTCAGCGAGGGGGGGAATTTTCTCAGCAATCCTGTTGGAGGCAGCAAACAACAAAGAACTGCTCGGAAGGCAGCGATGCCGCCCAGCCTGGAGGAGGAGGAGGAGGAAAGCCCTCAGAGCACCTCGGTGAGCGCAGAGCTGTTTGTACCAGGCGTGCAGAGGCTCAAGGACATTCCTCAAGGTCTGCGGCAGCAGGAGGGAGACCTGGCAGGGGAGACCAGAAACGCTTTAACCCTTGCTGTATCCACCGCTTGCCCAGCTCGGGCTGTGCTCACTGCCCACAGCACACCTCCAGCCCGGTGGGTTTTGTCGGTGTTGCTACTGGGGCTGCCTAAACCGAGCCCTGGGAGAGTTTGCCTTCATGCAGTCATTACTGCAGTCAATCCCCCTTGCTTCAGCAGGAGGTTGGCTTCTCAGGGCATCCCATGCTGCTGCCACGGGCCAGAGGGCAGGCACGGGGCAGGGAGGGCATTGTCCCCTCGCAGCAAGGAGCATGCCTGGGGCAGTGTGGCTGGAGAGCTCCCTGGCAGAAAGGGACCTGGGACTGCTAATGGACAAGCAGCTGAACAGGAGCCAGCAGTGTGCCCAGAGGGCCAAGAAAGCCAAAGGCATCCTGGCTGGGATCAGCAATGCTGTGTCCAGCAGGAGCAGGGAGGGGATTGTCCCCTGGCACTCAGCTCTGGGGAGGCCACACCTGGAGTGCTGTGTCCAGTTTGGGGCAGCTCAACCCAAGAGAGATGTGGAGGTGCTGGAGCCAGGGCACAGGAGGGCAAGGAAGCTGGGAAGGGAAATCTCTCCTCATCCTTCTCTATTCCAAACTAACCATCCCAAGCTCCTTCAGTTGAGGTGAGAAGAAAGTTCTTCCCAGCAAGAGAGATTGGCCATGGGAATGTGCTGCCCAGGGAGGTGGTGGAGTCACTGTCCTGGAGGTGTTCAGAAAAGGATTGGGTGTGGCACTTGAAGCCATGGTTTAGTGGTCAGGAGGTGTTAGGTAATAGGTAGAATAGAATAGAATAGAATAGAATAGAATAGAATAGAATAGAATAGAATAGACCAGATTGGAAAAGACCTCATCCAGTCCAGCCTATCAGCCAACACCATCTCAGCAACTAAACCATGGCACCAAGGGCCTCATCCAGACTCCTCTTGAACACCTCCAGTGATGGTGACTCCACCACCTCCCTGGGCAGCACATCCCAATGGCCAATCTCTCTTGCTGGGAAGAACTTTCTCCTCCCCTTCAGCCTAAACCTCCCCTGGCACAGCTTGAGACTGTGTCCTCTTGTTCTGGTGCTGGGTGCCTGGGAGAAGAGACCAACCCCCACCTGGCTACAGCCTCCCTTCAGGGAGTTGTAGACAGCAAGAAGGTCTCCCCTGAGCCTCCTCTTCTCCAGGCTAAGCAACCCCAGCTCCCTCAGCCTCTCCTCCCAGGGCTGTGCTCCAGACCCCTCCCCAGCTTTGTTGCCCTTCTCTGGACACCTTCCAGCATCTCAACATCTTTCCTAAACTGAGGAGCCCAGAACTGGACACAGGACTCAAGGTTTGGCCTAACCAGTGCTGAGTCCAGGGGCAGAATGACTTCCCTGCTCCTGCTGGCCACACTATTTCTGATGCAGGCCAGGATGCCATTGGCCTTCTTGGCCACCTGGGCACACTGCTGGGGTAATAGGGTGGACTTGCTGATCTCTGAGGTCTTTTCCCACCTTATTGTTTCTCTGGTTCTACTATGTTCAAGGCTACAAAAAACCTGAACTGGTGCCAGACTCCATCTTTCTAGTCCATTTTGAAAGCTCCAAATATTTGCCCCAAGATAAAACAGAAATGTTTCCACTGCCATGTTTTGAGCTCCCAGGTCCAAGGGTCTAAGTCAGCAAACAGAGAGGGGGCCCAGCCCCCTTGCTCTGCACAGCTACTAACCCCTGGTGGCTTTGGACAGGCTGCTCTGTGAATTGCCCACAGGTTGTGGTAGTTTTGGATCTTGAACAGAAAGTATTAAAGATGGCAATAAATCACTATTGGGTGTGAAAAGGGAAACAAAGAGCATTCTAAACAATCCCATTGGAGGAGATACAGGGACTGAAACTAGTTGTACCAAACCAGTCTCTCTTCTCTTCTTCCCTTCTTCACTGAGGGAGAGATGCTGATTTGCTTCTGCTTGACCTTGGCTGCATTGTTTTGGGATTAACTTCTCTGCTTCTGACTCTTCTCCCTTTGGTATAGGGGGAAAAGGGGGGAGCAGGGAAGGAGAAGCTAGCAGCTTCCCCTGGTCCTTGGCCTTGTGCTGTTTGTTAACTGTAATTCCCTGTGAATATTGTAAATCCTGTAGCTTTTCTACCTATTCCTTGCATCCCACTGTAGAGTGCAGTTTTGCCTGCAAATAAAGCTTCCATTTGCTTCCAGCTGAGCTGGGCTGGCAAAGGTAATGCTGGGGGGGAGGGGGGAATTTCAACCCACCACACAGGTGAATAACATTTATGTCTCTCACAAGCATTGTGGCAGAGTCAGGAGAGGAGTTATGAAGCATTTCAAGGTCCTTGGAGAATAGGGATAACAGAGCTACATGCTGAGACAGCAGCAGGCAGAAATGATTCTCTGTTTCTTTGGGAGGGGGGAGAACAGAACAGTTTCCTCTGCAACAAAGCTGGGGAGGGGTCTGGAGCACAGCCCTGTGAGGAGAGGCTGAGGGAGCTGGGGTTGCTTAGCCTGGAGAAGAGGAGGCTCAGGGGAAGCCTTCTTGCTGTCTACAACTCCCTCAATGGAGGTTGTAGCCAGGTGGGGGTTGGTCTCTTCTGCCAGGCAACCAGCACCACAACAAGAGGACACAGTCTCAAGCTGTGCCAGGGGAGGTTTAGGCTGGAGGTGAGGAAGAAATTCTTCCCAGCAAGAGAGATTGGCCATTGGAATGTGCTGCCCAGGGAGGTGGTGGAGTCACCATCCCTGGAGGTGTTTAAGAGCCTGGATGAGGCCCTTGGTGCCATGGTTTAGTTGATGAGATGGTGCTGGGTGATAGGTTGGACTTGATGATCTCTGAGGTCTCTTCCAACCTGGTTGATTCTGTGGTTATGAAAAACTCAGCTGAGCTATTCAAAGCATGAAATCCACCTCATTTCTTTCCTAAGAAAAGTGCCTGCATCAAAGGATTGTAAAAGGATGAGCTGCTTTAACCAGCCTGTGCAACAAGACAACTGTTATGGGCTATGAGCTTAGCTCAGAATTCCCTTGGATTTAGGGGTTTAAGTTGGAACTGGAAATGCTTTTGAATGTGCCTGTGCAGAAATGTGTGCATGCTGCAGAGGGACAAAACCAGGAACTTTGCAGGATCTGCCAGTCTCTGGCAGATCACTCAGTGCATGGGGGATGCTGGAGCTGCTCCACTGCCTTGTGCAATATGTTTATCTGGGGTTAAAAGAGTGCAGAAAAGATGAACTCCACTGAAACTGTGTTATGTGAGTCCATGGGCCAGGGCTTAGCTTTTGGTGGGCATCTGTTTGGCAGTGAGGGCTGGGGATTTGTTTTCAGGGTGTCATTCAAACTTTGCTGTACCCCCACAGGACACACTCTGGGGTCATTTTGCTTGAGGCTTGCTCCTTCCAGCTGCCTTCTTTAACTTCCTTCAGCTACTCAGGGGAGATTTCCTAAAGACAACTTAGTAGAGTCACAGAATTGTCAGGGTGTGAAGGGACCTCAAGGATCATCCAGTCCCAACCCCCCTGCCATGGCCAGGGACACCTCACACTACAGCAGGTTGCTCACAGCCACATCCAGCCTGGCTGCAAACACCTCCAGGGATGAGGCTTCCACCACCTCCCTGGGCAGCCTGTGCCAGTCTCTCACCACCCTCATGGGGAACAACTCTTTCCTAACATCCAGTCTGAATCTCCCCATGTCTAGTTTTGCTCCATCCCCCCTAGTCCTAGCATTACCTGATACCTATTCCTGTGTTATACTGGGCTCAAACATTTCTGGTGCTGCTCCCTCTCAAACCTCACCTGACTGAGTAAATAAACAGGAGGCTTAAATATGTTCCTGTGTATGCAGGGGCCAAAGAAACCAGACATTAATCCACCCAAGGCCCCCCCAGCCTGCTCCTGAGGGCCTGCAGCCCCTCCTGGGGGACTGTGAGCTTTTTCTTTGCCAAGGGTTCCTTGATTGCTGCAGGGTGTTCACCCTTGAGGGGAGGCTGCAGGTGCTCTGTGCTACACTAGATAAGCTTCAGGTGATGTAAGGCAGAAAGGTTTCATTTGTGTCAGGTGAGGAACTAACTCCAGAAGACAGCCTGACAGGCAGGGCACTTGAAACTAGTCTCAGATCTGACTTCAGCTCTCCATGTGAATGTTCTTTTGCTCCTTCCTCTCACTGTGAATTGTTTTCTGCTTTCCATCTCCAGCTTGCTATTATTACAGAATAGAATACAGAATTAACCAGGCTGGAAAGGACCTCAGAGATCCTCCAGTCCAACACCTACCCACCCAACACCATCTCATCAACCAAACCATGGCACCGAGTGCCTCATCCAGGCTCTTCTTAAACACCTTCAGGCATGGTGACTCCAGTGAGTTCAAACACCTGCTGGTATTACAGGCTTGATGAATGCTGCTCATCAAGTTACACTCAGGGTTGTGCAGTGTGTAAGGAATCAGTTGCTCAGCCTCAGTGTGAGATTCCAGCAGGAGCCAGCAGGGCACACAACATCTGGCACAGGAGTCTTTGATCTCCTCTGGCTGAACCAGTGACATCAGCCTTCAGGGGCCAGGAGGATCTTCTACCAACAGGGAGACTCTCAGAGTTACTAAACCTTTGTAAACAGAAGCTAAGCACTGCCTGCTGATGGCACAGTCCCCTTCAGCCCCAGCACACCTGCTGCACAGAAAGGAGAAGCACCTGGGAGTGCTGGTGGGCAACAAGCTCTGCATGGGACAGCAATGTGCCCTGGGGGCCAGGAAGGCCAATGGGCTCCTGGGGTGCATTGAGAGGAGTGTGGCCAGCAGAGCCAGGGAGGTTCTCCTCCCCCTCTACTCTGCCCTGGTGAGGCACCACCTGGAATATTGCATCCAGTGCTGAGCTCCCCAGCTCAGGAGGGACAGGGATCTGCTGGAGAGAGTCCAGCAGAGGGCTAAAAGGATGCTGAAGGGACTGCAGCACTGTGAGGAGAGGCTGAGAGCCCTGGGGGTGCTTAGCCTGAAGAGGAGAAGACTGAGAGGGGATCTGATCAATGTCTATCAATAGCTGAGGGTTGGGGGTCAAGAGGCAGGGGACAGGCTCTGCTCACTTGTGCCCTCTGACAGGACAAGGGGCAATGGATATAAACTCCAGCACAGGAGGTTCCACCTCAACATCAGGAGGAACTTCATCACTGTAAGGGTCCCAGAGCACTGGAGCAGGCTGCCCAGGGAGGTTGTGGAGTCTCCTTCTCTGGAGCCATTCCAGCCTCATCTGGATGTGTTCCTGTGTGACCTGTGCTGGATTCTATGCTCCTGCTCTGGCAGGGGGTTGATTGGTTGGACTTGATGACCTTCAGAGGTCTTTTCCAACCCCTAACATCCTGTGCTCTGTGATCCTGTGCCTGGTGACAGCACAGCCACAGCTTACCACAGCAGCTGCTGCAAATTCCCTCAGGTTAAAAGGACTGCACCTCATAATCTGATGTGGCCATGGGTGCTGCACAAAGCATTTCCTGTGGCTTGCAACAAGAGATCAGTGGCCATAGAGTGGTAGGGCAAGGGGCAGTGGTGGAATCTGAGGCACAGGAAGTTCCATGGAAACAGGAGGAAGAATTACTGCCCTGTGAGGGTGACAGAGCCCTGGAAGAGGCTGCCCAGGGGGGTTGTGGAGTCTCCCTCTCTGGAGATATTCAAGACCTGCCTGGATGTGTTCCTGTGTGATCTGCTCTGGGTGCTCCTGCTCTGGCAGGGGGGTTGGACTGGATGATCCCTTGAGGTCACTTCCAGCCCCTACCACTCTGTGATTCTGTGATAGGGTGAGAGAGAAATGAAGACAAAACCATAGCAAACCCTACACTGCTGGAAAGACAAGCCATGCTCCTCTCTTCCTTCTTTTTGCCTGGCAAGGGCTGCTGTGAATCATTTTGTCAGGCAGGGCAGCTGTGCATGAGGTCTGCCTAGGTGGAAAACACCTCCCTGGAAGGTTAGCAGGTTGTGGCTGTCTCTTAGGTAAGAGCCCAGACCTTGTGCAGCATGTGAGGCATGGGGCAGGTAGCAGGAATGATAGCAATGTGGAGCAAGGAGGAACAATTTGCCTCCAGAGAACATGACAAGAAACAGCTCAAGTGGTGGGAAGACAAAACATGACCTTAAAGCTAATGCCTGTAGCAGAATTCAAAGGCCATTCAAGTGCTCCTGTGAGCTAGCCTCAGGTCTGGCATGCCCCACTCTCACAGGATCACAGGAGGTTAGGGGTGGGAAGGCACCTCTGGAGATCATAGAGTAATAGAATCAAAGAATCAATAAGGTTGGGAAAGACCTCAGAGATCATCAAGCCCAACCTGGCACCCAACACCTCCTGACTAACTAAACCATGGCACCAAGTGCCACATCCAATCTTCAAGTCCAACCCCCCCAAACCTCTCAGGCATCACCCTCCTTTTAACATGGCTCAAGAATGTTCAACACCACAAATACTAAATGGTTTTCAACAAACTTGCATGTGCAATTATTTTAACCAAGTGATCAGTTCTGACCAGCTCCTCTGAACAAGAGCCAGCAGTGTGCCCAGGTGGCCAAGGCGGCCAATGGCATCCTGGCCTGCATCAGGAAGAGTGTGGCCAGCAGGAGCAGGGAGGTCATTGTGCCCTGTGCTCAGCACTGGTTAGGCCACACCTTGAGTCCTGTGTCCAGTTCTGGGCTCCTCAGTTCAGGAAAGTTGTTGAGCTGCTGGAAGGTGTCCAGAGAAGGGCAACAAAGCTGGGGAGGGGTCTGGAGCACAGCCCTGTGAGGAGAGGCTGAGGGAGCTGGGGTTGCTTAGCCTGGAGAAGAGGAGGCTCAGGGGAGACCTTCTTGCTCTCTACAACTCCCTGAAGGGAGGTTGTAGCCAGGTGGGGGTTGGTCTCTTCTCCCAGGCAAGCAGCACCAGAACAAGAGGACACAGTCTCAAGCTGTGCCAGGGCAGGTTTAGGCCAGATGTGAGGGAAAAAAATCTTCCCAGCAAGAGAGATTGGCCATTGGGATGTGCTGCCCAGGGAGGTGGTGGAGTCACCATCCCTGGAGGTGTTTAATAAAAGCCTGAATGTTGCACTTGGTGCCATGGTTTAGTTGCTGAGATGGTGTTGGGTGATAGGTTGGACTGGAGGATCACAGGCTCTCAGGATGTTAGGGGCTGGAAGGGACCTTCAAAGATCATTGAGTCCATACCCACTGCCAGAGCAGGACCACAGAATCCAGCACAGGTCACACAGGAACACATCCAGACAGGGCTGCAAAGGCTCCAGAGAAAGAGACTCCACAACCTCTCTGGGCAGCCTGTGCCAGTGCTCTGGGACCCTCACACTCAATAAGTTCCTCCTCACATTGAGGTGGAACCTCCTGTGCTGGAGTTTCCATCCACTGCCCCTTGTCCTGTCCCAGGGCACAAGTGAGCAGAGCCTGTCCCTTGCTTCCTGACCCCCAGCCCTCAGCTATTGATAGGCATTGATTAAATCCCCTCTGAGTCTTCTCTTCTCCAGATTAAACAGCCTCCAGGCTCTCAGCCTCTCCTCATAGGGCACATGCTCCAGTCCCTTCCTCGTCCTGGTGTTGCCTGCTGGTATCCAGGGAGAAAATTCACTCTTGGGGGACTTTTTGGGGTTTGTTCTGTTACAACTTGTTGTTCTGATCTGAAAAGCCCAGATTTTCCCCACCAAGCAACATGGTCATTACAGAAAGAGTTCTTTGCAAGAGCCACCATTGTGTTTTGTTTCATGAAGTAATGATGGGTTTGCTCTTGTTGCATGGAGGCAAAGCAAACCATGAGCTGCACTTGCACATTATGGAAGAGTTATGGAAAAGGAAGTCATTTTAAAACCCTCTTCTTTCACCACCACCTCTCCTTTCCCCCCAGACCTGCCCCTTTTCCACCCCACCCACCCAATTTCCTCCCTTTTTCCCCTCAAACCCCACAGCACCTGGGCTCTATTGCAGTCTCCTCCCACCCCAGGTGTGGCCACTTGGCCCTCCCCACCCACTCCCCTATTTAATCCCTGCCAGGAAGAGCAGCAGCCCCAAGCTGAGCCCTTCTGGGCTGAGGATCCTCCTCTCATCCCTGGTGAGTGCCCCTGGTGCACACTGGGTGCTGGTGGTGGTGACAACAAAGGCCGGGGGGCCTGGTGGCCCCCCGGCTGTTAGGGACAAGATTGATGACTACTCCAATATCCTCCCTGGGTGCTGGCTGGGGCTCCTCACTGGGGCTGAGCTCCTCTGGGTGGTGTCTTGGCTGCTTGAGGCTCTTGCCCCTGGCTCGGGGATGGGTGTAGGAGTGGTGGTGGTGGAGCAGGAGCTGCTTGCAGGATCCTCGAAGGTCCTTCCCAGCCTGGTTAATTCTGTGAGTGCTTCTCTGGCTCTCTGAGCAGCAGTTATGGACATTGCATTCAGCCTTTTCCCATGGGCATGGTGCCACGTGGTCCATGGGTGAGGACCACTCCTGCTCCCCAGGCTGTGTGAGCTGACCTCAGCTGGACAGAGCTCAAATTCAGACAGGTCTTATCACTACCAACCTTTCATCTTCCCCTTCCAGTCAGTGAGAAAGAGAGAATCTATCCAATGGAACAAAAAAAAGGTGTGTGTGTGGGGGGGATTAATTTCTATTGATTGCCTTTTCCCTCTCCCCATCCCCACTGTGGAACCTCAGAGCACACTTATTCCACCTCAGTAACTCTCAGCCCTGCTGCAAAACCTAAGTGCACTCCCATTTAATTATTCAGGATGTCAGGAGAGGCAGCCAGCTTGAAAAGCCAAACCTCAGAATGATCTGAAAAGCAATGAGTGTGGGCTTGGTTTATTTTCTTTCCTTTCTTCCTAAAGGAAAGTGGGGGGAGAAAAAAAACACACAACCCCAACACCCCAAACCAGGCACCTTGATGCTATTCTTACTCAGAAAGATCCAATTCTGGCACCAGGAGCTCTGTGGTTTCACAAGGCATAAGGGTATAAAAAAGAAATCAGTGTCAACAAGATGTAGGCCAATGCTAATCTCTCTTTTTTTTTCTCCTTGAGGCCTGCTTGCTGTGGCAGGTTAAAAACAGAAGTGTGAACAGCTAACTCCAGGGTATTTTAATGTGTGAGAAGGGAAGGGAAGGATGGGCTGGGACAGTAAGGGAGCTGCTTGCTTCAACAGAAAATTCAACCACAAAAACAACAACAAAACCCCCCCCACAGAGTGTGGCAGTTCTAGGCTGTTGCCTAGGAATCATAGAATTGCCAGGGTTGGAAGGGACCTCAAGGAGCAGCCAGTTCCAACCCCCCTGCCATGGGCAGGGACACCTCACACTGCAGCAGGTTGCCCACAGCCACATCCAGCCTGGCTGCAAAAACCTCCAGGGATGAGGCTTCCACCACCTCCCTGGGCAACCTGTGCCAGGCTCTCACCACCCTCATGAGGAAGAACTTCTTCCTGACATCCAATCTCTATCTCCCCCTTTCTAGTTTTGCTCCATTCCCCCCAGTCCTCTCACTCCCTGACACCCTAAATGCTGCTGTCAAAATTGCTTCTCTTTCATCATGCTCTGACCACATCACACCTCACAGAATCAAGCCTGACACCCTCAAAAGTCCCTCCCCAGCTTTCTTGTAGCCCCCTTCAGATATTGCAAGGCCACAATTAGGTCTCCTCAGAGCCTTCTCTTCTCCAGACTGAACAGCCCCAACTCCCTCAGTCTGTCCTCAGAGCAGCTGCAGCCCTCTGCTCATCCTTGTGGCCCTTCTCTGGACACCTTCCAGCACCTCCAGATCCTTCCTGTAACAGAGGCTCCAGAACTGGACACAGTGCTCCAGGTGTGGTCTCAGCAGAGTGGAGCAGAGGGGGAGAATCCCCTCCCTGGCCCTGCTGGCTCTGCTTCTCTTGCTGCAGCCCAGGCTCTGGTTGGCTCTCTGGGCTGCAAGTGCTCACTGCTGGCTCCTGTTGAGCTTCTCCTCCCCCAGCACCTCCAAGTCCTTTTCCTCAGGGCTGCTCTCAAGCCAGTCCCTGCCCAGTCTATATCAGTGCTTGGCATTGCCCTGACCCAGCTGCAGGACCTTGCAGAACTTCTTCCTAACACCCAATCTCCACCCACCCATTTCTGTTTCTTCCCCATTCCCCCTAGCACACATTCCTTGCATTTCATATTTCTAGGTGTTTTACTTTGCTTGCAAAGAGAGCTTCATTTGCTTCCAAACACCTTCTGAGCTAGTCTGGTGACTTATTTTGAGGGTCATTCTCCAAATGCCTGTTGTAAGGGGGGGATGTGTGGGGTGTGGAATTACCAAACCCACCCAGAGGAGTGCAGTCCCTGCCTTCATCCCCTGGCCACCTGATCCCCTTGGCTGTTTTAAACACATTAGAGCCAACTGCTTTCCTTCCAAGCACTGGAGTACAACAGAGTATTCAGCCAGCAGATATTCAATTTTCCTGGCTGGCTTTTTGGATGCTGGCCAGGGGTGATTAGTGACCTATTTCTTTTTAACTGCTGTGAGATCAGCTCTGCTTGTAGGACCCTGAATCAGCAGATTTGGCCTTATTCCTGGCTCTGCCTGCTGGAGGACCAAGCCAGGGCCATTCTCTAAGCATGCTGCCCTGCTTGTCCTGTATGGATGGAATAGAATAGAATTAACCAGGTTGGAAGAGAACTCTGAGATCATGGAGTCCAACCTATCACCCAACACCATCTCTGCAACTAAACCATGGCACCAAGCACCCCATCCAGTCTCTGCCTAAACACCTCCAGGGATGGTGACTCCACCACCTCCCTGGGCAGCACATTCCCATGGCCAATCTCTCTTTTTATGAAGAACTTCTTCCTAACCCCCAGCC
The DNA here is from genome assembly GCF_014839835.1 of Dryobates pubescens. Lineage (NCBI taxonomy): Eukaryota > Metazoa > Chordata > Aves > Piciformes > Picidae > Dryobates > Dryobates pubescens. Next base: position 136,735,886 of record NC_071657.1, read on the forward strand.
TAACCCTCCCCTGGCACAGCTTGAGACTGTGTCCTCTTGTTCTGGTGCTGGCTGTCTGGGAGAAGAGACCAACTCCCTCCTGGCTACAACCTCCCTTCAGGGAGGTGGAGAGAGCAAGAAGGTCTCCCCTGAGCCTCCTCTTCTCCAGGCTAAGCAACCCCAGCTCCCTCAGCCTCTCCTCACAGGGCTGTGCTCCAGACCCCTCCCCAGCTTTGTTGCCCTCCTCTGGACACCTTCCAGCAACTCCACAGTTGCCAGCACTGCATTAATTGCAATGTCCCAATGCAATTTTGAGGTCCCCTTCAAAGTTTTCACAGAATCACAGAACTGTCAGGGTTGGAAGGGACCTCCAGGATCATCCAGTTCCAAGCCCCCTGCCATGGGCAGGGACACCTCACACTGCCGCAGGCTGCCCAGAGCCACATCCAGCCTGGCCTTCAAAACCTCCAGGGATGAGGCTTCCACCACCTCCCTGGGCAACCTGTGCCAGGCTCTCACCACCCTCATGGGGAACAACTTCTTCCTCACATCCAATCTGACTCTACCCATTTCTAGCTTGGCTCTATTCCCCCCAGTCCTATCACTCCCTGACACCCTCAAAAGTCCCTCCCCAGCTTTCTCGTAGTTCCCTTCAGATACTGGAAGGCCACAAGAAGGTCTCCTGGGAGCCTTCTTCTCTCCATGCTGTAGAGCCCCAACTCTCAGTCTGTCTCCATAGGAGAGGAGCTCCATCCCCCTGCTCATCCTCCTGGCCCTTCTCTGGCAGTGTTCTGCTGCAGTTCCCCCCAGAGCCCAGCACTGTGTCTCTGCAAGTTTGCTGGCAGTCCTTGCACTGATCCATATGGGACTGATCAAAGCCTCATAAGAACATTTAGGCTGGGCAAGAGCTGAGTTCTAGCAGCTCTGGATTAAGTACAGCATGTCCAGGATGAATTCTGTTTGTTGTGGTAGTCTTAGGCTGTACCTTTATAATTTCCCACAGCTCTTGACCAGAATGTGGTAGAATGTAAACAAATCACTGCTGGGTGTAAAAAGGAAAGTCATAAGCTCTAAACCATCCCTTTGGGTAGATCAGAAACATAAACTGGTTGTGTTGGTTAACTCTTTCTCTCTCTTTTGTTTTCCAGCTTCTGCTTGGCTTTGTTGGCCTTGGCTCTGTTCTTTGCTTTGGCTAAGTACTAAAAACAATTCTCTGCTTTTTCCTCTTGGTGTCCAGGGAGGGGGAAAGGAGGGGGGCAGGGAGTGGGAGGCTATTAGCAGCTCCCCTGGTTTGTGTCCAGGGGGGGTTCTTGTGCTGTTTGTGTGCTGTAAATACCTGTGAGTAGTGCAAATACTGTCTATTTTGTACACATGCCTTGCATTCCATTGTAGAGTGAAGTTTTGCCTGTAAATACAGCTCTCCCTTTGCTTCCAACCTGAGCTGGTCTGGCAAAGTTAATGCCGGGGGGGATATTTTCAGCCCACCACACTTGACTCAGTACACTTCAAGATGAATTTGGAAGAAACTGCTGCATGGCCAACAGGTGGTGGTTGAAAACCTGTCCCTGGTGAGCAGGTGTGCTGGAGGGAAGAGAAGGAAGTAAAGACAGACAGATTTCCCTCCTAGCAGCCAGGAAAAGGAAAGGTCAGCAGTGGTGCTCATCCTGTTTTCATTTGCCTCTTATCCTGTGTCTGCTGGTAAAAAGAATCATAGAATCACCCAGGTTGGAAAAGACCTGAGAGGTCACCCAGTCCAACCTGACAACTAAACCATGGCTCCAAGGGCCACATCCAATGCCTTTTTGAACACCTCCAGGGATGGGGACTCCACCACCTCCCTGGGCAGCACATCCCAATGGCCAATCTCTCTTCCTGGGAAGAACTTTCTCCTCGCCTCCAGCCTAAACTTCCCCTTGGCACAGCTTGAGACTGTGTCCTCTTGTTCTGGTGCTGGCTGCCTGGGAGAAGAGATGAAGAGGAGGGACAGTACTCTACTCCTGATCATTTAAACCCAGTGGAGCAGCTGTGGGAGGATGTGGTGTAGGAAGGGTGGAGTTTGGTCTCGTGGCCTCCAGTGGAAGGTGCTGCTGTGCAGCACCTGGGCTGTCCTCACAGTGCTCGGAGAGGCTGCATCATCGCTGTCAGTGCTGGCCTGCTGCCTCACCTGGCTGTCTGATGAGTTCCTGCCTGCTGCTGGAGTCTCCATCCAGACCCTCGAGGGGAAAACTGAATCCACTGGCAAAGGTCAAAGCCATCCCTGAGTGTTGTGCTTCTGACTGAGTAAAAGCCACTGATTCTCTGTATTTCAAGCAAAAATACAGTGCATTTTGTGACACTCCTCTGTCTGATGTGTTCTTTCATCCTCCTCTCTAGCTCAGGTTACCAAACTTGCCTGGTAGTGCCCTTTCTTGCTATCAATACAGACTGGGGAGGAGGTTACAGAAAGCAACCCTGTGGAAAGGACTTGGGGCTCTGGGAATGGATGAGAAGCTGGACACGGGCAGGCAGTGTGAACTTGTAGCACACAAGGTCAATGGCAGCCTGGGCTGCATCAAGAGGTGTGGCCAGCAGAGCCAGAGAGGTGATTCTGACATGTTGCTCTGCTCTGGTGAGACCTCACCTGGAGTTCTGGAGCCCACAATACAGGAAGGACATGGAGCTGATGGAGAGGGTCCAGAGGAGGGCCATGAATATGATCAGGGGGTTGGGGCACCTCTGCTAGAAGAGGCTGAGGGAGCTGGAGGTGTTCAGCCTGGAGAAGAGGAGGCTCTGGGGGGACCTATTAGCAGCCTTCCAGTACCTGAAAGGGGCTACAGGAAGGATGGAGAGAGACTGTTTGCAAAGGTCTGCAGGGACAGGACAGGGGTAATGGCTTCAAACCAGAATCCAACCCCCCTGCCAGAGCAGGACCATGCAATCTAGCTCAGGTCACATAGAAACACATCCAGACAGGGCTGGAAAGTCTCCAGAGAAGGAGACTCCACAACCTCCCTGGGCAGCCTGCTCCAGTGCTCTGAGACCCTTACAGTAAAGAAGTTCCCCCTTGTGTTGAGGTGGAACCTCCTGTGCTGCAGCCTACATCCATTGCTCCTTGTCCTATGCCAGGGAGCAAGTGAGCAGAGGCTGTCCCCTCCCTCCTGACCCCCAGCCCTCAGATATTTAGAGATCTGGATTAAATCCCCTCTGAGTTTTCTCTTTGCCAGACTAAGCAGCCCCAGGTCCCTCAGCCACATGTACCTATGCATTTGCTTTGCAAGTGCCTTGAGTTTGCATCCCCACTCTGTGCCGTGGCAGCAGGGAAAGCTGATTGTGGTGGTGGAAGAGAGAAGCTGCCATGAAATTTGATGCCTGTCTGGGGAGGGGTGGTGGAGGTTGCATCCAGCCCAGAATGCACAGGGCAGCTCAGTGGAACATGCTGCCAGCTAGGGTGGCAAAGACTTGCAATGTATTATCCTAGCTGAGGGGATTAAATCCCAGGCTGCAAAGCCTTTTAACTTTGCTTACAGCTTAATGTGTAATTATTTCTTTCATGTGCAGTGGAACAACCACCTTAGACACTTGATCCTTCATTAAAAGCTCTGTGATGACCTAATGATTGGAGTACTTCCCAGGCAAAAATGGGGTTCAGATCCCTGCCTCGGATCAGAAAGGCTGTGGGGCTTGAGCTTGGCTTCCTGCCCACATTCCCATCACCTGCTATTGAATGTGGAATCCATTGCTGGCTCCTGTTTACCACCCCTGGTACTTCAGCCCAAGAGAGGGCTCACAACCAAAGACAGAATCATAGTCTTGTTAGGGACCTCAGAGATCAGCCAGTTCCAACCCCCCTGCCATGGGCAGGGACCTCTCACACCAGATCAGGTTGCTCAGAGCCACAAGATCACAGTATCACAGTAACTAAGGTTGGAAGAGACCCCAAGGATCATCAAGATGCTTCAACAGTGTGAAGCACTGGGGTGGCTTTAGGCTGTGCCCAGAAAATTTCCCCCAGGTCTTGAACAGAAAGGAGCAGAATGGAAATGAATCACTACTGGATGGTGGCAGTTTTAGGCCATGCCTTTAAAACTGCTCACAGACCTTGAACACTTGTGGCACTTGGAGGCATGGTGTAGTTGTCAGGAGGTGTTAGGAAATTAATAGGTTGGGCTTGCTGATCTCTGAGGTCTTTTCCAACCTGGTTGAATCTGTGGAACTAAAACTAGTTGTACCAAAACAATGCTTCTCTTCCTGCTTCTTCACTCTGGAGAGATGCTAACTTCCCTGACCCTGGCTGAATTGTTTTGGGATTCACTTCTCTGCTTCTGACTCTTCTTGGTGCCACAGCCAGCTGGCAGCCAGGCACCAGTGGTGTGCCCCAGGGATCAGTGCTGGGCCCCATGCTCTTTAACATCTTTATTGATGATCTGGATGAGGGCATCGAGTCCATCATCAGTAAATTTGCTGATGACACCAAGCTGGGGGCAGGAGTTGATCTGCTGGAGGGTAGAGAGGCTCTGCAGAGGGACCTGGACAGGCTGGGCAGATGGGCAGAGTCCAAGGGCAGGAGATTGAACACATCCAAGTGCCAGGTTCTGCACATTGGCCACAGCAACCCCATGCAGAGCTACAGGCTGGGGTCAGAGTGGCTGAGAGCAGCCAGGCAGAGAGGGACCTGGGGGTGCTGGTCGATGGCAGGCTGAACATGAGCCTGCAGTGTGCCCAGGCAGCTAAGAGGGCCAATGGCATCCTGGCCTGCATCAGGAAGAGTGTGGCCAGCAGGAGCAGGGAGGTCATTCTGCCCTGTGCTCAGCACTGGTTAGGCCACACCTTGAGTCTTGTGTCCAGTTCTGGGCCCCTCAGTTTAAGAAAGATGTTGAGATACTGGAAGGTGTCCAGAGAAGGGCAACAAAGTTGGTGAGGGGCTTGGAGCACAGCCCTGTGAGGAGAGGCTGAGGGAGCTGGGGTTGCTTAGCCTGGAGAAGAGGAGACTCAGGGGTGACCTTATTGCTCTCTACAACTACCTGAAGGGAGGTTGTAGACAGATGGATGTTGGTCTCTTCTGCCAGGCAACCAGTACCAGAACAAGAGGACACAGTCTCAGGCTGCACCAGGGGAGGTTTAGGCTGGAGGTTAGGAGGAAGTTCTCTACAGAGAGAGTGATTGCCCACTGGAATGGGCTGCCTGGGGAGGTGGTGGGGTCGCCATCGCTGGGGGTGTTCAGGGCGAGGCTTGACAGGATGCTTGGTGCCATGGGTTAGTTGATTAGGTGGTGTTGGATGATGGGTTGGACACAATGATCTTGAAGGTCTCTTCCAACTTGGTCTGATCTATTCTATTCTATTCTATTCTATTCTATTCTATTCTATTCTATTCTATTCTATTCTTCTTCTTGTACAGGTGGGTCAGGGGGAGGCAGGGAAGGAGAAGCTAGTAGCTTCCCCTGCTCCTTGGCCAGGGCAGTTCTTGAGCTGTTTGTTGATTGTAAATCCCTGTAAATATTGTAAATCCTGTAGATTTTGCTCATATTCCTTGCATTCCACTGTAGAGTGTAGTTTTGCTTGTAAATACAGCTTGCATTTGCTTTCTAACTGAGCTGGGCTGGCAATTTTATGCTGGGGGGAAGGAATTTTCAACCCACCATAAGTGAGATACATAGAATACATAGAATAGAATAGAATACATAGAATAAACCAGGTTGGAAGAGACCTTCAAGATCATCGTGTCCAACCCATCAACCAATCCAACACCACCCAAACAACTAACCCATGGCACCAAGCACCCCATCAAGTCTCCTCCTGAACACCTCCAGTGATGGTGACTCCACCACCTCCCCAGGCAGCCCATTCCAGTGGGCAATCACTCTCTCTGTAGAGAACTTCTTCCTAACATCCAGCCTAAACCTCCCCTGGCACAGCCTGAGACTGTGTCCTCTTGTTCTGGTCGCCTGGGAGAAGAGACCAACCTCTGCCTGTCTGCAACCTCCCTTCAGGTAGTTGTAGAGTATCATGAGCTCTCAATGTGCACCTGCAGCCCAGAAAGCCAACCAGAGCCTGGGCTGCAGCAAGAGAAGCAGAGCCAGCAGGGCCAGGGAGGGGATTCTCCCCCTCTGCTCAGCTCTGCTGAGACCCCACCTGGAGCACTGTGTCCAGTTCTGGAGCCTCTATTACAAGAGGGATCTGGAGGTGCTGGAGCGTGTCCAGAGTGCCACATCCAAGCCTTTTTTGAACCCTCCAGGGATGGTGACTCCACCACCTCCCTGGGCAGCACATTCCAGTGGCCAATCTCTCGTTCTGGGAAGAACTTTCTCCTCACCTCCAGCCTAAACTTCCCCTGGCAAAGCTTGAGACTGTGTCCTCTTGTTCTGGTGCTGGTTGCCTGGGAGATCAAGTGTGAGGTGTCCCTGCCCATGGCAGGGGGCTTGGAACCCTTGAGGTCCCTTCCAACCCTGACAATTCTGTGAGTCTTCCTTACTGAGTGGTAGCTGATGAGTGGTAACTTGGATGAGCAGTGGGAGGAAGAATGACATAGAAATGTTGTTGTGAATGAGATAGAAGTGCTGGTGAGGCAACACCTGGAATATTGCATCCAGTGCTGGGCTCCCCAGCTCAGGAGGGACAGGGATCTGCTGGAGAGAGTCTAACAGAGGGCTGCAAGGATGCTGAAGGGACTGCAGCACTGCCTGAGGAGGAGAGGCTGAGAGCCCTGGGGCTGGTTAGTCTGGAGAGGAGAAGACTGAGAGAGAATCTGATCAATGTCTATCAATAGCTGAGGGCTGGGGGTCAGGAAGGAAGGGACAGGGACAGCCTCTGCTCACTCGTGCCCTGGAACAGGACCAGGGGCAACCTGTGGATCCTCCAGCACAGGAGGTTCCACCTCAACATGAGGAGGAACTTCTTCACTGTGAGGGTGACAGAGCCCTGGAACAGGCTGCCCAGAGAGGTTGTAGAGTCTCCTTCTCTGGAGCCTTTCCAGCCCTGTCTGGTGCATTCCTGTGTGGACTCCCCTGGGTGATGCTGCTTTTGGCAGGGGGGTTGGACTGGATGATCTCTGGAGGTCCCTTCCAACCCCTAACACTCTGGGATTCTGTGACTTTTGAGTTCTAGCTTTGATTTCCTTCTGTTACCTTCCTAATTTGAGATGATTTGAATATGTGAGATGAAAATGATCCAGGCTCTGTTTCCACAGTGCTCTTCACTCACTGCTTTATTTTCTTTTGCTTTTCAGACAAAGAAGCTAAAACTATTCAGGACTGGCCCTTTCAGATGTCATGGTTATGACCAAGGGCTATTTGCAGACACAAAAGCATGGTCAGAAAGTTTTTGCCCAGCTTTTTCCCACCCCTTTGAGCAATTGCAGCTATGACTGCAGGAGCTTAAACTGTCACAAACTTGCAGGCAGGTGCTGTGCTTGTGCTGGCCTCTTACCATGTGAGGCTTTCCAGGCTCCCAGCTGCTTTATGGCCTGGGGAGGGGAGCAGAGAAAGCCAAGGCTCTCAGTGCTCTTAAAACAATATGAAAGGCACAGTATCAGTGAACCACCTGTCTTAACTGATGCCTGTTGATTTAGAGATTGCTTTCTTCCTTTCTCCCCCTCTACACCACTCTCATGACACCCCAACTGGAGCACTGTGAGCCAGCAGTGAGCACTTGCAGCCCAGAAAGCCAAGCAGAGCTTGGGCTGCAGCAAGAGAAGCAGAGCCAGCAGGGCCAGGGAGGGGATTCTCCCCCTCTGCTCTGCTCTGGTGAGACCACAGCTGGAGCTCTGTGTCCAGTTCTGGGGTCCCTATTACAGGAAGGATCTGGAGGTGCTGGAAGGTGTCCAGAGAAGGGCCAGGAGGATGAGCAGAGGGCTGGAGATGCTCTGCTATAGAGACTGAAATAGTGTGGGTTGTTCAGTCTGGAGAAGAGAAGGCTCCAAGGAGACCTTCTTGTGGCCTTCCAGTATCTGAAGGGGGCTGCAAGAAAGCTGGGGAGGGACTTTTTAGGCTATCAGCTAATGATAGGACTAGGGAGGATGGATCTTAGCTACAGGAGGGGAGATTTAAATTAGATGTCAGGAAGAAGCTCTTCCCCATGAGGGTGGTGAGACACTGGCACTGGTTTCCCAGGGAGGTGGTGGAAGCCTCATCCCTGGAGGTTCTCACAGCTGGGCTGGATGTGGCTGTGAGCAACCTGATCATAGAGTCATAGAATCAACCACGTTGGAAAAGATCTCAAAGATCATCAAGTCCAACCTGTCACCCAACACCTCCTGACACCTAAACCATGGCTCCAAGTGCCACATCCAAGCCTTTATTGAACACCTCCAGGAATGGTGACTCCACCACCTCCCTGGGCATCACATTCCAATGGCAAATTACTCCTCCTGGGAAGAACTTTCTCCTCACCTCCAGCCTAAACTTGCCCTGATGCAGCTTGAGACTGTGTCCTCTTGCTCTGGTGCTGGTTGCCTGGGAGATCAAGTGTGAGGTGTCCCTGCCCATGGCAGGGGGGTTGGAACTGGATGATCCTTGAGGTCCTTTCCAACCCTAACAACTCTGTGATTCTTATTAGGGCTGTGGTAGGCACTAAGGTTATTCTCCAGTAAGAAAAAAGCCAGGTGTGGGGAGAAGAAAGAAATTCAGCCTAGCTCACCTAGTGCCATGAAGGAGGTAACTTGCTTGTTTGGCTTTTTGAGGTAAACTTCCCTTGGAAAGAGAAAAAGCAGAGTTGATCCCAATACTTAAAATAACAAACCCCCAACCCCCAAATGTAAGAAGTTGAGGGTTCCCCCCCCATAAAAGAAAGCAGAGAGGGGGATTAAGGTTCCAGGCTATGTTAAATTACTGGCTGTGAGGCAATAGGTGGAATTCTGTAGCATTTCTCAGGGAAGGGATTAAAAAAAAGGCAAGCAAGCCCTGTCAGGTTTATTTTAGTGGTCAATCACTCTAGCACAGAAAGTATAAAAGCCAAAGAAGTGAGCACAGCAGGCAAGGCTTAGCTTGAATACCTGAAACAGCTCTCAGCAGCAAGCGGAGTGAAGCTGGAGAGCTGCCGAGGCAGAGCGGTGCCTGGCAGCTGCCCAGAGGGAGGAGAGGAGCTGGGGCAGGCAGCCCTGCTGCCAGGGCAGGACGATGGCAAAGGCACCATCAAGGCATGACAACATGAGGAGACCCAATGGTGGCCTTCCAGTATCTGAAGGGGGCCACATGAAAGCTGGGGAGGGACTGTTTAGGGAGTCAGGGAGTGATAGGACTGGGGGGGAGTGGAACAAAAACTGGTGAGACCCCATCTGGAGCTCTGCGTCCAGTTCTGGAGCTTCTATCACAGGAAGGATCTGGAGGTGCTGGAAGGTGTCCAGAGAAGGGCCACGAGGATGAGCAGAGGGCTGGAGCTGCTCTGCTCTGAGGACAGACTGAGGGAGTTGGGGCTGTTCAGTCTGGAGAAGAGAAGGCTCCCAGGAGACCTAATTGTGGCCTTCCAGTATCTGAAGGGAGCTACAAGAAAGCTGGGGAGGGACTTTTGAGGGTGTCAGGGAGTGATAGGACTGGGGGGAATGGATCTGAGCTAGAGGAAGGGAGATTCAGACTGGATGTGAGGAAGAAGTTTTTCCCCATGAGGGTGGTGAGAGCCTGGCACAGGTTGCCCAGGGAGGTGGTGGAAGCCTCATCCCTGGAGGTTTTGAAGGCCAGGCTGGATGTGGCTGTGAGCAACCTGCTGCAGTGTGAGGTGTCCCTGCCCATGGCAGGGGGGTTGGAACTGGCTGCTCCTTGAGGTCCCTTCCAACCCTGACAATTCTGTGATTCTATGAATAAATGGTGCTGCTGTAAACTGATTGCTGGAGAGTGTTCTGGGGAAGGAGCCTCTGATTGCAAAAGCTGCCTTGAAATTGGAGTAATTTCACAAAAACATCTAAATTTACATTTCATGTGACCTAAAGATAGGAGGAAGCCCAGCAGCCTGATTTCATGGAGCCACTGGGAACTAGGTCTCCTCCCAAAAAGAGGCATTGGAATGTGCTGGTGGTGGAGTCCCCAAGCCTGGCTGTGTTTGCAGGTGGTTTGGCTGTGGTGCTTGGGGCTGTGGTTTAGGGGTGAGCCTTGCAGAGCAGGGTTCTGGGTTGGCCTTGGTGATCCTGAGGCTCTTTTCCAGCCTGAATGTTTGTGTGATTCTGTGAACCCAGGACAAAACCAGAGAGGATGCAGCAGTGCAAACTGCCAGCTGGAAAATGGAAAAGCTATCTCCTTGGACTTCCTTGTGCTCTCCTCTTCCCCCCAGTCCTATTACTCCCTGACACCCTCAGAAGTCCCTCCCCAGCTTTCTTGTAGCCCCCTTCAGATACTGGAAGGCAACAAGAAGGTCTCCTCAGAGCCTTCTCTTCTCCAGACTGAACAGCCCCAACTCCCTCAGTCTGTCCTCAGAGCAGAGCAGCTCCAGCCCTCTGCTCATCCTCGTGGCCCTTCTCTGGACACCTTCCAGCACCTCCAGATCCTTCCTGTAATAGAGGCTCCAGAACTGGACACAGAGCTCCAGGTGGGGTCTCAGCAGAGTGGAGCAGAGGGGGAGAATCCCCTCCCTGGCCCTGCTGGCTCTGCTTCTCTTGCTGCAGCCCAGGCTCTGCTTGGCTCTCTGGGCTGCAAGTGCTCACTGCTGGCTCCTGTTGAGCTTCTCCTCCACCAACACCTCCCTGCTCCTTCAGCCAGCATTGCCCAGTCTTTGTGGGCACTTTCTGGTGATGAGGAGGCTTGGAGCAGAGCAAGGTGGGGCCAAGCATTACTCCAGGTGGGGTCTCACCAGAATGGAGTCATCCTCTTCTCCACTCTGGAGCTGGGCAAGTGTGGTGCCAAGCTGACCACTGACTTCTTGCCCTGCCTGGTGCGGATGCCCTTAGTCCCTGGTCTCATGGGTCTGCACACCCCTGCTGCCTCTTGCAGCCTGCATTTCCAGTCAGGAGAGCCCAGCATGAGACAGTAGGAGATAGACAAGTTGGGTTTTGAGAGAAGCAGCGCTGCCAGCTCGAGTTGATCCTGTCACACTGCCTACTCTGTGCAGACACTCATCGATGGCAGCTTGTGTGGGCTCAGGTGTACAGCACATACCCACACACTGCAACTCATTTGAACTTCTGATGGGCAGCAGTTTCTCATTGCAACACTCAGGGGAGGTTTGTTTGCTCCTGTTTTGCATTCTGTGAAGACATTTCAAAGGGTGGACCCCACACCTACTGCCACTGACCACGGAAGGCAGGCAGGGCATGGAGAGTGTTCACAGGCTCACAGCATGTCAGGGGTTGGAAGAGCCCAAAGAGATCTTCCAGTCCAACCCCTCTGCCAGAGCAGGAGCATAGAATCCAGCACAGGTCACACAGGAACACATCCAGATGGGGATGGAAAGGCTCCAGAGAAGGAGACTCCACAACCTCTCTGGGCAGCCTGCTCCAGGGCTCTGTGACGCTCACAGTGAAGAAGTTCCTCCTGATGTTGTGATGGAACCTCCTGTGCTGGAGTTTCCATCCATTGCTCCCAGGGCACAGTGAGCAGAGGCTGTCCCTGTCCCTTCCTTCCTGACCCCCAGCCCTCAGCTATTGATAGACATTGATCAGATCCCTCTCAGTCTTCTCCTCTCCAGACTAACCAGCCCCAGGGCTCTCAGCCTCTCCTCCCCAGGCAGTGCTGCAGTCCCTCAGTCATCCTTGAAGCCCTCTGTTGGACTCTCTCCAGCAGATCCCTGTCCCTCCTGAGCTGGAGAGCCTAGAATTGGACACAATACTCCAGATGTGGTCTCAGCAGGGCAGAGCAGAGGGGGATCTTCTGGATCTTCTTCGATGTTCATCCCTGAGAGCTTGTGTGGAGGTTGGCCCTGCCCTGCTGGTGAGCACTGCAAGGGTTTCCTCCATCGTGCCAGGCAGGTTTTCAGTGGCAGGAGCCAGCAGACATCCCAGACAGCTGCTCCAGAGCTGTGTGTTTGGCCTCACTGTGCTGAGGTGGCACTAATTATCCTGCCCACATTACACAAGGAGGTATTATGCACTAAGCAGAGGGCAGAGCACTGATTACACTGCAGGAATGATTACAGGAACCTTCTCAGATATCCACCTCCCCACCTGCTGCTGCTCTGTATACCTGAGGTGCATTAGGAATGCTGTGATGAGCTATTTAGGGTGTGTGGGAGCCTCCCAGTGCTGCTGTCAGCAAACACAGGCCAAGCAAAGCCCTGTCTTGCCTTCTCATGTGAGGGTTGCCTCCCCAGCTCCATTCATCTAACTACTGCATCCTCATAGCTGAAATGCTCTGCAAGGGCTCCAGCCCTTTGCCAGAAGCTGGGATTGCAGTGAGTTAGATCACACCAGTGAGGGCAGATACTTCACACAGTGGTATGAGGCTGCATCACACCATGGGGCTTCCCCCAGCCTCTGAGAGACAGAATGCAGAATTAACCAGGATGGAAAAGCCCTCTGAGATCATCCACTCCAACCTATCACCCAGCACCATCTCACCAACTAAACCATGGCACTAAGGCTCTTTTTAAACACCTCCAGGGATGGTGACTCCACCACCTCCCTGGGCAGCACATCCCAATGGCCAATCTCTCTTGCTGGGAAGAATTTCTTCCTCACCTCCAGACTAAACCTCCCCTGGCACAGCTTGAGGCTGTGTCCTCTTGTTCTGGTGCTGCTTGCCTGGGAGAAGAGACCAACCCCCACCTGGCTACAGCCTCCCTTCTGGGAGTTGCAGAGAGCAAGAAGGTCTCCCCTGAGCCTCCTCCTCTCCAGGCTAAGCAACCCCAGCTCCCTCAGCCTCTCCTCCCAGGGCTGTGCTCCAGACCCAAACTCTGCTCTCCTTGCCCCTCTCAGGGAAGCTGCCAGGCTGCCTGAGAAGGCTTTGGCTTTCCTCAGTTGTTTCCTTTGGGCCAGAACTCCTCAGCACTTCCACCCCTCCCTGCCCAGCCAGAGCTGGGAAGGTCATTGATGCCAACAGGTTTGTTTGGCAAGTGCTTTATTATTCCAAAGCATTTGGTTGGAGCGGCGCTGCAAACCCACCCCCAGCCCTTTGCTCTCTGCTGTCAACAGAGTTTTATTGAAAGAAACATTCCAGAGGTTTGGGGTTTGTTTGGGGGTTTGTTTTCTTTTTCTGTTGTTGGTGGTGGTGCGATTGCCTTGCTTCAGAGTTACTTAAGTAGGAAAATATTTCCCTTGGAAGGCATCCAAGCCCCCAGAAGTCAGGCAGAGTCTCTCTGTTGACTTTAAATGCACTGTGGACTAGGCTGCTGTAAAACCCCTGCAGTGGATGCAGCAGCAAAGACCAAGGTGATGTTCACAGGCTCACAGGATGTTAAGGGTTGCAGGGGACCCAAAGAGATCATCCAGTCCAACCCCCCTGCCTGAGCAGGACCATACAGTCCAGCACAGGTCACACAGGAACACATCCAGATGGGGATGGAAAGTCTCCAGAGAAGGAGACTCCACAAGCTCTCTGGGCAGCCTGCTCCAGTGCTGTGTGTCCCTTACAGTGAAGAAGTTCCCCCTTGTGTTGAGGTGGAACCTCCTGTGCTGCAGCTTACATCCATTGCTCCTTGTCCTACCCCAAGGTGCAAGAGTTGGGTTTAATGAGACAAATGTGGTAGGAGCTGTGGTGGATGAGCCATCCTGACCTTGGCTACATTAGCCTCAATGAGAGGAAGCTCTCTGGGCAGTAGGTATTTATGTGGTTAATTGATGCATGGATATTTATAGCCTGGCCATGATCTCTTTTTTTAAGGCTACAGGCAGCAGGCATGGGTTTTCCCACGGGGAAGGGAGAGGGGGATGGAGCGGAAGCAGTGCTGAGAGCAGTGGGAGGGGGGGTGTTGGAATACAGACTACAGAATTAGCCAGGATGGAAAAGACCTCACAGATCATCCAGTCCAACCTCTCACCCAACACCATCTCATCAACTAAACCATGGCACCAAATGCTTCACCCAGGCTCTTTTCAAACAATTCCAGGGATGGTGACTCCACCACCTCCCTGGGCAGCACATCCCAATGGCCAATCTCTCTTGCTGGGAAGAACTTCTCCCTAACAGGCAGCCTAAACTTCCCCTGGTGCAGCTTGAGACTGTGTCCTCTTGTTCTGTCACAGGTTGCTTTGAGATGGCTTTGCCTCTCACTGCTAGCTTTGGTCTCCCTCTCCCTGGCTTCAGGCCCCCAAACGTTTGGTGTTCCTGCAGGAAGCCACAGCAAGGCCATGCATCCCTTCAGCTTTCTTCTGCATGACCTCATGGATCACAGAACCACACAAACATTCAGGTTAGAAAAGAGCCTCAGGACCACCAAGGCCAACCCAGAACCTTACTTTGCAGGACTCACCCCTAAACCACAGCCCCAAGCACCACAGCCAAACCACCTGCAAACACAGCCAGGCTTGGGGACTCCACCACCTCCCTGCCCAGCACATTCCAATCCCTGACCACTCTTGCCCTGGAAAAAGCTTTCCTAATGTCCAGTCTAAACCTCCCCAGTGGCAGCTTGAGGCCATTCCCTCTTGTTCTGTCACACCTGGGAGAAGAGACCAGCACCAGCACCCTAGTTGTCCCTTCCAACCCTAACAGTTCTATGATTCTATAATGGGTAGATTCCGATTGGATGTTAGGAAGAAGCTCTTCCCCATGAGGGTGGTGAGAGACTGGCACAGGCTGCCCAGGGAGGTGGTGGAAGCCTCATCCCTGGAGGTTTTGAAGGCCAGGCTGGATGTGGCTGTGAGCAACCTGCTGTAGTGTGAGGTGTCCCTGCCCATGGCAGGGGGGCTGGATCTGGCTGATCCTTGAGATCCCTTCCAACCCTGACAGCTCTGTGATTCTATAATGGGAGCACTCTGTAGCTGGGAGAGGATTTAACCCCTCAGCATCCTGAGGCTGTGCAGGGACAAGGGGAGAACTGTCACTTGGGTTCCTTGACTGAAGTGGTTCTTTTTTTGCTACATCTCTGCCAGGCTAAATGAGTATTTCTGTCATGGAAGCAAATGTTGCCAGGTACAGGCTGGAAGCACTGGGAGGCAGCCCTGGGGTAGAGCCGGGCTGGCAGCAGCAGCCAGGGGGGATGCCACCAGCATGGCTGAGAGTTGGGGTTGTTCAGTCTGAAGAAGAGAAAGCTCCAAGGAGTCCAAATTGTGGCTTTCCAGTATCTTAAGAGGGCTCCAAGAAAGCTGGGGAGGGACTTTTGAGGGTGTCAGGGAGTGACAGGACTGGGGGGAATGGAGCAAAACTAGAAATGGGTAGATTCAGATTGGATGTTAGGAAGAAGTTGTTCCCCATGAGGGTGGTGAGAGCCTGGCACAGGTTGCCCAGGGAGGTGGTGGAAGCCTCATCCCTGGAGGTGTTTGCAGCCAGGCTGGATGTGGCTGTGAGCAACCTGCTGTAGTGTGAGGTGTCCCTGCCCATGGCAGGGGGGTTGGGGCTGGCTGAGCCTTGAGGTCCCTTCCAAGCCTGACAACGCTGTGATTCTGTGAAATATTGGTGGTCAGGACTGGATGTGATCCGGTGCTGGACACCTGCTTGGGCTTTCTCCTTGACGACAGAGAATTGATTTCACGTTTACATGGAAACGCCACAGAACAACCAACTGCATCTCGCCTCTGGCATCCTTCCCACCCTGTCTGCCTTGGAGTGTACATTTACCTCCTGAGAATTCACGGAGTAATTAGGTGAACGTGCTTAATTAATGACATTTCCTGTGCTGAAGAGGCTTGATGGCAAACATTTGCTTGCCTGGCTCCGTGAGAGCCCCGCCGGAGCGCTGCGCTCGCCCGGCGCCGCTCGCCAGCCTCCCGGCCTGACACGACGAAGCTTCCCGACGGGCAGCGGCAGGCAGGGCTCCTCCGCTCGCTCTGCTGGGGCTGTCCCTGCCGTTCTTCCTGCCTCTAGGTAATTGCTGGGTAATTGAGATCAGCGTCTGCCTGATCGGAAAGGAGATGTGCTAAATAGAAGCCGTTTCCAGCGCCTGATTGATGCTGCTTTAATAAGGCTTGGTGGCAGCTAATGCCGTGGACATGCAATGCATGATTGCCTTTATTTATTGCATGTGTTCATTACCAGTTTTAAAGGCAAAATAGGACTTGCCAGCGTGGTTATTACAACAGGGATAAGTGCAGAGCCCTGCACCTGGGAAGGAAGAACAAACTGCACTGAAGGATCAACCCTAAACCATGTCCCTAAGCGCCAGGTCCACACACTGCCTGAACACCCCCAGGGATGGTGACTCCACCACGGCCCTGGGCAGAGCATTCCAATGTTTGAGAACCCTTCCAGGGAAGAAATACTTCCTAGCCTCCAGCCTGAACCTCCCCTGCCACAGCCTGGAACCATTTCCTCTGTCTCTTGACACCAAGGAGCAGTGGCTGGCCCCTCCTCACTCCAACCTCCCTTCAGGGAGCTGTAGAGAGCAATGAGGTCTCCCCTCAGCCTTCTCTTCTCCAGCCTGAACACCCCCAGCTCCCTCAGCCCCTCCTTGTAGCCCAGGTGCACCTGGGAAGGAAGAACAAACTGCACCAGGACAGGTTAGGAAGTGATCTGCTGGAGAGCAGCCCTGTGGAGAAGGACCTGGGAGTGCTGGGGGACAACAAGTTCTGCATGGGACAGCAATGTGCCCTGGGGGCCAGGAAGGCCAATGGGCTCCTGGGGTGCATTCAGAGGAGCATGCCCTGCAGAGCCAGGGAGGTTCTCCTCCCCCTCTACTCTGCCCTGGTGAATCCCCATCTGGAATACCGCATCCAGTGCTGGCCTCCCCAGTTCAAGAGGGACAGGGATCTGCTGGAGAGAGTCCAAGGGAGGCTACAAGGATGCTGAAGGGACTGCAGCACTGCCTGGGGAGGAGAGGCTGAGAGCCCTGGGGCTGTTTATTCTGGAGAGGAGAAGACTGAGAAGGGATCTGATCAATGTCCATAAATATCTGAGGGCTGGAGGTCAGGAGGGAAGGGACAGGCTCTGCTCAGCTGCACCCTGGGATAGGACAGGGGGCAATGGATATAAATTACAGCACTCCCTCTCCCTCTCCCTTCTTTCCCTTTCCCCCCCCTTTTTCTTGTTGTAATTGAATGGCAGCTACAATTAAATCCTCCTTGCCAGGATGTTTCATTTGAGAGCTCTTTCCCTCCACGGCTGCTCTGCATCCCCACATGAGCCACTTGATTTTTCATTACACAAACAGGGCTTCATTTGCAGAAATGGTGCCCTGCTGGGACAAATCAAATGCTTGAGCTGCAGGTAGCCTGCAGGGGGTTGGGGAGTCTGCCCTCAGGCAGCGAGGCTGTGGGTCAAGATGTGCTCAGTGATGCTGGGCTGGAGCAGTGTCGCCAAGAGAAGGAGTTTTTAACCACCTAGGTCTGGGAGGGATAATAATCAGTGCTCAAGATGTGCCTGAGCCCCAGAAAGGGAAGGACATAAAGCCAAGGATGCTGGTTTGGCTGGAACCAGCTGTGGGAAGACCTTGAAGAACAGCTGCTGAAATAAAGCAGGAAACTGTCTGCAAACACCTCTCCAAGTTCATGCCCTGACTTTCCTGCCTGCACTTGTCATCCCACAAGAGCTACCTTGGGCTGAGTGGATTGCAGGTTGACAACAAAATAGGGCAGGGAGTTTATAGCACGTGCTTTTCCTTCTCCCTGCTGTTGGGCAACATCTCCTTTCCAGGGCACTGCAGGGGATTTCTTTCTTGACCCAAGCTGAGCAGGACAAACTAACAGCAAGAGAGCTTGAAGGAGTATTAACAAATCTCACCTCTCCAGGGTTTGTGCTAGAAGGACTCCAATTGCTTTTTCTGTGTGGGATTCACTGGAGGAAAGTCACAGAACCACAGAGACATTCAGGGTGGAAAAGAGCCTCAGGATCACCAAGGCCAACCCAGAGCCCTACTCTGCAAGGCTCACCCCTAAACCACAGCCCCAAGCACCACAGCCAAAACACCTTGAAGCATAGCCAGGCTTGAGGACTCCACCACCTCCCTGGGCAGCACATTCCAAGCCCTGATCACTCTTGCCCTGAAAAAAGCTTTCCTAATGTCCAGTCTAAACCTCCCCAGGGGCAGCTTGAGGCCATTCCCTCTTGTTCTGTCACTAATGACCTGGGAGCAGAGCCCAGCACCAACCTCTCCACAACCTCCTTGCAGGGAGCTGTAGAGAGCCAGGAGGTCTCCCCTCAGCCTCCTCTGTTTCACACTAACCATCCCCAGCTCCTTCAGTTGCTTTTCATCAGATTTCTTCTCCAGCCCCCTCCCCAGCTTCCCAAATGTCCTTTCAGGTAGTTACAGAATCCCAGACCTGTCAGGGTTGGAAGGGACCTCAAGGATCAGTCAGTTCCAACCCCCTGCCACGGGCAGGGACACCTCACACTACAGCAGGCTGCCTAGAGCCACATCCAGCCTGGTCTTAAAAACTTCCAGGGTTGAGGTCTCCCCTCAGCCTCCTCTTTACAGACATTTACAGTGGGCTCTGTAGCTGGGCTGCTTGCAGAAAGTGTCCCTCTGGTTGGAGCAGACAGACACCTGTGGGGCTCAACTTATTGTAGTGTCTCTATCACAAGGCAGCTGAATTGTGCCCTAGAAATGCCAGTCTCTCTCCACTGATTCTGAAGGGGCTCTGCAGCTACTGGCTCAGATACTGTCTGCCATGTCTGCACTTTGCTCAGAGGGCTTCATATTGAGGTCCTTAGCCTGTAAGTCTTGTCATGGAATCAGAGAATTGTCAGGGTTGGAAGGGACCTCAAGGATCAGCCAGTTCCATCCCCCCTGCCATGGGCAGGGACACCTCACACTACAGCAGGTTGCTCAGAGCCACATCCAGCCTGGCCTTCAAAACCTCCAGGCATGAGGCTTCCACCACCTCCCTGGGCAACCTGTTGCAGTGTCTCAGCACCCTCATGGTGAGACCCTCACCTGCATTTGCTGTTGCTGCAATGTACATATTCATGCCTGCCCTGGGACTGCCCTTGGGATATTGTGATTCTCAGGTAGCAGCAACACTCTGCATGAAGGTCACAGCTTGCTTCCCTGCATACTGTATTAGTCCAGGAAGCAAAAAATGTTAAAGCTCAGCCTTGTGATACTAAGCCCCAGCAACTCCATAATCCTGCTGGTTTCTTTCCAATAGTAATGCAACATATTTTCATTAGTGCTTAATACCAAGAGATCCAGCCCACCAGTCCAGAGAGCAAGGGGGTCACGGAGCATAAATATTCAGGCTGCCTGCCTGGTGTCTGCTCTGCTCATCAGCCCTTCAACAAGCATAACAATCAGCAGTTCAGACCCATCCTGAGCAGCTGAGACTGAGACTGGGTTCTGTGGGTGGAGTACTTGCTAGGAATCACAGAATTGTCAGGGGTTGGAAGGCAACTTGTTCCAGTGCCTCACCAGCCTCGTGGGGAAGAACTTCCTAACATCCAAGAGTCATAGAATCAATAAGGTTGGGAAAGACCTCAAAGGTCATCAATCCAACCTGCCACCCAAGACCTCATGACTACTAAACCATGGCTCCAAGTGCCACATTCAATCCCCTCTTGAACACCTCCAGGGATGGTGACTCCACCACCTCCCTGGGCAGCACATTCCAATGGCCAGTCTCTCTTGCTGGGAAGAACTTTCTCCTCACCTCCAGCCTAAACCTCCCCTGGCACAGCTTGAGACTGTGTCCTCTTGTTCTGGTGCTGGTTGCCTGGGAGAAGAGACCAATCCCCTCCTGGCTACAACCTCCCTTCAGATAGTTGTAGAGAGCAATAAGGTCTCCCCTGAGCCTCCTCTTCTCCAGGCTAAACACCTGACACCAGTCCTATCACCATCTGACAGCCTAAAAAGTCCCTCCCCAGCTTTCTTGTAGCCCCCTTCAGATACTGGAAGGCCACAATTAGGTCTCCTTGGAGCCTTCTCTTCTCCAGACTGAACAGCCCCAACTCCCTCAGTCTGTCCTCAGAGCAGAGCAGCTCCAGCCCTCTGCTCATCCTCATGGCCCTTCTCTGGACACCTTCCAGCACCTCCAGATCCTTCCTGCAATAGAGGCTCCAGAACTGGACACAGAGCTCCAGGTACTTGGCATCTTTTATGCTTGGCACCTCATTTGCACCAGGGAGAGAACATGTGCCATTGGTGAGAGATAGAAACCTTTCTTCAATGACATGGCTGCTCCAAACAGCAAACTGCTTTAAATCGGGGGGGGGGGGGGAAAGAGAAGGGGAAGAAGGACCCCAAAGAACTGCTTGAAAGAGTCCAGCACAGAGCCACAAAAATGATGAAGGCAGTGGAACAACTTCCTTATGAGGGGAGACTGAGGGAGCTGAGGGCTCTGTAGCTTGGAGAGGAGGAGACTAAGGGCTGACCTCATGGCTGTTGATCAAGATGTGCAGGGTGAGTGCCCAGAGGCTGGAGCCAGGCTCTGCTGGGGGATGCCCAATGCCAGCACAAGGGGCAGTGGTGGAAGCTGAGGCAGAGGGAGTTCCATGGATACATGAGGAAAAATGTTGTCATGGTGAGTGTGACAGAACATTGGAAGGGGCTGCCCAGGGATTTTTGGAGCCTCCCTCTCTGGAGATATTCAAAACCCACCTGGATGTGTGCCTGTGTGACCTGCTCTGGGTGCTCCTGCTCTGGCAGGGGGGGTGGTCTGGATGAGCTTTGGAGGTCCCTTCCAGCCTCTGCCATTCTGTGGTTGTGTGAAAGTCACAAGCCACCTTCAAGACAATTCATCATTTGCATGCTGCTCTACCTGTGCTTTATCCTCACAGCTATTACCCATCTAAAACCCCAGGCCTTTGCACGTGAGTATGGGAAATATCAGTGAGACTGCTGATCTGGGAAAGGCCATCAGGATCAGACCTTAATATTTCACACCTAATCCTATGCATATTGTGTTTATTAGGTCCCATATGCTCTGCTAATCCCAGCTTCATTTGTGATAGGTGGCTGACTTCTGGGGATTAGGTTTAGAACAGCCATTGGCAAACGGTGCCCTGCAGCAGCCCCACCTGGCAGCTTGAAGTGGCTTCTCCTGCTTGGATTGGGAAAAATATTTACTCATCTCCACGCCTAAGCAGTTGAAGCTTCCTATGATGAAAGCTGTGCCTGCTCCCAAGCCTCCCAGAGGTACAAAAGCACCTCCTGATCTGCTGGTGCCAGCCACTTCGCAGCCACGGAGGAATCCAGTGAATATCACAGGATCAGAGGATGTTAGGGGTTGGAAGGAACCTCTGGAGGTCTTCCAGTCCAATCCCCCTGCCAGAGCAGGAGCACAGAATCCAGCACAGGTCACACAGGAACACATCCAGACAGGGCTGGGAAGGCTCCAGAGAAGGAGACTCCACAGCCTCTCTGGGCAGCCTGCTCCAGGGCTCTGGCACCCTCACTGCAAAGAAGTTTCTCCTCATGCTGAGCTGAAACCTTCTCTGGTCAAGTTTGTCTCCATTGCTCCTTGGCTTATTGCTGTGCACCACCCACAAGAGCTTGGCCCCCTCCACTTGACCCCCAGCCCTCAGCTATTGATAGATATTGATCAGATCCCCTCTTAGCCTTCTCTTCTCCAGACTCAACAGCCCGAGGGCTCTCAGTCTCTCTTCACAGGGGAGATGCTCAAGTCCCTAAGCATCCTCCTGGCTCTCCCTTGGACTCTCTCCAGCAGATCTCTGTCTCCTCCTCTCCAAGCTCCAGAGCCCTCAGCTCCCTCAGGCTCTCCTCATGAGGAAGATGTTCCACTCCCTTCATCATTTTTGTGGCTCTGTGCTGGACTCTTTCAAGCAGTTCCCTGAGGTCCTTCTTGAACTCAGGGGCTCATAACTGGAGACAATATTCCAGATGCAGCCTCACCAGGGCAGAGTAGAGGGGGAGGAGAACCTCTCTGGACCTACTGACCACAGCCCTTCTACCACCCCAGAATGGCCTTGGCCTTCCTGGCCACCAGGGCACATTGCTGGGTGATGGTCAACTTTCCATCCAGCAGGACCCCCAGGTCCTTTTCCCCTTCATTGCTCTGGCAGCTCAGAGACTGTTTACAAAGGCCTGCAGGGACAGGATGAGGGACAATGGCTCCAAACTAGAGCTGAGCAGATTTAGATTGGATGTTAGGAACAAGTTCTTTACCATAAGGGTGGTGGAAGCCTAGAATAGGATGCCCAGGGAGGTGGTTGGAGCCCCTTCCCTGGAGATATTCAAGGTGAGGCTGGACAGGGCTCTGGGCAACCTGATTTAGGTGAGGATGTCCCTGCTGACTGCAGAGGGGGTTGGACTGGATGACCTTGGGAGGTCCCTTCTGGCCTGGACCATTCTGATTCTATGATTCTTGGCAGAGGTATTTGAGAAGTTCAAAGCATGTTTGCATTTACCTTGCCTGTGTCTGTGCTTTCCCATGTGTGCTCTACCCAGCAGTGGAGAAATGCCAGGATTAACCCCTGGTCAGTGAACCAGCCACAAAGACCATTAACTCGATCTGTCATCGCTGGATGCCCTCTCTCAGCTGATCTGATTGATTCCCAGTGGATTAGCCTGGACATATCAGATGCTGGAATAACCCAGTAACCTCTGGCCAGGCATGGTGTGGGGAGAGGAGCCATCCTGTGCAACCTTCTGTGCCTCTGTCTTGTCTTTCTTAAAATACCCACCCGTGGCAAGCACACACTGATCCCATGTGTGATAGCAGCAGCTAGCCAGACACACAGATCCATTGTCTGCAGCACTGATGGCCAGCTGAGAACAACAGGGCTACGAGGATGCTGAAGAGCCTGGAGCACTGCCTGGTGAGGAGAGGCTGAGAGCCTGGAGGCTGTTTAATCTGGAGAAGGTTTAGAGGGGATCTGATCAATGTCTATCAATATCTGAGGGCTGGGGGTCAGGAAGGAAGGGACAGGCTCTGCTCACTTGTGCCCTGGGACAGGACAAGGGACAATGGATGGAAACTCCAGCACAGGAGGTTCCACCCCGACATGAGGAGGAACTTCTTCACTGTGAGGGTGACAGAGCGCTGGAACAGGCTGCCCAGAGAGGTTGTGGAGCCTCCTTCTCTGGAGACTTTCCAGCCCCATCTGGATGTGTGTCTGTGCAACCTGCACTGCCATCCAAAGCAGCACAGGGTCCTCAGGGCAAACATCTGCTTCAGTGGCTGCTCCTTTCCCAGCATATTCAGTGTGGATATAACCTTATGGCTAATCTGAGCTCACAGGCTCACAGGATGTTAGGGGTTGGAAGGGATCTCTGCAGATCTTCCAGTCCAACCCCTCCTGCCAGAGCAGGAGCACAGAATCCAGCACAGGTCACACAGGAACACATCCAGACAGGGCTGGAAAGGCTCCAGAGAAGGAGACTCCACAACCTCCCTGGGCAGCCTGCTCCAGGGCTCTGGGACCCCCACAGTGAAGGAGTTCCTCCTCATGTTGAGGTGGAACAGAGTTAACAGTGTGCAGAAGGGTGTACAAAAGGCATCTCAGAGGACTTAGGCTTGGTTTTGCTTGGCACTGCAGGCATGTGCCATGACCACCAAGACCTCTTTTACAATCAGATGTTTCTGGGGTGCCTTTCATCGTGCCCTAAAGCAGACCCCCGAAAGTAGGCCAAGCAAACTGCACCCCAGAAGTGCCTCTCTCTCTGCTTTGCCTGCAAAGGCAACCCAGGGTGCCTGCAGTAAAGAGGTCAATGCCTGAGTCAAAGGTTTAAAAATAGAGGAGCTAAATTCCACCCCTGCAGCTCAGATAAGGCAGACAAAGTGAAGCAGGTCAGGCAACGTTTGATGTGCTCAGCCTGGTCGCTGGCTTCTTAATATGACTGAGTGTGACTTCCAGTCCCTGCCATCCCACTGCACTGTCAGGAGGAAAAGGATGACTAGGGGCCTAAATATGGAATAAACTCTAATTAGCTATTGATACAGCAGGCCTTAGATCTGCAGAGATCAGAGTCCCTTTTGTGCCAGGCTCTCTGCTCAGGCAGGATGGGAGACAACTCCAGTCCCTGTGTAGCACTTTCAGGCTGTGCCTAGAAAATTTTCCACAGATCTTGAACAGAAAGCAGTAGAATGGAAATAAATCACCACTGGGTGTAAGAAGGGAAATAATAACAAGCTCTAAACAATCCCATTGGAGAGGTAACAAAGAGACTAGTAAGGAGTGAGTCAGGGCAATCCCAAGCACCAACACAGGCTGGGCAGGGAGTGGCTTGAGAGCAGCCCTGAACAAAAGGACTTGGGGATGCTGGGGGAGGAGAAGCTCAACAGGAGCCAGCAGTGAGCACTTGCAGCCCAGAGAGCCAAGCAGAGCCTGGGCTGCAGCAAGAGAAGCAGAGCCAGCAGGGCCAGGGAGGGGATTCTCCCTCTCTGCTCCACTCTGCTGAGACCCCACCTGGAGCTCTGTGTCCAGTTCTGGAGCCTCTATTACAGGAAGGATCTGGAGGTGCTGGAAGGTGTCCAGAGAAGGGCCACAGGGATGAGCAGAGGGCTGGAGCTGCTCTGCTATGAGGACAGACTGAAATATTGTGGGTTGTTCAGTTTGGAGTGGAGAAGGCTTCCAGGAGACCTTCTTGTGGCCTTTGTGTATCTGAAGGGGGCTACAAGAAAGCTGGGGAGGGACTTTTGAGGGTGTCAGGCTTGATTCTGTGATTCTGTGAGGTGTGATGTGGTCAGAGCATGATGAAAGAGAAGCAGTTTTGACAGCAGCACTTCAGGTTGAGCTGGAGAAAGGGGAAAGGAGCAGATTAGAGAGGAGAAACACCAGTGACCTTGGGTGGAATGAGAGGCTGCATTTTCAGGCAGGTACAGGGCATGATAATGCTGCCTCTGAAAGCCAGAACAAAAGCAAACATGTTAATGGAGAGGCATCTGCCCTTCTGACAGCGTTCCCTTATGCCCTAGGAAGGCTTCAGTTCAAAGACCAAGCAGAGCTGGGAGGTGCTTGGCTGCAGGGCTGTGGGCTCTGTCCTGTTCTCAGAGCTGTGCTGCTGTCTCTGTTATCCCTGACTTACACACCAACCCCAGGAGGGATCAGCACCCATCCTTGCCACCCTAGGACCTCCCACCTGGCTGGGTGTAGCCCAAATGCCAGCATCTGCTTGGAGATGCAAACAAGTGGAATGATGTCAGCAGAGCATGCTCCAGGACACCTTCAGTGTCAGATCTCTGTCTGGATGGAGTGCACTGAAAAGCCCTTTGGCAGAGGAGGGCATTCCATGCTGGCATCCCTCCTCCTGAGCCAACACTGTGATCACTGCACTCGCAACAAGAGAGAGGTATTCACAGTGCTTCCTTACTCTGTGGCTATTCAAACGGCTGGAAATGGAGTGAAATGCACAGATTCTCCTGTCCATAAGCAAATATTTGTGTTGGTCTTGTTTCAGTGAAAACCTAGAATTTAAGCCAAGTTCTTGGACAGACTGAGAGCTGGGCACAGAGGAACCAAATGAGGTTCAACAAGGGCAAGTGCAGAGTCCTGCAGCTGGAGAGGAAGAATAAACTGCAGCAGGACAGGCTGGGAGGGGATCTGCTGGAGAGCAGCCCCAGGGAGAAGGGCCTGGGAGTGCTGGGGGACAACAAGTTCTGCATGGGACAGCAATGTGCCCTGGGGGCCAAGAAGGCCAAAGGGATCCTGGGGTGCATTGAGAGGAGTGTGGCCAGCAGAGCCAGGGAGGTTCTCCTCCCCCTCTGCTCTGCCCTGCTGAGAACTTATCTTGAGTACTGCATTCAGTTCTCGGCTCCCCAGTTCAAGAGGGACAGGGATCTGCTGGAGAGAGTCCAAGGGAGGGCTACAAGGATGCTGAAGGGACTGCAGCACTGCCTGGGGAGGAGAGGCTGAGAGCCCTGGGGCTGTTTATTCTGGAAAAGAGAATAGTTAGAGGGGATTTAATAGATGTTCACAAATATCTGAGGGCTGGGGGTCAGGAGGGAGGGGACAGCCTCTGCTCACTTGCTCCCTGGGATAGGAGAAGGAGCAATGGATGTAAGCTGCAGCACAGGAGGTTCCACCTCAGCACAAAGGGAAACTTCTTGACTATAAGGGTCCCCGGCTGCCCAGAGAGGTTGTGGAGTCTCCTTCTCTGGAGCCTTTCCAGCCCTGTCTGGATGTGTTCCTGTGTGACCTGTGCTGGATTGTCTGGTCCTGCTCTGGCAGGGGGGTTGGACTGGATGATCCTTGGGGTCTCTTCCAACCTTAGTTATGCTGTGATACTGTGATCTCTTTGGGTCCCTTCCAACCCCTGACATCCTGTGAGCCTGTGAACAGAAAGAGCATTTTCCACCAAGTGTTGCACACACACACACACACACACATGCATGCACAGAGTCAAGGGAATCCCCAAAGCTGATGCTCTGTATGAAACATGTTCCCCTTCTTTCACTTCTCCATGGATGACTGGATGTGGGGGGGGTTTTCTGCAACAGGGATAATCATTCAGTCTGGAGAGGAGAAGACTGGGAGGGGATATAAATATCTGAGGGCTGGATGTCAGAAAGGAAGGGACAGCCTCTGCTCAGTTGCACCCTGTGATAGGACAATGGGCAATAAATTACAGCACAGGAGGTTCCACCTCGACATGAGGAAGAACTTCTTGACTGTAAGGACCAAAGAGCCCTGGAGCAGGCTGCCCAGAGAGGTTGTGGAGCCTCCTTCTCTGGAGCCTTTCCAGCCCTGTCTGGATGTGTTCCTGTGTGACCTGTGCTGGATTCCATGGCCCTGCTCTGGCAGGGGGTTGGACTGGAAGATCTGCAGAGGTCCCTTCCAACCCCTAACATCCTGTGAGCCTGTGATTAGAATTAGCCTTCATCTTCATGCTTTGTGACCTTTGTAGTCAGGACAAGAAGCAGGGCTGTGGTTTAGAGCACCTGCTGAGCACACCCTGTTGTTTGTCATTTGCAGGCATCTGTGCAGACCCTAAACTCTCCCAGGTTAAAACCTGTAGTTCTGGTTAGCTCAGCCTCACAGCTCCCCAGGTTCAGGCAGCCCCAGCACCACCAACCCAGCAGAACAAACTCCCATTGGAAAAAACCAGAGGGAAAGTCACCTGCAGGAGCGATGATGAGATCCAAGACTGCCTACAGGACACCAGGGCTGGCAGGGACCAATAAGCCTGCACCATCTGACAGCTGTCCCTGACAGTGAAGAGGATTAGCTGTGTCAGCCTGGCTGCATGATGGACTAGCCAGATGGGCCTGGGGGGCAGCCCTGTGGCACCACTGACCTGACTAAACCCTCAGCTCTCTGCCCAGCCAGTGCCCCCATGGCCAGATGGAAGGAGGTTCTGTGGTGCTGCCCCCTGCACCCCTGCCCCAGACCTCGGTCTGCTCAAAGGCAGAGGCTGAAAGGTCTGCATGAAAAAGTGTAATAAAGCAACAGCAGAACTGTCCTGGAAGGGACCTCTCCTGGAGGCTCTTCTGGAGGATCATAAGCAAACCTAAATACTGCCCTGATGGACAAGTTAATATTGCCCAAGCACCAGCCCTGAGAAAGTGCACTGCTACCCTGAAGCTTTGGTACAGCAGCACCTGCCCTGATTTATGAAGGCATGATCAATACACACCAGTACAGGGTCAAAAAGGTTGAATGAATTTGCTGATAAATCTTCAACTGAGGCAAGCAGTACAGAAATCAGACCACAGGCAAAATTCTGGCTGACTTAAATAAGTCAGTTCAAGCTTTTAAAATGGCCTTCACTGAACCCATCTGGCTCATGAACCAGCACCCAAATCACTCATATGCTTCTGCCACAGCAGAGTGAAAGGTCTGGAAGCAGAAAGCAGCATTCTCTGTGCTGTTACAATGCTGAATTGCAGCAGCAAAGCCCAGCTGCCTCCCAGCTCTGAAATGCCAGCCCATGGAATCACAGAATTGTCAGGCTTGGAAGGGACCTCAAGGATCAGCCAGTTCCAACCCCCTGCCATGGGCAGGGACACCTCACACTACAGCAAGTTGCTCACAGCCACATCCAGCCTGGCTGCAAACACCTCCAGGGATGAGGCTTCCACCACCTCCCTGGGCAACCTGTGCCAGTCTCTCACCACCCTCATGGGGAAGAACTTCCTAACATCCAATCTTAATCTACCCACTTCTAGTTTTGTTCCATCCCCCCCAGTCCTATCACTCCCTGGCACCCTAAAAAGTCCTCAGCTTTCCTGTAGCCCCCTTCAGATACACAATGGCCACAATAAGGTGTCCTGGGAGCCTTCTCTTCTCCAGGACAACAGCACTGCCCACCCAGGGCAGTGTGAGGCTGCTGCTGTGCAAGGGAATTGTGGCAGAGCTGCTCAGAGCTGTGCCTCAAGGACCAGGTGATTAAGGTGCTCTAAACCCAGCCTGCCTGAAACCCAGGCTGCAAGGGGAGCCCCAGGGGCAGACCATGGATGTGGAGTGCTCAGAGCAGCTAGCTGGAAGAGGGCTGCCACGTTCTCTACCAGCATTGCTCTCCTCCAGAGATCTTGCTCCTCTGTGCTTCAATTAACTCATGTGGGCATGAGAACATTGAGCTGTCTCTCAGGGTTACTGGCAGAAGGATTCCCTTATTCACACAGCACTGAGAAAAGTGTTATGAAATGCTCTCCAATGAGCAGCTGGAATGGCATCCCTTTCAGATCTGCTTGCTCTCTCTCCTGGCCTTCTGGAGAGTCACAATACAATGCAACATTAGCCAGGACACCTGGCAGTGTTGAGCCCATTTTCATTTCATTCAGTGTTGATCATGGAGTTTGCAAAGGCCCAAGGAAGAGCTGAGCTCTGGGCTGCCAGGAGCCACAGGCTTCAGCCAGGTTCTGAGTCAGAGCCAGAGTGCAAGATCAAGCTTGAGCTCACAGTGTGCCAAACTTGTGCAGCTCACAGTGCGCTAAACATGTACAGCTCACTGTGTGCCCTTGGACTGAGCTCTGGGGAGGACACACCTTGGGTATTGTGTCCAGTTTTGGGCACCTCAATCCAAGAGAGCTGTGGAGGTGCTGGAGCCAGGGCAGAGGAGGGCAAGGAAGCTGGGAAGGGCCTGGAGAAGAAATCTGATGAAGAGCAACTGAAGGAGCTGGGGATGGTTAGTGTGAAAGAGAGGAGGCTGAGGGGAGACCTCCTGGCTCTCTACAGCTACCTGCAAGGAGGTTGTGGAGAGGTTGGTGCTGGGCTCTGCTCCCAGGTCATTAGTGACAGAACAAGAGGGAATGGCCTCAAGCTGCCACTGGGGAGGTTCAGACTGGACATTAGGAAAGCTTTTTTCAGGGCAAGAGTGGTCAGGCATTGGAATGTGCTGGCATGGAGGTGGTGGAGTCCCCAAGCCTGGCTGTGTTTGCAGGTGGTTTGGCTGTGGTGCTTGGGGCTGTGGTTTAGGGGTGAGCCTTGCAGAGTAGGGTTCTGGGTTGGCCTTGGTGATCCTGAGGCTCTCTTCCAACCTGAATGTTTCTGTGGTTCTGTGAAACTGGTGCATGGCTCTGAGCTCCTTCCAGAGCACAAGCCCTAACACAATTGCTTTTGTTGCTTTTACTTCCAGGCTGTACTGCTCACTGCCACACAGATCATTTGCAGGAGCAATGCTTGAGGTGTGGCATTCTACATAAATCCATGGCTTCAACCTCAGCAGGGTCAGAAGCAGTGCAACTATTCCTCCTATTTTTTGCTGCATTCTTACTATAAAGAATCAATTAGGATAGGATAGGATAGGATAGGATAGGATAGGATAGGATAGGATAGGATAGGATAGGATAGGATAGACTAGACTAGACTAGACTAGACTAGAATAGAATAGAATTGAATTGAATTGAATTGAATTGAATTGAATTAACCAGGTTGGAAAAGACCTCAGAGATCATCCAGTCCAACCTATCACCCAACACCATCTCATCAACTAAACCATGGCACCGAGTGCCTCAGCCAGGCTCTTCCTAAACACCTCCAGGATGGTGACTCCACCACCTCCCTGGGCAGCACATTCCAATGGCCAATCTCTCTTGCTGGGAAGAACTTCTTCCTAACATCCAACCTAAACCTCTCCTGGCACAGCTTGAGACTGTGTCCTCTTGTTCTGGCGCTGGTTGCCTGGGAGAAGAGACATTGACTTGGGTCCCAGGGGAGCCCATGATTAAGTTTTACTCTGAGGTTTACCCTGAGATTACTCAGTAAATGTGACAGTGCTAAAGTGGAAAGGATTTCAGCCAGGAATAAAACCAGCTTCCACCATGGCAGGAGGAGAGAGAGAATGAAGTAGAGAGAGAGAGAGAACAAATGTATTACTCCAACTGATGCCATGTGCTGTCTCAAAGGAGGTGCTATGAAAGGCAGGGAACACCATTTGCACTAATTAGAAGAGCAGTGTCACCCCACTGTATAAATATTTTACATTTCAACACATGTACTGTTGAGGTCACCAGCAGAAGGCCTGAAGAGAGAGGCGTGTGCATCATGAGTGGAAGCAGATGTTTGCACTCTACATTTCCCTGTAGATGATACAGATGACACTGATAAATTGAACAGGCTGCAGGGAAGCCCTTCAAAAACAACCTGAAAGACAGAAGGAGAGGAGGAGAGAGTGATAGTGAAGTGAAAATGGGCAGAGGAGAAAGGTTATTACAGCATCACAGCATCAAGCAGGTTGGAAGAGACCTCCAAGATCACCAAGTCCAACCAAGCATCCAACCCTACCTAATCAACCAGACCATGGCACTCAGTGCCTCATCCAGGCTTTTCTTGAACACCTCCAGAGATGGTGACTCCACCACCTCCCTGGGCAGCACATTCCAATGGCCAATCTCTCTTGCTGGGAAGAACTTCTTCCTCTCATCCAGCCTAAGCCTCCCCTGGCACAGCTTGAGACTGTGTCCTCTTGTTCTGGTGCTGGTTGCCTGGGAGAAGAGACCAAACCATACCTGGCCTAAACCTCCCTTGAGGGAGGTGTAGAAAGAAAGAAGGTCTCCCCTGAGCCTCCTCTTCTGCAGGCTAAGCAACCCCAGCTCCCTCAGCCTCTCCTCCCAGGGCTGTGCTCCAGACCCCTCCCCAGCTTTGTTGCCCTTCTCTGGACACCTTCCAGCAACTCAACATCTTTCTTGATTTGAGGAGCCCAGATCTGGACCCAGGACTCAAGGTGTGACCTAACCAGTGCTGAGTCCAGGGCACAATGACTTCCCTGCTCCTGCTGGCCACATTGTTCCTGATGCAGGCCAGGATGCCCTTGGCCTTCTTGGCCACCTGGGCACACTGCTGACTCATGTTCAGCTACTGTCAACCAGTACCCCCAGGTCCCTCTCTGCCTGGCTGCTCTTCAGCCACTCTGACCCCAGCCTGTAGCACTGCCTGGGGTTGCTGTGGCCAATGTGTAAAACCCAGCACTCAAACTTAGAATCATAGGATCATAGAATTGTTAGGGTTGGAAGGGACCTCAAGGATCCTATAGTTGAAGCCCCCCTGCCATGGGCAGAGACTCCTCACACTGTATCAGCTTGCCCATAACCACCTCCAGCCTGGCCTTGAAAACCTCCAGGGACTTGTTCAAACTCATGCCCTTGGACTCTGCCCATCTGTGCAGCCTGGCCAGGTCCCTCTGCAGAGCCCTTGATCCCTCCAACAGATCGACTCCTGCTCCCAGCTTGGTGTCACTGGGATCACAGAAGAGCCAGAAGGGGTTACTGAGGCTGTCCTTTGGCAGGCACACCTCAAGTGATGGAAAATTAACGTCCTCCTTGGCATCTCCCACCTCCCTGCACCTGATTCTTTCTGCCTGCTGCTGATCAGAGCTGCCCCTTGCAGGTTTTCCCCTTGGCACAGCCTGGTTTGTGCTTTCAATTTCCCTGCTGTAAAGAGCTGTCACCCAGCACCCTCAGTACCACTTCTCACCTAAACACCAGGCACTAAAAAACCCTTTTTTCCTTTCCTTTCCATGAGCTGCTTGGCAATTGCCAGCTCTGTAGCAGTAAAATGAGCTTCTCCCTGCCAGAGACAGGGACTGTTAATTCAGGACAGTTGACATCTCTCTAATGGAAATTCCACTGGGCTCCACAGGAATCTCTGCTGGCCCCTGTGGATTCCTCTTGCTCCTATTATTTTCTGCTGGAAGGCCAAGCTGCAAGGACTAATTCTAAATGGATTACATGTTTTACAATCTGATTTCCAGCTGAAATTAGTAAGAAAGCAGTGGCATGGCTCTCAGCTGGAATTTCCCTGGGGGGAAAACAACCACCTCAGCTCTAGAGGCTGTTTCTAGCTAATCCTGTCGAGTGGATTGGGTTTCATCAGGATTTAGAATCACAGAATCATTGCTCTGTGTTGGTTGGAAAAGACCTCTAAGATCATTGGAGGCCAACCATCGACCTAACACCACCATGGTCGTGAAATCATGTCCTAAAGTGCAATGTCCACAGCTTTTTTGAACACCTCCAGGGATGGTGACTCCACCACCTCCTCTTTCTCCACCACCAACCTATTTCAATGCCTGAGCACTTCTTCTGTAACAAGATTTTCCCCTCATATCCAATCTAAACCTGCCCTGGTGCAGCTTCAGGCCATTTTCTCTTGTCCTATCTCTTGTTACCATGGAGAAGACACTGAGTGACCCCCATCTCACTACAGCCTTATGTCAGGTAGTTGTAGACAGCAATAACGTCTCCCCTGAGTCTTCTTTTCCCTAGACTAAACAATCCCACCTCTCTCAGGTGAGGAGAAAGTTCTTCCCAGAGAGAGCTGTTAGCCATTGGAATGTGCTGCCCAGGGAGGTGGTGGAGTCACCGTCCCTGGAGGTGTTCAAGAGGGGATTGGATGTGGCACTTGGAGCCATGGTTTAGTAGTCATGAGGTGTAGGGTGACAGCTTGGACTTGATGATCTCTGAGGTCTTTTCCCACCTTATTGATTCTATGATTCTGTGATCTGTATTCAGCACAGGTGAGGCCACATCTTGAGTACTCAGCTTAAGAAAGATGTTGAGATGCTGGAAGGTGTCCAGAGAAGGGCAACAAAGCTGGGGAGGGGTCTGGAGCACAGCCCTGGGAGGAGAGGCTGAGGGAGCTGGGGTTGCTTAGCCTGGAGAAGAGGAGGCTCAGGGGAGAACTTCTTGCTCTCTCCAACTCCCTGAAGGGAGGTTGTAGCCAGGTGGGGGTTGGTCTCTTCTCCCAGGCAGCCAGCACCAGAGCAAGAGCACAAAGTCTCAAGCTGTGCCAGGGGAGGTTTAGGCTGGATGTTAGGAGGAAATTCTTCCCAGCAAGAGAGATTGGCCATTGGGATGTGCTGCCCAGGGAGGTGGTGGAGTCACCATCCCTGGAGGTGTTTAGAAAGAGACTGGATGAGGCACTTGGTGCCATGGTTTAGTTGATGAGATGGTGTTGGGTGATAGGTTGGACTTGATGATCTCTGAGGTCTTTTCCAGCCTGGTTAATTCTATTCTATTCTATTCTATTCTATTCTATTCTATTCTATTCTATTCTATTCTATTCTATTCTATTCTATTCTATTCTATTCTATTCTATTCTATTCTATTCTACCTGCAGACACAGCCTTGCTTTGCAGAGGGGCTGGGTCAAGCATATGTTGCCTTCCTCAGCTGCCAGCAGGCTGAGCAGCCTGAGCAGTAATCTGACCACTTATCACCACGGGAAATTAGGTTGTTTGGACTGCATTAGATCAGATTTGCTCTGCTCCATCTTGGCTGTTACTCACTGCTTTGTGTTCTTTGAGACTGGTTCACAAAGAGTCTGATTGTTCCTTTCCCACCCCCAGCTTGCCCCTCCAGTGGCTTGCTTGCCCCTTTGAGTAGGTGTTAGCCTTGCCCCCTTTCAGCCTCGTGGATGCTCCTCACTGCTCCACCACAATCCTTTAGGAACAATTGAATGGAGCTTTAAGACTGTCTCAGCCAACTCCTTTACTCTTCTGGGGTGGATCTCACCAGCCACAGGCAATCTGAACCTAGAGTCATAGAATTGTCAGGGTTGGAAGGGACCTCAAGGATCATCCAGTTCCAACGCCCCCTGCCATGGCCAAGGACACCTCATACTAATTCTGGTTGCTCAGAGCCACATCCACCCTGGCCTTCAAAACCTCCAGGGATGAGCCTTCCACCACCTGCCTGGGCAACCTGTGCCACCACCCTTATTGTGAAGAACTTCCTGCTAACATCCAATCTAAACCTACCCACTTCTAGTTTTGCTTTGCTGACAGAAGAAGCATCCAAAATACCAACTGGATGTTACCAAATTATCAATCACCCAGAAATCTCTTTCTGCTGCTGTTTTCTTTATTCTCCCCAGCTCTGCTTTATCCACCTTGCTTTCATTCTAAAGCCTTCCTCATAACCATGATCCTCTCCTCCCAACTGGGTGCTAAAAACACCTGTGAGAAGCCATCATTTTCCTCCTCCCTCAGGGCTTCCAAATGGCCTTGAAGAAGGGGAGCATCACAGTATCACAGTAACTAAGGTTGGAAGAGACCCCAAGGATCATCAAGTCCAACCTGTCTCGATAGACCTCATGACTAGACCGTGGCACCAAGTGCCACATCCAATCCCCTCTGCAGTATCACAGTATTACAGTAGCATGTGGCAAAAGTGGAAGGGGTAGAGAAATGACAAAGAAGAATTGTGTGAGGACACTGTCAGCCCCACAGGAGCCATCCCTGGGGATGAGGAGCCCCTCAGAGCAGGGTCTCTGTGCATCTAGGGTGCCATGTGTCATAGAATCATAGAATCAATAAGGTTGGAAAAGACCTCAGAGATCAGCAAGTCCAACCTGTCACCCAGCACCTCCTGACTAACTAAACCATGGCACCAAGTGCCACATCCAATCCCTTTTTGAACAGCTCCAGGGACACTAGCATGGGCAGACAGGCATGGATGGAGACCTGGCATCTGTGGTGCCTGTGGAGAGAACAGGGCATCATGGTCTGGAACACTGGACCAGGCTGCCCAGGGAGGTGGCTGAATCTGCACCCCTGGAGGTGTTCAAAAGCCACAGAGATGTGGTGCTGGGGCACATGGTTTAGCACCAGCCTTGGAAGAGTTAAGAGAATGGTTGGACTGGATGACCTAAAAGGTCTTTTCCAATCTAAACCAGTCTGAGATTCTGAATTGTAAGTCTGCTATAGACACAAGGTGTGGCTCCCAATTTCTTGAAAGCCTTGAAAGCATTGCTGGAAAGATCACCTGAACAATCCTTAATTCTCATCAGCAGATGCCTTTTAATTATTTACAGGGGTGACTGGATATGAAAAGAGAGGCCAGCAGCCATCTGGTTTGGGCTCTTGGTGTGACAGCTGTAACATAGTCACAGGGACCCTTGCAGGGAAAGTCAGACAAAAGGGCACTCATGGCTGGCAGCCCATTTGAGATAGAGATGTCAGGTGCAAAAGGATGAGCAGCTCAATATGAGCCAGCAATGTGCACTTGCAGCCCTGAAAGCCAACCAGAGCCTGGGCTGCAGCAAGAGAAGCAGAGCCAGCAGGGCCAGGGAGGTGATTCTCCCCCTCTGCTCCACTCTGCTGAGACCCCACCTGGAGCTCTGTGTCCAGTTCTGGAGCCTCTATTACAGGAAGGATCTGGAGGTGCTGGAAGGTGTCCAGAGAAGGGCCACGAGGATGAGCAGAGGGCTGGAGCTGCTCTGCTGTGAGGACAGACTGAAGGAGTTGGGGTTGCTCAGTCTGGAGAGAAGGCTCTAAGGAGACCTTCTTGTGGCCTTTGTGTATCTGAAGGGGGCTACAAGAAAGCTGGGGAGGGACTTTTGAGGGTGCCAGGGAGTGATAGGACTGGGGGAATGGAGCAAAACTAGAACTGGGTAGATTGAGATTGGATGTTAGGAAGAAGTTGTTCCCCATGAGGGTGGTGAGAGCCTGGCACAGGTTGCCCAGGGAGGTGGTGGAAGCCTCATCCCTGGAGGTTTTTGCAGCCAGGCTGGATGTGGCTGTGGGCAACCTGCTGTAGTGTGAGGTGTCCCTGCTCATGTCAGGGGGGCTGGAACTGGCTGAGCCTTGAGGTCCCTTCCAACCCTGACAATTCTATGATTCTATGAAACCCAAGCTGGTGAGCATGAGCAAGGATGGAGTGAGAAGCAGTCCTGTGAGTTGAGGATACAATTCAGTTTAAGCCTGACACACAGATCTCTGCCCCCTGCACTGGCTTCTCCTGAAGTACACAGTTCCCTCTTCCCCTGGGCCTCCATGTTTGTTCTGTTTTAAGAGGGCAGAACTACGTTCCAGTTATTAAAGTGCAACCTTAGAGGCTTTCATTGTCTAAAGGGAGTGTCTCTCCTGATGAGAGGGCTGCTTTGGAGGTAGCAGGGATGAGTCACTTCATTCATCTGGGCTCTTTTGAAGATGCATGAAATCATCAGCTATGGGGGAGGGAGGATCATATCTGCAAGCTCTAGGTTATACCTAGGAGAAGCTGCATTGGTCTCTTTGAAAACAGATGTTTACTTCTTGTTCCAGCTTGGAATGGAATGGAATGGAATGGAATGGAATGGAATGGAATGGAATAGAATAGAATAGAACAGAATAGAATAGAATAGAATAGAATAGAATAGAATAGAATACAATACAATACAATACAATACAATACAATACTATTAACCAGGTTGGAAAAGACCTTTGAGATCATCCAGTCCAAGCTATCACCCAACACCATCTCAGCAACTAAACCATGGCACCAAGCACCCCATCCAGTCTCTTTCTAAACACCTCCAGTGATGGTGACTCCACCACCTCCCTGGGCAGCACATTCCAATGGCCAATCTCTCTTTCTGGGAAGAATTTCTTCCTCACCTGCAGCCTAAACCTCCCCTGGCACAGCTTGAGACTGTGTCCTCTTGTTCTGGTGCTGGTTGCCTGGGAGAAGAGACCAACCCTCACCTAACACCCCCACATCAGCTAAGCCATGCCACCAAGTGCCACATCCAATTTTGCCTCAAAGACCTCCAGTGATGGTGAGTCCACCACCTCCCTGGGCAGTCCATCCCAGTGGCTAATCACCCAGTGGAGACAGGGCTCAGGGTTCTGCAGGCACAGGGAAACCACAAGCAGTTTCCCCAGTGTGGTCATCCCTTTAGAGGCCAGGCTTCTAACTCAGATCATTTCTTCTTTCTGAAGTGGCAGATACTTTTCTTTTTAGGCAGCATTTCTGCCATCTGAGAAAGGGAAAAGGTTGTTGCCAGTATTCTGGCTGAGTTCATAGGATCACAGGATGTTAGGGGTTGGAAAGGACCTTTGAAGATCATCAAGTCCAACCCCCCCTGCCAGCATGCTGTATTTCTTGACCCTTTCAGTCATCTCCCTTGTGCACAAGACAGATCAGAATGCCAGGCAAACTGTAAGGGGTTGCTGAGGTGTCTTTTGTCAGGCTGCCTTGGATCACAGGCTCACAGGATGTTAGGGGCTGGAAGGGACCTCTGGAGATCTTCCAGTCCAACCCCCCTGCCAGAGCAGGAGCAGAGAATCCAGCACAGGTCACACAGGAACACATCCAGACAGGGCTGCAAAGGCTCCAGAGAAGGAGACTCCACAACCTCTCTGGGCAGCCTGCTCCAGGGCTCTGTGATCCTCACAGTGAAGAAGTTCCTCCTCATGTTAAGATGGAACCTTCTCTTGTCCCATCACAGGGAGCAAGTGAGCAGAGCCTGTCCCCTCCCTCTTGACCCCCAGCACCCAGACAATTATAAGCATTTATTAAATCCCCTCTCAGTCTTCTCTTCTCCAGATTAAAAAGCCCCAGGGCTCTCAGCCTTTCCTCACAGGGCAGTGCTGCAGTCCCTTCATCATCCAGGTAGCTCTCTGTTGGACTCTCTCCAGCAGATCCCTGTGCCTCTTGAACTGGGGAGCCCAGCACTGGATGCAATATTCCAGGTGAGGTCTCAGCAGGGCAGAGCAGAGGGGGAGGAGAACCTCCCTGGATCTGCTGGAGGTAAAACGGGGTTGGCACAAAAGTGAGGCTGAAATGACCCAGGCAGGTAACCTGCTCTGGCAGAGAGGAAGTTGCTGCCCGTAGTGCTGGTAAGCAGCCTGAGAATGCAGGGGTGGAGCTCCTCAGTGGAGCTGCAGATATGTGGGAGAGGGAAAGTCAGACGTGCAAGGGAAGGAGACTTGCCTCTTGCCAGCCCCAGGCGAGGAGTCAAGCTTGTGAGCGAGCCCAGAGGACAGAGCTGCCGAGAGCCACTCCCCAGAGAAACGCTCATCTGGGCTCCTTCTCTCTTTCCCACAGCACAGCAAGGCCTGTGAGAAATCACAGCGTGCTGGCCACAGAGCAACAGCTTTAAAGCTCCACTTAACACATTTCTAATGCATTCAGCTGCTTTGCTGGGCTATTTTTTTTCCCACCTAGTAGAGTGTACTGAAAAGCTTGCAGAAGCTTCCTCTGCAAATAATTCATCTCTAAGGTTATATTTTTAGGAGGATTTTCTTTTTCAAACATATTTTGCCAGCACATTGCTGGCTCATGGTCAACCTCCCATCCACCAGGACCCCCAGGTCCTTTTCCCCTTCACTGCTCTCCAGCAGGTCAGTCCTCAACCTATATTGCTCCATGGGGTTGTTCTTTCCTCCTGTTTACATGGAACTTGCCCCCCACCCCTCAGCTATTGATAGGCATTGATCAGATCCCCTCTCAGCCTTCTCTTCTCCAGACTAAGCAGCCCCAGGGCTCTCAGTCTCTCTTCACAGGGGAGATGCTCAAGTCCCCTAAGCATCCTCCTGGCTCTCCCTTGGACTCTCTCCAGCAGATCTCTGTCTCCTCCTCTCCAAACTACAGAGCCCTCAGCTCCCTCAGCCTCTCATCATGAGGAAGATGTTCCACTCCCTTCATCATTTTTGTAGCTCTGTGCTGGACTCTTCCAAGCAGTTCCCTGAGGTCCTTCTTGAACTCAGGGGCTCATAACTGGAGAAAATATTCCAGATGCAGCCTCACCAGGGCAGAGTAGAGGGGGAGGAGAACCTCTCTCAAACTACCAACCACAGCCCTTCTAACCCACCCCAGGGTGCCACTGGCCTTCTTGGCCACAAGAGCACATTGCTGGCTCATGGTCAACCTTCCACCCACTAGGAGCCCCAGGTCCTTTTCCCCTTTACTGCTCTCCAACAGGTCAGTCCCCAACCTGCACTGCTCCATGGGGTTGCTCTTTCCCAGGTGCAAGACTCTCCTCTTGCCCTTGTTGAATTTCATCCAGTTTCTCCCTGTCCAGGTCTGGCTGCATGGCAGCACAACCCTCCTGTGTCAGCCACTCCACCCAGCCTGGTGCCATCAGCAAGCTTGCTGACAGTGCTCTCTGTGCCCTCACCCAGGTGGTTGATGAATATCTTGAACAGCTCTGGTCCCAGTACTGACCCCTGAGGGACTCCAGTGGACACAGGACTCCAACTAGATTCCAATCCATTGACCACAGCGCTCTGACACGGAGAAGGTTTATTAACATCAGCTGCAGCCAAGTGTGTATGAAGCAAGCATGCTCCCATGCAAAAGTGGAATTTTCCTCCAATAAAGAGTTGAATCAGACAGATAAAACTGATGTGCCACACCTGCAGCTCAAACAAGCATGCTGCTGTGCCCTGGAGGGGGAAATGAGGGCACCAGGACACGAGCTGTTCCCATGCAAGGGTGTAAATGTATACATATAGATATATATGCTTACAAATACATTGGGGAGGGAAATATCCATGTTTACACGTGTGAGCAATGTCCCTCTGCATATTGATATGGAAGCAGACGGTTTCACTGCCCTGAGCTGTGAGTGAGTTGCTGCCTCTGCTGCCCCAGGGCAGAGTGGAAGTCCAGAGGCAGGAGGAGCTGCCACAGGACCACAGAATTGTCAGGGTTGGAAAGGACCTCAAGGATCAGCCAGTTCCAACTCCCCTGCCATGGGCAGGGACACCTCACAGTACAGCAGGTTGCTCACAGCCACATCCAGCCTGGCCTTCAAAACCTCCAGGGATGAGGCTTCCACCACCTCCCTGGGCAACCTGTGCCAGTCTCTCATCACCCTCATGGGGAACAATTCCTTAATGTCTAATCTAAATCTCCCCTCCTCTAGCTTGGATCCATTCCCCCCAGTCCTATCACTCCCTGACACCCTCAAAAGTCCCTTCCCAGTTTTCTTGTAGCCCCATTCAGATGCTGCAAAGCCACAAGTAGGTCTCCTCTGAGCCTTCCCCAACTCCCTCAGGCTGTCCTCAGAGGAGAGGAGCTCCAGCCCTCTGCTCATCCTGTGTGGCTGCTGGAGGACGAACTGGCACAGGGGTGAGCGTGGAGCTGTGGCTGCTGGAGACAAGAGTGGGAGGCAGCAGCATGAGCTGTGCAAATTCCTCACTCAGCATTCTTGGCTGGGCACAGAGAAGTGGAAAAGCTTTCTTCTTGTTTTTTTCTTTCTCTCTTGGCCAAAGCAGAAGCTGACAGATTTCATTCCCTCTCGATTATGGCCCCAGTGGAAAGCAACGGCAGGAGAGGGAAATCAAAACACAGGCAAGAGCAAGGTACCAACACAATCCAAGAGCTTCCCTGTGGTGAATGAAAGAAGAGGGAGAGCCACAGCAGGGATCATACCAAGAGGTTGGTTCCTTGACAAGATGTGGAAGGAATGGCTTCCAGGAGTCAGATGAGAATAGCAGAGGTATCACAGTTCAGGAGAGATCTTAGAGTCATAGAATCCAGCAGGTTGGAAAAGACCTCAGAGATCATCAAGTCCAACCTATTACCTAATACCCAACACCTCCTGACAACTCAACCATGGCTCCAAGTGCCACATCCAATCCCCTCTTGAACACCTCCAGGGATGGTGACTCCACCACCTCCCTGGGCAGCACATTCCAATGGCCAATCTCTCTTGCTGGGATGAACTTTCTCCTCACCTCCAGCCTAAACTTCCCCTGGTGCAGCTTGAGACTGTGTCCTCTTGTTCTGGTTCTGGTTGCCTGAGAGAAGATACCAACCCCCACCTGGCTACAGCCTCCCTTCAGGGAGTTGGAGAGAGCAAGAAGGTCTCCCCTGAGCCTAAGCAACCCCAGCTCCCTCAGCCTCTCTTCCAGGGCTGTGCTCCAGCCCCCTCCCCAGCCTCATTGCCCTTCTCTGGACAGATGAGGCAAACGAACCCATGCTAGTGGAGATTACACTTCAGCTGCTCATCTGTGGTGGTTTTAGGCTATGCCTTTAAAAATGTTCACAGATCTTGAGCAGAAAAGTAGTAAAATAAATCACCACTGGGTGTAAAAAAGGAAAACATTTACATTTCACTGCTTTTCTGCTCAAGATCTGTGAACAATTTTA
Organism: Dryobates pubescens; assembly: GCF_014839835.1. Taxonomy (NCBI): domain Eukaryota; kingdom Metazoa; phylum Chordata; class Aves; order Piciformes; family Picidae; genus Dryobates; species Dryobates pubescens. Next base: position 136,776,983 of record NC_071657.1, read on the forward strand.
AAGGCATGGGGTTGCTTAGGCTGGAGAAGAGGAGGCTCAGGGGAGACCTTATTGCTCTCTATAACTACCTGAAGGGAGGTTGTAGCCAGGTGGGGGTTGGTCTCTTCTCCCAGGAAACCAGCACCAGAACAAGAGGACACAGTCTCAAGCTGTGCCAGGGGAAGTTTAGGCTGGAGGTGAGGAGAAAGTTCATCCCAGCAAGAGAGCTTGGCCATTGGAATGTGCTGCCCAGGGAGGTGGAGGAATCACCATCACTGGAGGTGTTCAAGAGGGGATTGGATGTGGCACTTGAAGCCATGACTTACTTAGTCATAAAGTGTTGGGTGACAGGCTGGACTTGCTGATCTCTCAGGTCTTTTCCAACCTTACTGATTCTGTGATTCTGTGATTCTGAAGCCACCACAAGGACCATAGCAGCCAGCCCAAAAATAAATTACACTTTCTGATCCACCCCTGGACCTCTCCTGGCCTCCTTTAAGGCTTCTCTGTGGTTTCTTAAAGGCAGCCAGCCTCGAAGCATGACAGAAAAGAACCTGTAAGCCCAGCAGAACTGCAGCAAAGCAACAAAGCTGTGAGTGAAAGGAGAGTCAGTTCTTGACGTCCACAGGGGATGGTTGTAAACAAGGTGTCAACACATTTCCTCTCGCTGCTGATACGAAGCCCTTGTTAACACACTGAGATGACACTTGGATTGTCATGAATCTGCACTACTCACTCTCAGCAGAGGACAGACACATCAAGAATGCAGACAGGATGAAAGCAGGGCTGTATCTGCTGATAATCATGCATGACCAGCTGCTCTGAAGCAGTAAGAACCCTGCAGCACAGAAGCAGTGCATGGAAGTGATGAGTGTCTGTACCCACCCACAATTGGAGCACATTTACATATTGAGCACAGCCTGGAGAACTGCAAGTCTTACACAAAATGGATATTGCAACAGAGAAATGGCTGATAGAGTTCTGCTTATGCATATAAAACTATTATCAGCTTTACATGGTCTTGTGCAAAGGCAGCAAGGCTGGAGAGTAGGCTTAAATCATAGAATCACAGAATTGTCAGGCTTGGAAGGGATCTCAAGGATCAGCCAGTTCCAAGCCCCCTGCCATGTCCAGGGACACCTCACACCACAGCAGGTTGCTCACAGCCACATCCAGCCTGGCTGCAAACACCTCCAGGGATGAGGCTTCCACCACCTCCCTGGGCAACCTGTGCCAGGCTCTCACCACCCTCATGGGGAACAACTTCTTCCTAACATCCAATGTAAATCTACTCACTTCTAGTTTGGTTCCATTCCCCCAGTCCTATCACTCGCTGACACCCTCAAAAGTCCCTCCCCAGCTTTCTTGTAGCCCCCTTCAGATACTGCAAGGCCACAATGAGGTCTCCTGGGAACCTTCTCTTCTCCAGACTGAACAGCCCCATCTCCCTCAGTCTGTCCTCACAGCAGAGCAGCTCCAGCCCTCTGCTCATCCCTGTGGCCCTTCTCTGGACACCTTCCAGCACCTCCAGATCCTTCCTGTAATAGAGGCTCCAGAACTGGACACAGTGCTCCAGGTGTGGTCTCAGCAGAGTGGAGCAGAGGGGCAGAATCCCCTCCCTGGCCCTGCTGGCTCTGCTTCTCTTGCTGCAGCCCAGGCTCTGCTTGGCTTTCTGGGCTGCAAGTGCTCACTGCTGGCTCCTGTTGAGCTTCTCATCCCCCAGCACCCCCAAGTCCTTTTGTTCAGGGCTGCTCTCAAGTCAGTCCCTGCCCAGTCTATATCAGTGCCTGGCATTGCCCTGACCAGCTGCAGGACCTTGCAGAACTTCTTCCTAACACCCAATCTCCACCCACCCATTTCTGTTTCTTCCCCATTCCCCCTAGCACACATTCATTGCATTTCATATTTCTAGGTGTTTTAGTTTGCTTGCAAAGAGAGCTTCATTTGCTTCCAAACACCTTCTGAGCTAGTCTGGTGACTTATTTTGAGGGTCATTCTCCAAATGCCTGTTGTAAGGGGGGGATGTGTGGGGTGTGGAATTACCAAACAGAGCAGAGGGGAAGAATCACCTCCCTCAACTTGCTGGTTACAGTTCTCTTGATGCAGCCCATGAATGTCCCAGAAAGCTTGTCCCAGAAAAGCTACCTCAAACTTTAGATGCAATATGCCTAGCCTGAAAAGCACAGATGAGAGATGAAACAGTCCCCAAACCTTGGGTAGAAACTTCATGCCCCAAAATAGAAAGCTGAAGTTTTAACCAACAGCTGCTGGCTCATGACCACAGGGCTGACGAACAAACTAGCAGCTTCACTGGATAGGATAGGATAGGATAGGATAGGATAGGATAGGATAGGATAGGATAGGATAGGATAGCATAGCATAGCATAGCATAGCATAGCATAGCATAGCATAGCATAGAATAGCATAGAATAGAATAGAATAGAATAGAATAGAATAGAATAGAATAGAATAGAATAGAATAGAATTAACCAGGTTGGAAAAGACCTTTGAGATCAAGTCCAACCTATCACCTAACACCATCTAATCAACTAAACCAAGTGCCTCATCCAGGCTCCTCTTAAACACCTCCAGGGATGGTGACTCCACCACCTCCCTGGGCAGCACATCCCAATGGCCAATCTCTCTGTATTGAGCTGCTGGAAGGTGTCCAGAGAAGGGCAACAAGGCTGGGGAGGGGTCTGGAGCACAGCCCTGTGAGGAGAGGCTGAGGGAGCTGGGGTTGCTTAGCCTGGAGAAGAGGAGGCTCAGGGGAGACCTTGCTGCTCTCTACAACTACCTGAAGGGAGGCTGTAGATAGGTGGGGGTTGGTCTCTTCTCCCAGGCACCCAGCACCAGAACAAGAGGACACAGTCTCAAGCTGTGCCAGGGGAGGTTTAGGCTGGATGTTAGGAAGATTTTCTTCCCAGCAAGAGAGCTTGGCCATTGGGATGTGCTGCCCAGGGAGGTGGTGGAGTCACCACCACTGGAGGTGTTTAAGAAGAGCCTGGCTGAGGCCCTTGGTGCCATGGTTTAGTTAGGTTTTTCTTGATGATCTCTGAGGTCTTTTCCAACCTGGTTAATTCTGTATTCTGAAATGTAGCAATCAAGAGCACTCAAGTTAGTTACAGAATGCTTTGGCCAAGAACAGTCACTGAAGTTCATCTCAGAGGGCTTGTGATGAATCCTCCCCCACTGGAAATACGAAGGGGTTGTGGTCTTCTTAAACACATCCTCTATTTCAAGTACTGCCATGGGCTCTAAAGAGGGATTTTACTTTGCTGAGCCCTAAGGCCTGTATTACCCAGCACCTCAGACCAGGTGACCACAGCACAAAGCCATTTGGGCTTGGAATCTACGAGTTTGTACGCTGAAACAGCTTTGAAGTCAGCGTGCAGGTGGATGCTTGCCCCATGCAGGTGCTAAAGGCTCTGGGGTAATTGGTATTTTGACCCATTTCCTAGATTTAGAACTTCTGCTGTGGAATACTCTCCTGACCTACTTTTGAAGTTGTCTCCATTCCTGACAAAAGCTGCAAACCTCTTTCTTCTCCCTTGCAGTTGAGATGCTGTTGTGCAAGGTCAACTTTGAAGAGGCAGTCTAGATTCAGAAGCTTCTCTTCAGCTGTCTGACAAGAGAAATGCCTGTGGGCTGAAAATAGAATGGCTAATCTAGATCCATCTGATAGATTGGTTACACTAAGGATGGCTCAGCTGATCTCCAAACACAGAACAAGGGCAAGGCTGTGGTAACAGAGCATTGATTGTGAAAACTCTTGCAAGGTGAAAGCAGTGGTATCAGAGTCACCAAGCACCCCAGTCTCAACTAGCTCTTGTCCACAGCTACAGTCACAGAATTACTGAGGGCTGCATTTGTCTGCTGTGATTTTGGCATTTGGATGACATTTTAGCACTTCTCATGATCATTCCAGAGCTCATATGGATTCATAGATTTATTTCAGCATTTTAAACAGATCAGCATTCTTTGACAGTCAGAGACTATGCAGAGAGAGCATATCACAGAATCACTGGGGCTGGAAAAGACCTCTGAGATCCCCAAGCCCAGCCTGTGACCTAACACCACCACACCGACCAGACCATGGCACTGAGTGCCACATCCAGTCTGGCCTTAAACACCTCCAGGAGCAGTGACTCCACCACCTCCCTGGGCAGCCCATCCCAGTCTCTCATTCCCCTTTCCATCAGGAAGTGCTTCCTAACATCCAACCTAACCCTCCCCTGGCACAGCTTCAGGCCATGCCCTCTCCTCTTGTCACAAGCTGCCTGGCACAAGAGCCTGACCCCCACCTGACTGCACCTTCCCTTCAGGGACTTGTAGAGAGTGATAAGGTCCCCCCTGAGCCTCCTCTTCTCCAGGTTGAACACCCCCAGCTCCCTCAGCCTCTCCTCATCACTTTCCCTCCAGTCCCTTCCCCAGGCTGGTTGCTCTCCTCTGGACCTGCTCCAGCACCTCAAGATCTCTCTTGCAGGGAGGGCCCAGAGCTGCACACAGTGCTCCAGGTGAGGCCTCCCCAGTGCCCAGCACAGGGCAGGATTCCATCCCTAGCCCTGCTGGCCACACTGTTCCTGATCCAAGCCAAGATGCCATTGGCCTTCTGTGCCCCCTGGGCACACTGCTGGCTCCTGTTCAGCTGTTGTCCCCCAGCACTGCCAGGTCCCTCTCTGCCAGGCTGCTCTCCAGCCACTCATCCCCCAGTCAGTAGCACTGCATGGGGTCACTGTGGCCAAGGTGTAGGACCCTGCCCTTTGAATAGGACAGGATAGGATAGGATAGGATAGGATAGGATAGGATAGGATAGGATAGGATAGGATAGGATAGAGCAGAGTAGAGTAGAGTAGAATTAACCAGGTTGGAAAAGACCTTCATGATCATCCAGTCCAACCTATCACCCAACACCATCTCACCAACTAAACCATGGCACCAAGCACCCTTGGCCTTGTTAAACTTCTCCCCTTCACTCTCTTGTAGATGTGTGGAGTCTGTATCTTTTGAGAGGTGTGCTGGAAAAACAAAACCTACAGGAGGATCTGAATGACCAAACAGGGCAGCCAGCTTGGAGGGTCAGTTGTGTGACTGAACATTCCAGGAGCTTCAGATATTTCATTTCCTTCATGTCCAAAGTGAGGAGGTCTCACTGTCCCATCCTCACAGCTCCTAGTGTTCAGGAAATCAATCCAGTCCTCTGCAGTCAAGGTTATCATTACTTTTTAATGGAAGAAGTTGCTTTTGCCTGGCAGATTCTTTCATACAGCACAGAAAAGGGTTACCCCATATAGAATCATAGAATGCTTTGGGTTGGGTGGGACTTTACAAATCATCCAGTTCCAAGGCCTTGCCATGGTCCTGCATCTGGGTTGGGGCTATGCCAAGCACTGATATAGGCTGGGCAGGAACTGGCTTGAGAGCAGCCCTGAAGAAAAGGACTTGGGGATGCTGGGGGATGAGAAGCTCAACAGGAGCCAGCAGTGAGCACTTGCAGCCCAGAAAGCCAACCAGAGCCTGGGCTGCAGCAAGAGAAGCAGAGCCAGCAGGGCCAGGGAGGGGATTCTGCCCCTCTGCTCCACTCTGGTGAGACCACAACTGGAGCATAGTGTCCAGTTCTGGAGCCTCTACTACAGGAAGGATCTGGAGGTGCTGGAAGGTGTCCAGAGAAAGGCCATGAGGATGAGCAGAGGGCTGGAGCTGCTCTGCTATTGGGACAGACTGAGGGAGTTGGGGTTGTGCAGTCTGGAGAGGAGAAGGCTCCAAGGAGACCTAATTGTGGCCTTGTAGTATCTGAAGGGGGCTACAAGAAAGCTGGGGAGGGACTTTTGAGGGTGTCAGGGAGTGATAGGACTGGGGGGGATGGAGAAAACTAGAAATGGGTAGATTGAGATTGGATGTCAGGAAAAAGTTGTTCCCCGTGAGGGTGGTGAGAGACTGGCACAGGTTGCCCAGGGAGGTGGTGAAAGCCTCATCCCTGGAGGTTTTGAAGGCCAGGCTGGATGTGGCTGTGAGCAACCTGCTGTAGTGTGAGGTGCCCCTGCCCATGGCAGGGGGGTTGGAACTGGCTGATCCTTGAGGTCCCTTCCAACCCTGACAGCTCTGTGATTCTATGACTCGAAGCTGATATTAAAGCTGCAGATTCCAGAAAGGCAATTTTGTTCATCTTGTGCACTGTCACTGGGAATGACAGCAAAGTTGTGTTGCTTAATTAGAGCTGGGTGAAGAGCACACTTGTTTAAAGACCTGTCAAGATTGTGCTGGTACTGAGCATTCCCTTTTGGGACACTGAGATTGCTGTGTTTGACATAATGGCTGGTATTTTAGAGTCAGTCTCATACCAGGTCTTTCTTTTGCTATGAATCACAGGATCACAGAATGTGGAAGGGACCTGGAAAGCTCATTCAGCCCAATTCCCCTGCCTGAGCAGGAGCACCGAGAGCAGATCACACAGGAACACATCCAGGTGGGTTTTGAATGTTTCCAGAGAGGGAGACTCCACAACCCCCCTGGGCAGCCTCTTCCAGGGCTCTGTCACCCTCACCATGACAATATTTTTCCTCCTGTATCCATGGAATTTCCTATGCCTCAGCTTCCACCACTGCCCCTTGTGCTGGCATTGGGCATCCCCCAGCAGAGCCTGGCCCCAGCCTCTTGGCACTCACCCTGCACATCTTCATCAACAGCCCTTAGTCTCCTCCTCCCCAAGCTACAGAGCCCTCAGCTCCCTCAGGCTCTCCTCATAAGGAAGATGGGGAAAAAAAGCAACGTCAGGATGTTCTGCCTACCTCCCTGGGATCTGTATCAAAATGGAAATTACCATCAGAATCACTTCAGGAGGAGAAAATGGCAGTCTTAACATTTTCTGAGCCAGATGGGAAAGAAGGGCTGAAGTGTAGTGCTGCTGCTGCTGCTTCGTTCTCCCAGCTGAAGCTGACAGCAGCCTGGTTGTTTTTCAAGACTCTACATTAAGGTTTGCTTAGATCTAGGTGAACAAAAAAACCCCAGCAACCACCCAACAGAACTCAACCAAGCCTTGCATGACATGCCTGGCCTAAGCTGACAAGCATACTGCATGGGTGATTTATATTTAGAGCAAAGCCCAGAGGTGTCTAAAGCAATCCACTTCCCAAAGCAGAAGTTGTCATGCTCCAAATCTGCTCTTAAAGAGAGCTGGACCTCAGTGTTACTTTCTCTGCTCAAAACATACATTGCTGAGAAGAAAGGGCAACATCTGGGGGGCAAAAATGATGTCCAGAGTTTGGCAAGGCATCTGATGCCGGGAGGCTTCATTGCTCATAGGTGACTGGGCAAAGCAGTTGTGTGTTCATTGGTGAGTTGTGTGAATGGTGTTCATGTCACTGACAGGCATCCTTCCACAGGAGACTGGCAAAGGGCAGTGCTGTTAGATGCCTGAATTTACAGAATAGAATGCAGAATACAGAATTAACCAGGTTGGAAAAGACCTTTGAGATCATTGAGTCCAACCTATCACCCAACATCAGTTTGGGGAATACAGAATCACAGAGCTGTCAGGGTTGGAAGGGACCTCAAGGATCAGCCAGTTCCAACCCCCCTGCCATGGGCAGGGACACCTCACACTACAGCAGGTTGCTCACAGCCACATCCAGCCTGGCTGCAAACACCTCCAGGGATGAGGCTGCCACCACCTCCCTGGGCAACGTGGGCAATGCTGTTATGGGGCAAAAAGCAGCAGATGTTTGTCACCTGCAGAACTGTTGGCTTTGTTTTTCAAAGCACCCTATCAATATATACACATAGAAAATAAGCATGTGTTTACACATACATGTTTTAAACATAGAATCATGGCATCAACCAGCTTGGAAAAGACCCCAGAGATCATCAGGCCCAACCTATTGCCTAATACCTAACACCTCCTGACAACTAAACCATGGCTCCAAGTGCCACATCCAACCATTTTTGAACACCTCCAGGGATGGTGACTCCACCACCTCCCTGGGCAGCACATTCCAATGGCAAATTATTCTTTCTGGGAAGAACTTTCTCCTCACCTCCAGCCTAAACCTCCCCTGGCACAGTTTGAGACTGTGTCCTCTTGTTCTGGTGCTGGTTGCCTGAGAGAAGAGACCAACCCCCACCTGGCTACAGCCTCACTTCAGGTAGTTGTAGACAGCAATAAGGTCTGGACTGAGGCTCCTCTTCTCCAGGCTAAACAACTCCAGCTCCCAGCTTGGAGGAAACAGATGAAAAGATTGTGTATTCTTACAGGGCTTGGGAAATAGCTGTGGAGCAGTGTGGAACTTCTGCTTTTAAGTCTTGGAAGCAGCAACTACAACCTTGGCTACAAGCCAAGAAGAGGAAAATGATTTTATAAACCCCAAAACAACACCACAGCAAAACCCAAACAGCTATCCTTGGAAGAAAGTGTGCTCCACTCTTATCAGCTCTTGTGCCTCCCTGGTCCTCTGGTTTGCTTCCTGTGGCTCTGGCATTTTCCCAACGCAGTCCTTCATCTCTAAAATGAGGAGAAGAAGAAAACCAAAGAGTGAGTGGCACATATTTCCATGATTTTCCAAGTGATACAAAGATTTTCAGTTGCCAGGTTCTGAACTGATTGTGCAGAGTTTGTGTGTTAATGTGCACACTTATTCCTTTGGATGGAAGTGGATTAGTGTCTCTGTTATTTTCACATCATGTATTTGCTGTTTTGAATCACAGAATTGTCAGGGTTGGAAGGGACCTCAAGGCTCAGCCAGTTCCAACCCCCCTGCCATGGGCAGGGACACCTCACACTACAGCAGGTTGCTCACAGCCACATCCAGCCTGGCTGCAAACACCTCCAGGGATGAGGCTTCCACCACCTCCCTGGGCAACCTGTGCCAGTCTCTCACCACCCTCATGGGGAACAACTTCCTAACATCTAATCTAAATCTCTCCTCTTCTAGCTTGGATCTATTCCCCACAGTCCCATCACTCCCTGACACCCTCAAAAGTCCCTCCCCAGCTTTCTTGTAGCCCCCTTCAGATACTGGAAGGCCACAATTAGGTCTCCTTGGAGCCTTCTCTTCTCCAGACTGAACAGCCCCAACCCTCTCTGCCTGTCCTCTTAGGGGAGGAGCTCCAGCCTAGTTCCAACCCCCCTGCCATGGGCAGGGACACCTCACACTACAGCAGGTTTCTCACAGCCACATTCAGCCTGGCCTTCAAAACCTCCAGGGATGAGAATTCCACCACCTCCCTGGGCAGCCTGTTCCTGTTTTTCTTCTCCCTGCTCATCACACCTGCACACACAGATTCACCAAGCATTAACACAGACATCCAAATGAGAAGTTGAACTGCCTAGGATACTTCCACATCCAGGGACCACATATAATGTACTGAAGGGGGCACTGAGAATTACACTCTTAACTTTCCCTCTCCTATATAAACACATGCCTGCACATCCCTTCTTGTTATTCAAATATCAGTCTGACCATGCCCAATTAAAATGCTTCTTACACTCCTGAGATACACAGAGAAGTGTAAGGAGGCAGGCTTCTTACTGAGGTTCGTCTCCCGCTCTGCTCTGCCCTGCTGAGACCACAGCTGCAATCCTGTGGCCAGTTCTGGGCTCCCCAGCTCAAGAGAGACAGAGACCTGCTGGAGAGAGTCCAAGGGAGAGCCAGGAGGATGCTGAGGGGACTTGAGCATCTCCCCTGTGAAGAGAGACTGAGAGCCCTGGGGCTGTTGAGACTGGAGAAGAGAAGGCTGAGAGGGGATCTGATCAATGCCTATCAGTATCTCAGGGCTGGGGGTCAAGTGGAGGGGGCCAAGCTCTTTTGGGTGGTGCACAGGAATAAGCCAAGGGCCAATGGAGACAAACTTGAACAGAGAAGTTTCAGCTCAACATGAGAAACTTCTTTGCAGTGAGGGTGCCAGAGCCCTGGAGCAGGCTGCCCAGAGAGGTTGTGGAGTCTCCTTCTCTGAAGCCTTTCCAACCCCACCTGGATGCATTCCTGTGTGGCCTACCCTGGGTGATGCTGCTCTGGCAGGGGCTTGGACTGGATGATCTCTGAAGGTTTCTTCCATCCTCTAATGTTCTGTGATGCTGTGTAGGAAAAGTACTGTGTATGTTGCACTATCTTTAGGGAACATGGCTGGGGCTCCATCTCCATTCAGCAGATGCATTGTTTCCCAAGGTAAGTCCATGTAGAGTTTATGCTCCCTGAAATGGGCAGCTGAAGAACTCTCCACAACTGTCTGACTTCATTGCTCTTTACAGCTACCTGAGTGGAGGTTGTGGACAGGCTGGTGCTGGTCTCTCCTCTCACAGGGAATTAGTGACAGAACAAGAGGGCATGGCCTCAAGCTGCCACTGGGGAGGTTCAGACTGGACATTAGGAAAGCTTTTTTCAGGGCAAGAGTGGTCAGGCATTGGAATGTGCTGCCCAGGGAGGTGGTGGAGTCCCCAAGCCTGGCTGTGTTTGCAGGTGGTTTGGCTGTGGTGCTTGGGGATATGATTTAGGGGTGACCCTTGCAGGGGTTGGGCTTGGTGATCCTGAGGGTCTTTTCCAACCTGTGATTCATAACCTTTGGTCACCACCCAGTTTAATTCAGTACACCAGGTTGGTTCTTTTCTTGTTCCCTTAATAAACCTGGATTATATTTAATGAGAAAGTGTTGTTTGGGGTTTTTTTTTTCCCCCAACATGTAGCTTTAAATGTGCTTCTCAGCAGGTGGCTTATGGTTTGACTCAAAAGTCACCACTGAAACCCCTGACAGTAGATTATACTAGTTAATAATGTAACACTCAAGCCCTGGGACTTAATCTTAATGATTCATTTTCCTTTTATTAATAATAAATTCTGCCCAGAGGACGTCTGGGCGGAGGAAAAGAACTTGGTCAGAGTTCTTTCTGGGTTCTGAGCTCCTCTGACCCATTATGTTTTAATCATGTCTCACTTTTGTCCTTCTGCAGAGCAGTGATCTTAATGATTTTAATGAGCTTGATCACAAGTGAGGGAGATATGTTCGTTTCTCCTTGCAGCCTGTGAGAGATACTGGACTTGAAGACTCTCAGCACCTGACAGAATTAAATCCCACCTTCTACAGAACACTGCTGGGGAGAGTAATTGAGCCCCATAAACCCTTTAAAGTTAAGCCTTTCATTTCACACGTGGAGTCGGGCGAGCAAAGGTTACCGGGGTTTCAACAGTTGGGCCTGAACCCTGCCTGTGAACAGCTGGTTTTGAAACTGAGGAGCCCACACAATGAGTGCAGGAAAGAGCACACTGAGTTTCTATAGTGATTTTCAAGGTGGTGAGAAAAAGGGAACCGAGCGCAGAGAGTAACAGGAGTGCTTAACAAGTTTGTGGTTTCTCTCCAAAGCAGCTTGGGAAATAGCCCTAACTATCATCCACATACTAAACTTGCAGGAACAGCTGTTTTATAGAGCAGTTTAAGGAAGGACTAGAACTCCAGGAGCATGGCAGCCACTAATCTTAAATTATGTCCCTGCAATTATCACATCTCCCTTGCTTAAGAAGCTGGGGGAATGGAGCAGCTTCACAGGCAAGGTCAAAAGGGTCCACAGAAGAAACAGAGAATCACAGAATGTTAGGGGCTGGAAGGGACCTGGAAAGCTCATACAGTGCCCCCCACCCCCCCTGCTAGAGCAGATCACACAGGAACACATAGAATCACAGAATTGTCAGGGCTGGAAGGGACCTCAAGGATCAGCCAGTTCCAACCCCACTGCCATGGGCAGGGACACCTCACACTACAGCAGGTTGCTCACAGCCACATCCAGCCTGGACCTAAAAATCCAGGTGGGTTTTGAATATCTCCAGAGAGGGAGACTCCACAACCCCCCTGGGCAGCCTCTTCCAGGGCTCTGTTACCCTCACAGGGAAAACATTTTCCTCCTGTTTCCATGGCACTTCCTCTGCCTCAGCTTCCACCACTGCCCCTTGTGCTGGCATTGGGCATGACCCAGCAGTGCCTGGCTCCAGCCTCTGGGCACTCACCCTGCATATCTTTATAAACATTTATGAGGTCCCCCCTTAGTCTCCTCCTCTCCAAACTAAAGAGCCCTCAGCTCCCTCAGTCTCTCCTTGTAAGAAGAGCCAAGGACACCATTGGCATTGGTTCCTCCTTTTCTTCTCCCAGAGGTTCTCTTTGTTTTCTGAGAACACAAAGAAGTGTGTGCCCACTCTATTCTCCTCAGGAAGAAAAATCCCAACAGAGTAAATTCCAACCTGCAACTTACACTGTCTTTCAATGCAGTTATTATAGCTATATATAAATGAAGTTATCTAGTCATTAAAAAACAAGCTATCTGTTCACTAAAAATGAAGTTACCTCTGCAAGAGTGCAGAGAAGCACTGCCACAAATCAGCTTGCTAGGGACACATTTGTATTGACATGAGGGTGTGAGGAGGTAAACTGCCTTGCCAGGTTCAGAAATCAGTGTGTGGGCAGTTCTGGGCTCCTCAATTCAAGAAAGATGTTGAGAAGGTGTCCAGAGAAGGGCAACAAAGCTAGGGAGGGGTCTGGAGCACAGCCCTGGGAGGAGAGGCTGAGGGAGCTGGGGTTGCTTAGCCTGCAGAAGAGGAGGCTCAGGGGAGACCTTCTTGCTCTCTACAACTCCCTGAAGGGAGGCTGTAGCCAGGTTGGGGTTGGTCTCTTCTCCCAGGCAAGCAGCACCACAACAAGAGGACACAGTCTCAAGCCATGCAGGGGGAGGTTTAGGCTGGAGGTGAGGAAGAAATTCTTTCCAGGAAGAGAGATTGGCCATTGGGATGTGCTGCCCAGGGAGGTGGTGGAGTCACCATCACTGGAAGTGTTTAGGAAGAGACTGGATGAGGCACTCGGTGCCATGGTTTAGTTGATTAGATGGTGTTGGGTGATAGGTTGGACTGGAAGGTCTTTTCCAACCTGGTCTATTCTGTTCTATTCTATTCTATTCTATTCTATTCTATTCTATTCTATTCTATTCTATTCTATTCTATTCCATTCCATTCCATTCCATTCCATTCCATTCCATTCCAAAACTAATCTCAGGGAAAGAGCCTGGTGGTGGCTGAATCTCGACAGGGCTCTGGGCAACCTGATCTAGTTGAGGATGCTCCTGCTTACTGCAGAGGGAGTTGGACTGGATGACCTTTGGAGGTGCCTTCCAACCCAGCCCGACCTGCTGGAAGACCACCACACTGTACTGTACACAGACCTGCTCACAGCTAAGATACCAAAACAGATTAGTAAGAACCCAGTACTGATTCTGTTCAGCCCCTCCAGAGGCAACTCCTAACTGGGCTTTACCTTTTTACTGGGCTCCTAACTGGGTTTACTTTTAAAACACAGCTTAGTGGCTCAGACAACAGCCTTGGACCTATGTTTAATTCATAGGGACACATATCCTAAGTGTTTTAATGTCCCCAGCTCAACATTTAGCTCTCCATAAGAAAAACAATGGGAAAAACAATATGCATCTTTTTCATGGCTTAGGCCCTAGAACATTTTCAAAGGAGGCTGAGTCTAAGTATAGATTCTCCTTCTTATGCAAACTCTGCTTAGTATGAGAGGATGATTAAAAGGTGGCAGAAAAATCACATTGGACTTTGTTCCAGGCTTGGCTTACCTCTCCTTTCCACAGAATCATGGAGTCATTTAGATTGCAAAAGACCCTCGAGATCATCAAATCCAAGGCTACCATTAACCCATGTCCCTGAGTGTGGTAGGGACACTGCAATGAGCAGGGACATCTTCAACTAGCTCAGGTTGCTCAGAGCCCCAGCCAACCTGACCCCCACTTCATGTTTCCAGGCATGGGACATCTACCACCTCTCAGGGCAACTTGTTCCAGTATCTTGCTGCCCTCATTCTAAAAAATGTTATTCCTTATATTTATCTTAAATCTCCCTTCTTTTAGTCTAAAAAATGTTATTCCTTATATTTAACCTAAATCTCCCTTCTTTTGGTTTAAAAAATGTTATTCCTTATATTTAACCTAAATCTCCCTTCTTTTGGTTTAAAAAATGTAATTCCTTATATTTAACCTAAATCTCCCTTCTTTCAGTTTAAAACCATTGGCCCTTGTCTCATTGCAACAGCCCCTACTAGAAAGTTTGTCCCCATCTTTCTTGTAAGCCCACTTTGAGTATTGAAAGGCTGCAATAAGGTCTCTCCAGAGCCTTCTCCAGGCTGAACCAACCTAACCCTCTCAGCCTTGCTTCACAGGAGAGATGTTCTGTTCCTCGGAGCACTATTGGAGCCTTCCTCTGGACCTGCTCCAGCAGGTCCAACAGGTACTTGCAAGGTGCTTGTGAGGGAGTGCAATCAAAGCACTTCTTCTTAAGAGAAATGGCTGACAAAACTGTTCCAGCTGGGTACCCACACAGGCCTTCAGCCTGGAAATTGCCAGCCCAGTGGGGCACAGGCAGTGCCAGTTCTGCAGCACAGTGGCCACCTCAGGAAGGAGGCAAAGAGCTCCGTAGCTGCAGATGCAGGTGGGATCAGAAGGCTGCTTGCTGCAGCTGTCTTGAAGACGCTCACCTTGAAGTGTTCCAGACATCCTCCTCCTGTGCTAAGCTGTGCAAAGTGTCCTGCAACACAAGTGAGCAACTCTTTTGTAAAAATAAAGCAGCTAAATCACAAACATTGAGTGAGGAAATTTGAATTCATTAAAAACAACACCCGCAGGAAAATGTAAAGGCCCAGAACCAGAAGAGTCTGGAATGCAATGGTAGTTGTAAAATCCTGGCCTAAAAGTATTCCTGCCCACATACTACATGAAAATGCATTACTGAAGATCATCTGTGAGTGCAGGGAGGAGAGACACACAGCATGCTGCATTTCTGGACCCTTGCAGTCATCTCCCTTGTGAACAAGACAGAGCAGAATGCCAGGCAAGCTCTAAGGGGTTGCTGAGGTCTCTTTAGTCAGGCTGCCTTGGATCACAGGATCACAGGATGTTAGGGGTTGGAAGGGGCTTCTGGAGGAAGATCTTCCACTCCAACCCCCCTGCCACAGGAGGGCCATACAATCCAGCACAGGTCACACAGGAACACATCCAGACAGGGCTGGAAAGGCTCCAGAGAAGGAGACTCCACAACTTCTGGGCAGCCTCTTCCAGTGCTCTGTGATCCTTACAGTGAAGAAGTTCTTCCTTGTGTTGAGGTGGAACTTCCTGTGCTGCAGTTTCCATCCATTGCCCCTTGTCCTGTCTCAGGGCACAAGTGAGCAGAGGCTGTCCCTTCCTTCCTGACCCCAGCCCTCAGACATTAGTTAGATCCTCTCTCAGTCTTCTCTTTTCCATCCCAAGTCTCTCATCCTCTCCTCATTAGGCAGTGCTCCATTCCTTTAATCATCCTCATAGCCCTCTGTTGGATTCTCTCCAGCAGATCCCTGTCCCTCTTGAACTGGGGAGCACAAAACAGAATGCAGTTCTTAAGATGAGGTCTCAGCAGGGCATGGTAGAGGTGGAGGAGAACCTCCCTGGATCTGTTGAACACACTGCTCCTAATGGACCCCAGGATCCCACTGGCCTTCTTGGCCACTAGGCACATTGCTGTCCCACACTGGGACCCAGCTGATATCTAACTGTCCCATTAGAGCACTGTACCTCCTCAGCACTGCTGTGAAATCTCCCGTGCCAGTTCTCTTATCACTCCCCAGGGGCTGGCAGTTACATATGGGGCTTTGGTATGCAGGTGCAGGGCAAGAGTGGCTGGCTGGTCAGTGACACAGCATTCCTGCCACTCTGATATTAGCAAACACTTATGTGGTCAGGCACCAGGGAATTCTTGGGAAGCCAATGTGTGTGTCCACAGCTGCAGTGATGATTGTGGGGGCTCCCACAGCGACAGGTGCAGCGGTTGCTCAGCACCTTCCTATGCTCTGACTGTTCTCACTGGGCACCATCAGCTATTCTGGTTGCAGATAAATGACTGCTAGGTAGAGCTAATGTGAGGCTGCTCAAACATGAGATGGGGATGAAACATCTGGCAATTAGTGTGGTGGTTATAGGCTGTGCCTTCCTGCTGCTGCCCACAGAAAACGTAAAAACTATTGGACCTGCTCTTCCAGGGAGGTTTTCCTCTCCTTCTACCATGCCCTAGGGAGGCTGCCCCAGGAATATTGCATCCAGTTCAGGGCTCCCCAGTTCAGGAGGGACAGGGATCTGCTGGAGAGAGTCCAACACAGGGCTACAAGGATGCTGAAGGGACTGCAGCACTGCTGAATGAGGAGAGGCTGAGAGCCCTGGGGCTGTTTAGTCTCGAGAGGAGAAGACTGAGAGGGGATCTGATCAATGCCTATAAATATCTGAAGGCTGGGGGTCAGGAAGGAAGGGACAGCCTCTGCTCACTTGGAGGACAAGGGGCAATGGATAGAAACTGCAGTACAGGAAGTTCCACTTCAACACAAGGAAGAACTTCTTCACTGTAAGGATCACAGAGCACTGGAAGAGGCTGCCCAGAAGTTGTGGAGTCTCCTTCTCTGGAGCCTTTCCAGCCCTGTCTGGATGTGTTCCTGTGTGACCTGTGCTGGATTGTATGGCCCTCCTGTGGCAGGGGGGTTGGAGTGGAAGATCTTCCTCCAGAAGCCCCTTCCAACCCCTAACATCCTGTGATCCTGTGATCCAAGGCAGACTGACTAAAGAGACCTCAGCAACCCCTTAGAGCTTGCCTGGCATTCTGCTCTGTCTTGTTCACAAGGGAGATGACTGCAAGGGTCCAGAAATGCAGCATGCTGTGTGCCTCTCCTCCCTGCACTCACAGATGATCTTCAGTAATGCATTTTCATGTAGTATGTGGGCAGGAATACTTTTAGGCCAGGATTTTACAACTACCATTGCATTCCAGACTCTTCTGGTTCTGGGCCTTTACATTTTCCTGCGGGTGTTGTTTTTAATGAATTCAAATTTCCTCACTCAATGTTTGTGATTTAGCTGCTTTATTTTTACAAAAGAGTTGCTCACTTGTGTTGCAGGACACTTTGCACAGCTTAGCACAGGAGGAGGATGTCTGGAACACTTCAAGGTGAGCGTCTTCAAGACAGCTGCAGCAAGCAGCCTTCTGATCCCACCTGCATCTGCAGCTACGGAGCTCTTTGCCTCCTTCCTGAGGTGGCCACTGTGCTGCAGAACTGGCACTGCCTGTGCCCCACTGGGCTGGCAATTTCCAGGCTGAAGGCCTGTGTGGGTACCCAGCTGGAAGAGTTTTGTCAGCCATTTCTCTTAAGAAGAAGTGCTTTGATTGCACTCCCTCACAAGCACCTTGCAAGTACCTGTTGGACCTGCTGGAGCAGGTCCAGAGGAAGGCTCCAATAGTGCTCCGAGGAACAGAACATCTCTCCTGTGAAGCAAGGCTGAGAGGGTTAGGTTGGTTCAGCCTGGAGAAGGCTCTGGAGAGACCTTATTGCAGCCTTTCAATACTCAAAGTGGGCTTACAAGAAAGATGGGGACAAACTTTCTAGTAGGGGCTGTTGCAATGAGACAAGGGCCAATGGTTTTAAACTGAAAGAAGGGAGATTTAGGTTAGATAAAAGGAATAACATTTTTTAAACCAAAAGAAGGGAGATTTAGGTTAAATATAAGGAATATCATTTTTTAGAATGAGGGCAGCAAGGTACTGGAACAAGTTGCCCTGAGAGGTGGTAGATGTCCCATGCCTGGAAACATGAAGGGGGGGTCAGGTTGGCTGGGGCTCTGAGCAACCTGAGCTAGTTGAAGATGTCCCTGCTCATTGCAGTGTCCCTACCACACTCAGGGACATGGGTTAATGGTAGCCTTGGATTTGATGATCTCGAGGGTCTTTTGCAATCTAAATGACTCCATGATTCTGTGAAAAGGAGAGGTAAGCCAAGCCTGGAACAAAGTCCAATGTGATTTTTCTGCCACCTTTTAATCATCCTCTCATACTAAGCAGAGTTTGCATAAGAAGGAGAATCTATACTTAGACTCAGCCTCCTTTTAAAACGTTCTAGGGCCTAAGCCATGAAAAAGATGCATATTGTTTTTCCCATTGTCCCTGCTCATTACAGGGAGGTTGGACTGGATGATCTTCAGAGGTCCCTCCCAACTCAAAGAAGTCTGTGATTCTAAGTAGTCTGACAGCCATGAACACTCAGCAGATTTGTTTGCAAGAAAGAGAAGACTAGTCTTCTGTCAGTACAAATTAGTTCACACTTTTGCCAAGAAAAGCTGAGGGAGGAGGAAAAAGAGTCAAGGCAACTTACTCATTTTGCTCTCTAATTTCTCAGCAGAGCACACTTTCTCCTGTCAGGTGCTTAATGCTGATTTCTGTCGTGGGAACTGAAGTCTGTTGATCTCATCTTGTGCTGCAGTGCTCTGGAAAGCTCTGTTACGTTCAGTTGTGTGAAAGAATGAAGTTTTGTGGACACTCAGAGGGACATACTTCACATTCCTGAGTGCAATATTTGGCGTGAAAGAATTGATCTTTGCTTTGTCTTTGAGTATTCAGGCTTTGCTGTCTTCTTTTCTTTGAAGATCTGTGACTATGAATTTGAAGAAGGCTGTTAAGGACACTCCTATTTGCAGGCAAGGTATTTTACAATTATATTAGCATGTTCCTCCTCTTTATCAACCTACACCCTGCATAAAAGAGGCTTTAAAGTGGAAGCTTCTTGTATTGCATTCAGAAGGAATGGTGATGGGCCTGCACCCTCATCTTGAGCTCCACTTCAGACTCCATCAGGTGCCATCCTTGAGAGCCAGAAACCAAGATGGATTGCAGATGGAGGAAAAAAGAGAGGCCATCTAGGGAGGCCTAAGCCCATTCCTAAGCTCAAAGGCTAATGCTAAAAGCTAACAAGGCACAGAGTTTTAGAAAGGGAATAGCTGGACAGGCACTGATGTAATGTGTTCCCACTGCCATAACTAAAAGACTGTTTACTATGTGATAGACTAACTCCATTTTTCAGACAGCAGTCATAGTGGTCTAAGACTGTCTGAACAAACTATGGAAGGCATACTGTGAATAGCATACATGACTAGAAAGGGCACTGAATGGGCTTTCTCTTACTCCATGTTTAGCTGTAACTAACACACATGGAGTCACTGTCACTGGAGGTGTTTAAGAAGAGCCTGGATGAGGCACTTGGTGCCATGGTTTAGTTGATGAGATGGTGTTGGGTGATAGGTTGGACTCAATGATCTCAAAGGTCTTTTCCAACCTGGTCTATTCTATTCTATTCTATTCTATTCTATTCTATTCTATTCTATTCTATTCTATTCTATTCACATGAAGCCATCTGTGACTTTGACAGTCAGAGGAGATACACAATTTAAGTAAACACTCCTGCAAGCCTTCTGAAAAGGTAATTGATATCAGCTCCAGCTTTCCTTACCTGGCTTGAATGTGGACAAGCCTCTCCCCCTTCCCCTACTTAAAGACTTAACTAGAAAAATACCTTTCTTCTGTCATTCCTGAAACCTTTAAGATATATCACAAAGAACACCAACATTGTCACAGCATCTGATATTCAGGTACATTCAATGAGAATCATAGAATCATAAAATCAACCAGGTTGGAAGAGACTTCCAAGATCATCCAGTCCAACCTATCACCCAGCCCTATCCAAGCAGCTGGACCGTGGCACTAAGTGCCTCATCCAGGGCTTTTCTTGAACATCTCCAGGGACAGGGACTCCACCACCTCCCTGGGCAGCACATTCCAATGGCAGATCACTCTCTTTGTGAAGCACTTCTTCCCAATATCCAGCCTGAACCTCCCCTGGCACAGCTTGAGACTGTGTCCCCTCGTTCTGTTGCTGGTTGCCTGGGAGAACAGACCAACCTGGCTACAACCTCCCTTCAGGTAGCTGTAGACAGCAATGAGGTCTCCCCTCAGCCTCCCGAGTGTGTGCTCCCCTGAGCATGTGCTGCTTGTGAGAACGAAGGGAAAACACTGAGAATAATCAGAAAACAGCATTTATACCCCTGGCTGCCAAGAAGGGGGGACACCGGGGGTGCCCGTTGGACATCTTGTGGGGGAGACACTGAGGAAGACAAAGCTTTCTCTTCTGCTACAGTGAAGGGGAAAGATTAGATGGGTGTGGATGGGGGAAGGTACGATTGTTTTCTCTGCATGACAGGAGGGGTTAGGGAAATTGTTTGTTTCTCTGTACCAGCACAGGAAATGTCTTTGTTTATGCATGTATCTGTGGCACTGGAAGAGGCAAAGTCTTTCTCTCTGGCAACGGGGATGGAGTTTCTTCATTTTTTGGGGTTTTGTTTCAGGCATGGGAAACGGGGAAGATTTATTTGTTGGTGTGTTGGTTTTTTTTTCCCGTGGAAGGGGATGAAGAGCAAGTCTGTCTACTTATCTACCAGCTGTTTCAAAAAGAAAGAACAGAAAAATATGCACGGTCTGCAGAGACTTCAAAAACGGTGTGAGCGTAGGTCGGAGACTTCATTTCAGCGCTGTCCCAAGCTGAGCAAATGTTCAGAGGGCTATTTTTGGCTCCAATGACGTTCAAAACGACGAATCAGGAATTCAAAGCATTGTACTCCACAGAGCACGTTGCCGTTTGGAAAACACGGCCAATATCGCCCTCCCTCCCCCCGCCCCCGGGCTCCTCGCTCTACTTGGAGGCGCTTAGAACTCCAGGGCAATCCCAAAAGCTCCTTTTCCTCGCTGCCGATTTTTTGGGGAAGTTTCCATCCCATTACACCTTTCAAGTCATTTATCCTTCCTCCCACGGTGCCACCTTTACCCTTCAAGTCTGACAGAAACTACCCTCCCTGTCCGAGTAGTTGGCGACCCTGGGACTTCTCTCCCTCTCTCCTCCATCCCGATCCCCCCTCCCCTGCCCCCGGCCATCCATTTCCCTGCCGGCATCGTGCCCTCTCCCCACCGCCCACTCTGGCGCCGTGGGGTCGGCCTGCCCCTGCCCCGCACACGCGCAGGGTGCCTGCCAAGGGTGGGATGCGGCGAGGCGAGCCGCAGGCTCCTGCCTGCGGTGCCGCCAAGATGGCTGTGACCCTAGGGGGTGACCAACGGCCGGGGGCCATGCGCGCCCCGGGCCCGACGTGCGGCGGCGGCCGTTGGGCAGGCAGCGCAGGGCACGGCAGGGCAGCGCGGGGGGGCGTTGGGCAGGGGGCTGGGGCGCGCCGAGTGAACGAGCGAGCGCCGAGATGCAGCGGAGGGCCGCGCCGCCGCCACCGCGGAGCGCAGCGGTAGGGGAGGGGGCAACAGGGAGGGACGGAGCGAGGGAGGGGAGGCGGCCGACGGGGCGGGGACTGCCACTCCTGTGCGCTGTTTGTCCCTGTTCCGCCGCGCGAGTAGGAGGAGGGCCCTGTCCGGCAGCCTTCTGCTGCCCACCCCCCCTCCTCCTCCGTGTGAAGGGACCGGGGCGACCAGGGCGGGGGCGGGGGAGGTGATGAGCTTGGGCCGGGGGCTGCGGCGGCGGCGCAGCTGCTGCTGCTGCGGCGGCGGGAGGCGACGGCGGGCCGTTGGAGGGTCTGTCCGGCCGGCCCGGGGCCAGGGGGATGCAGCGGAAGACGTGTCTGGGTCTGGGTGTAGCTGATCGGAGAAGAGAGGCAGCCGCCGACCGGAGAGGCGGAGGAGCAGCGGAGGAGAGCCACCCTGACATGCCTTTTCCTCTCCCTCCTCTCCAGCGGCCATGTTAACCAGAAAACCCTCAGCTAGCGCCGCCGCTGGTGCTGCCTACCCAGCCGGTAAGGGAGGGCCGCCGCGATCGCCGCCGCGCTGGGTTGGGTCGGGCCGGGCCGTACGGCGCGGGGAGCTGGGGTGGACTCGGATGCCCCGCGGCTGTCGCCGCAGCGGAGCCGTGGTGTGACGGAACAATGATCCACCCTCCCCCCCCCGCCCCGGCAACCGAGTCCGGGGGGCCGGCGGGGGCTGCGCGTTCAGCTGCGGCGCGCTGTCGTTGTGCGTGGTGGCGAGTTAACCTCGGGGAAGGGGGAGAAGACCGCAGGGAAATCGCTTAGAAACGCGACCCAGGGGAAAATCGGGAGTCGCTGCCTGTGCCGGAGCGGCCGCGTTTGACAGCGGGGGGCAGCGGTGCTCCTCTCTGCTCCCCGCCGCAGACTTGAGAACTCGTGGCGGGTCCCCGGCGCCGCCAGGATTTGGCCGGGCCAGACGGCTCGGTGAGAAGGGGGTAGGTCGGGCGGCCATCCAGCCCCGAGGCGTGTGCCGGGCAGAGCCGGCTTGTTCTCCCGGTTAAGCGCCTGCTGGTGGCGGGTTAATCTCGGATGAAGGGTTTTAGCCGGGCGAGCGTGGCCCACCCGCGCTATTAGCCGGATCGGTGCGTGCGTGTGCGCCGCGGTGGCGATTAGCTTTTAATGGCTTCTGCTTGCGAGACGGGCGGCGGGGCCGGCGAAGCGCTGGGGCCACTGGCCTCTGCCGCCCCGACGGCCGCCGCCGCCGCTGCTGCCCCTGCTGCCGTCCACGCTCACCCCTCTGCTCTCCGCAGGCAGGGCAGGGGATAACGGCCGCCCGCTGCAGTCTTCCCCGGGCGCCGGAGCCGGAGTCTCCCGAGCAGGAGCTGGGACCGGCCCACCATCGCCTCTCGCATTGCCGCCGCTCAGGGCCAGCAACGCCTCCCACACGGTGAGCCCCGAGCATGGGAGGGGGGAGAACGGGGGCGGGGGTCAAGGCGAGGGGGGGAAGGAGCGTCCGGCCCCGGGGGCTTGCCACGCCGCCGCCGCTGTCCTTTCGCCGAGCGTCCCCCGCGGCGGGACTGAGCCCTTGCGGACACCCCCGGGGCGGCCCCGTCCCGCCTAACGAGGCGCTTGGTGCTTAAGCAAAGTGCATTGAATTTCTGCAAACGGAGATCCAAATGTACATGCCTGTTGTGAGGCTGGGACTCTGCGCTGAGAAACAGCCTTACCGAGCTCCCCTCCGGTCTGGTTTGGTGTCTTGATTTTCAGTGACAAATTCGATCCTCCACGCACACACACACAGAGGATCTGTCCCGGTAAATGCATTTTTTTGAGGTGACACGGTTTTGGCAACGAGGTTAGTCACTGTGATGAAAGGGTCGCATGAACTGTGGTGAAAAATAAAGGCTTCTTTCCCTCGGTATGGCTGATTAGCTCAGGCCGATAGCTCTCTTCCCTAGAAATAGCTATCACTCTACTCGGGAACAATGATTGGATGAATCCGACTTTATTGCTGCAGTAGTTTACCTAAAGAAATAAGCACCGATGGCATGAAAAGGATGCTATTTTCCGGTTCTGTGATGTCTCACATTATCTCCTACTCCAAGTTAATCTATTAGGAATGGAACTTCCCAAGTATGCCACTATATATGGACGAGAGAGAGGGTATCTCTGCCCTGAAGGCATGACAGAGTAGAGAGAGGGGTCTCTGTGCTGCCATTTTAACACTAAATACCTGAAATTTTTATTGCATGCATTTCCTTTTAAATGATGAAGGCTTTCACACTGACCCTGAAAGGCATTGGTGGCATACTTTTCCTTAGAATTATTGAGCTCTCCATGGGTGCTTACATGCTATCTTTGTAAACATATGGCAGAGCTTTAAATGGTAATGTGATTATGGGCTGCTAGAAGGTGAAACCTTGCATTTAGATATTAGTGTTTCAATGGCTTTCTGTGTAGTGTCAGAGGTAAAAGCATCGTATTCAAATCCATTTATAGAAAGAATTGGCTTAAACTGAGGGGGAAAAAAAATGAACTCAGTGTATGTAGGATGTGCTGAAAAGCACTGAGGAATGTTCTGCAAATCCGAGGTTGAGCTGCATGCTTAGGATCAACATCATTGTATATTTACATAGCTAGGGTATAGATCTGAAGTGCTCAATGGTGTCAAAGCCAGCAGTGTGCCCAGGTGGCCAAGAAGGCCAATGGCATCCTGGCCTGCATCAGGAACGGTGTGGCCAGCAGGAGCAGGGAAGTCATTGTACCCCTATACTCAGCACTGGTTAGACCACACCTTGAGTCCTGTGTCCAGTTCTGGGCCCCTCAATTTAAGAAGGACATTGAGACACTTGAATGTGTCCAGAGAAGGGCAATGAGGCTGGGGAGGGGTCTGGAGCACAGCCCTGTGAGGAGAGGCTGAGGGAGCTGGGGTTGCTTAGCCTGGAGAAGAGAAGGCTCAGGGGAGACCTTATTGCTGTCTGCAGCTCCCTGAAGGGAGGTTGTAGCCAGGAGGGGGTTGGTCTCTTCTCCCAGCCAACCAGCAGCAGAACAAGAAGATGCAGTCTCAAACTACACCAGGGGAGGTTTAGGCTGGAGGTGAGGAGAAAGTTCTTCACAGACAGAGTTGTTAGCCATTGGAATGTGCTGCCCAGGGAGGTGGTGGAGTCACTGTCCCTGGAGGTGTTCAAGAGGGGATTGGACGTGGCACTTGGAGCCATGGTTTAGTAGTCATGAGGTCTTGGGTGACAGGTTGGACTTCATGATCTCTGAGGTCCTTTCCCTCCTGGTTGATTCTGATTCTATGATTCTGGTCTATAAAAGGCCTTTATTACTTTTTTCAGCTTCATATACCAGTTGAGTGCTGGGGCAGCTGCTTGACTTTTGGAATAAAACTAGGAAAGGAGGACTGTAACACAAACAGGAGCCCACATGTCCCAGAGCCCAGATGTAATTTAAGATTTGGGAAAGTGTGGTGGCCCAGCCATGTATCTGTGACTGCTTACTAATTTGGGAAGTGCAGAAATGGGATCTTTTTACACATAGCTTTATATGTGTGTGTGCTATAGTGTCTGTGCCTATAGACAGACATACACACACACACACATATATATTTATATATAAAACCCCATGAAGTCTTTATGAAAACATGCAAGGGATGTCCAAGTGTTCATTTTCTGTGTTCCAAGTATTTTTATACACCTATTTTTATATATATAGCATATGTGCATGTATGTGTACATACATATACACACACACATACAAGGGAAGCACACAAGGATGATCAGCCATTATAGTCATAGAATCATAAACTCAACCAGGTTGGAAAAGACCTCAGGGATCATCAAGTCCAACCTAGTAAAATGGAAACAGAAATCATCTTTGCTGTATATGTTGCTGTGTTTCCTGTCCCTCTAGATTCTGACTGTGGCAAACTCTTGCCTTGCCTTTGTGATACAGAGCCTACTCTACACTGCTTAGTCTTGGATACTGCTGTAAAAGAGCTCAGACTGCCTTTCAGAGTGTTGTAGGTGGTTGTTTTGTGGTTGGCTGACATAACTTTTTGTGCCCAGGATCACCTGTGGCATCAGAATGCTAGATTTTAACCTTAAAAAGCCATAAATAAATCAGGGCTGTATCTGTCACATGATCTTTTTATAAACCCCAGGTCTGCTGACCTCAGCTGACACTGACTGATTAAAACCATTTGGTTTGCATCCCACTGCTTTCTCCAGTCTATTTCAAATGAAACCTTTGAGGTTCCTTAAACCATTTTCCCAGTGTTCATTTTTCTCTCTTGAGATATTTCTATTAGGGGAGACCTAATAGGAATTAGGTACCTGAAGGTATATTCAGGCATAATATACCTGAAGGTGTGTTAGGTGCCTAATAGGAATTCAGTACCTGAAGGGGGCTACAAGAAGGATGGAGAGAGACTGTTTGCAAAGGCCTGCAGTGGTAGGATGAGGGGCAATGGCTTCAGACTAGAGAAGAGCAGATTTAGATTGGATGTCAGGAAGAAGTTGTTCCCCATGAGGGTGGTGGAACACTGGACCAGGTTGCCCAGGGAGGTGGTTGAGGCCCCATCCCTGGAGATATTCAAGGGGAGGCTGGTCAGGACTTTGGGCAGCCTGATCTAGTTGGGGATGTCCCTGCTTGCTGCAGAGGGGGTTGGACTGGATGACCTTTAGAGGTCCCTTCCAACCCAGACCATTCTGTGATTCTATGATTTGTTTTCATCCCTGTTGTATCTGTGTGACTTGTGTAATAACCAGAGATGGAGAGTATTTCTCTTGGCTTTTCAGGCTTTCAGGAGGTGGTGGTTTGATAACGTGGTTGTCCTCGCCCATGGTTGGATGTGAGCACGTGTGTTGTGTGCACACTGGCTGTGCAGAGAGCCTGAGATGGATTCTTTTAGTTCAGCTAGAGCAGAAACCCACTAGCTGTTGTATTTCTTGCAGCAGTGAGTTGTGTGATCTAGATTGTAGTGGAAGTGTTGGCTCCTGCTTTCAAGTGAAGCAGTTTCAATAGTGTGAGAGAGCAGGGGTGGAAGGAGGTAAGATGCAGGTTTACACAGGTGTCATATAACAGGGCAAAGGTTTTGGCTGCAGTCTCTGCAATCACAGCAACCTTTGTTGTTAAGCAGGCTGTTGTGTGTTGTACCAAGGAGAGATTCTGCCTTGGGTTTTGGTTCTAAATTGTGGCTTCATCCGAGGCTTATTCATGTCTGCATCTAGCCCTGACTGCTTTTTTTGGTTCATGGCAGAAAATGTGAACTCATTCCCAGGCTCTTCATTTTTTGCTTTCTCTTTTGAAGCCTTGAGTTCTGTGGTGATCAGAACCTTTTTTCTCTTCACTCTCTCGTGTTCCATTGTGATGCTCTTACATCCACTCGACATGCTGCAGTAGAGATTATCTTGCTTGCTGGCTTCTCTGCTCGTGTAAATCCCCACCCATCTGTGAGTCCTTCTTCCAGGCTCTTGCCTCTGTCTTCTGCCTACCTCCATCTCTGTTCTTCCTCACTTGGCACATATCCCTGCATTCTGCACTCTTGACGTTTCTCCTGGAGTAAAGCAGTCTCAAATCCTTTTCTCCTCTTGTCTGGTGCTGTAACAACAAGTTGTTCACAGTGCATGATTCAGTGCCCTCCCTCTTCCAGACCTTCCTCAGATTTCCCTACAGCAAGCTGCTTTTGTTTTGCCACTGGGGGTGAATGTCTATCCATATACTTTTGTGTCAGTTGTTTAATCTTAATCCTAAAATCTATCAATTTACAGAAGTGAATTTACCTTCTAATGGAACAAAGATTCCTTGACTCTGTTAACTTGATGTGATGGATCACATGCTGCAGATTTGTATTGCTTTAAAGCAGGTAAACCCAAAGAGAATACCTCCCTAGTGAGGTATTTTAATTTACTAAATAACCACAGAAACACTGTCATATTGGAGTGGAAATATCTATACAGTCATGAACTGGATTTAGAATCATAGAATTGTTAGGGTAGGAAGGGACCTCAAGGATCAGCCAGTTCCAATCCCCCTGCCATGGGCTGGGAAGCCTCACAGTAGATCAGGTTGCCCACAGCCACATCCAGCCTGGCTGCAAAAACCTCCAGGGATGAGGCTTCCACCACCTCCCTGGGCAACCTGTGAGAGAGTCTCTCACCACCCTCATGGGGAAGAACTTCTTCCTGACATCCAATCTGAATCTACCCATTTCTAGCTTGGATCCATTCCCCCAGTCCTATCACTCCCTGACACCTTCAAAAGTCCCTTCCCAGCTTTTTTGTAGCCCCCTTCAGATACTGGAAGGCCACAATTAGGTCTCCTTGGAGCCTTCTCTTCTCCAGACTGCACAGCCCCAACTCCCTCAGTCTGTCCTCAGAGCAGAGCAGCTGCAGCCCTCTGCTCATCCCTGTGGCTCTTCTCTGGACACCTTCCAGCACCTCCAGATCCTTCCTGTAATAGGAGCTCCAGAACTGGACACAGTGCTCCAGGTGGAGTCTCACACGGAGTAGAGGGGGAGAATCACCTCCCTTGACCTGCTGGCTATGCTAGATCTAGATTTCTTTGGATGCTTCTTCTACATAAAGCTTGTGTCTAGTGAGCATATGAAGTTACCTTTGAAAGGGGGGGGATTTGAAATTTGGGGTTCAAAAGCTGGTGACTTGTGCTGTGTGCTCTGCAGTACATCTGGGCACAGCTCTGGAGTGTGTATACTTTGGCTTACCTGCAGGGTTCAGTTTAGTGTGCACTGACTGCCCTTTTTTGCCTTCAGCCTGTGTAATACATCCAGGCAGTCCCAGAGGTATTCAGACTTGCTGCACCTGCATGGTCCTGACAGGAGGAGGGGAAAAAAAAAAAGAAGTTATGAATTAGTATCACTCTTGAGACATAGCTCTGTCTGTGAAAATGTTTGCTGTATAAAGTCAAAGTTAACTTTCCATAAGCTTATAGGGACCAGATGTGACAGCAGCAAAATACCTAAATGGTGTGGGGCTTTTTTTTTCTACAGCTCTTGTTGAGCCCCAAGCTCTTTAGGACAAGGGCTTAGTCTTCTTTGGTGTGTAAAAAACACATGCTCATAATAAAACCATTATGATAATCCTGCATTACTGGCATTGTGCTAATTAGCAGCTATCTTTAGTTCTGAACAGAGAAATGCTGTTGAATTCATTCATCAAGATAAAAAAGAGAGGTCTTTTGTACCTTTTTCTCAGGCTGTTGTTAAGAAAATAGGCACTTGGAGCATGCTGTACCTGGTACCACAGACCTCCAGCATCTTAGACACAGGAGGGCTGAAACTGTCATACCTAGAAGTGCTCTAAAGAAAGCTTTGGAGCACTGTTCCTCCCTTGTCCTTATCTGTGCAAAGAAACAGCAGATAAAGACATCTTATTCCTCTGCAGTGTTCCAGCAGGCCATCATCATTGCTCTATTATTAAGATTCATTTTATAAACCTTTTTAGATTCTGATTGACACCAAAGTCTGTCTTTTCTCAGGTTTTACTTAAAAATGACATGATAATGCATAGCTGAAGTGTGCATCTGTCTTGGCTGGTTTTATA
This sequence comes from Dryobates pubescens, assembly GCF_014839835.1. Classification (NCBI taxonomy): domain Eukaryota; kingdom Metazoa; phylum Chordata; class Aves; order Piciformes; family Picidae; genus Dryobates; species Dryobates pubescens. The sequence goes on from NC_071657.1 coordinate 136,805,636, forward strand.
GGAGGTTAATATCACACCAAGTGACTTCTGTGAAGATGGAATATCCTGCAATTGTAGAATTGTTAGGCTTGGTAGGGGCCTCAAGGATCATCCAGTTCAACCCCTCTGCCATGGGCAGGGAATGCTTCTCACTAGAGCAGGTTGCTCACAGCCACATCCAGCTTGGCCTTAAAGACCTCCAGGGATGAGGCTTCCACCACCTCCCTGGGCAACCTGTGCCAGTCTCTCACCACCCTCACAGGGAAGAACTTCTTCCTCACATCCAATCTGAATCTACCTATTTCTAGTTTTGTTCTGTTCCCCCCAGTCCTATCCCTCCCTGACACCCTCAAAAGTCCCTCCCCAGCTTTCTTGGAGCCCCCTTCAGATACTGGAAGGCCACAGTTATGTCTCTTCAGAGCCTTCTCTTCTCCAGACTGAACAACCCCAACTCCTTCAGTCTGTCCTCACAGCAGAGCAGCTCCAGCCCTCTGCTCATCCTCGTGGCCCTTTTCTGGACACCTTCCAGCACCTCCAGATCCTTCCTGCAATAGATGCTCCAGAACTGGACACAGTGCTCCAGGTGGGGTCTCAGCAGAGTGGAGCAGAGGGGGAGAATCCCCTCCCTGGCCCTGCTGGCTCTGCTTCTCTTGCTGCAGCCCAGGATACTTTTGTTCCTAAACCCTTTTGTGAAAACAAAACAAGTAAACCCCAAACACTCCCACTGCCCCCCCGAAAGCTGGGGGGGTGGGTTTGTTTGGCTTTTAGTTTGTGAGTTGTGTAACTTTGTTTTGTGTGGTGTGTCTGCTTCCAAATCAGGCTTTCAGTGTAGCAATCGACTTCCATGAACTTGGCCAACCAAAGTAGCAGTGATTTTGGGGTTATGAGAAACTCCTGAGAAAGGAAGAAGCCTAACATTTGCTGGTTTGTATCTAATGCTGCCAGAGATTCACAAATATTGATTTTTGGAGTTCAAGCTTACTTTTTACTTCAGTGTTTTATGGCTAAATGTGCACATCACTATGGTTTTGAAGATGGACACTACAAAAGCATGTAAATCTTGAAAGTGCAGGTAGGTCTGAGCACAGGCAGTGAAATGTGTGAGAAGTAAGCTGCATAACTGTATGGCTCTGAGGAGACCTAATTGTGGCCTTCCAGTATGTGAAGGGGGCTACAAGAAAGCTGGGGAGGGACTTTTGAGGGTCTCAGGGAGTGATAGGACTGGGGGGAATGGGAAAAAGAAATAGAAATAGATAGATTGAAACTGGATGTTAGGAAGAAGTTGTTCCCCATGAGGGTGGTGAGAGACTGGCACAGGTTGCCCAGGGAGGTGGTGGAAGCCTCATCCCTGGAGGTTTTGAAGGCCAGGCTGGATGTGGCTGTGAGCAACCTGCTGTAGTGTGAGGTGTCCCTGCCCATGGCAGGGGGGCTGGAACTGAATGATCCTTGTGGTCCCTCCAACCCTAACAATTCTGTGATTCTGTGCAGGTTGTCAGCTGTGTAGGTTGTTGGTTCTGTACTTTTCAGGCCCATCTGCAGAAGGGAGATGCAATATAAATCTCTCTGGCTTCTAGTTTCAGATGCCAAAACTGATGGAGCTTCTCTGTTCTGTGAACAGTTTGTTACTGGCCTAAGAAGATTGTAATCCTTTATAGCTTTCCAAGCCCATTAGCTGTGGTTCAGAGAAATTCAAGTGTCACTGGTGAAGCCTGTGGAGCTTCTGAGCAGTGCAAGTCTGAACTTGACAGCAATCTCAGACAGCCAGTAGCCAGAAGTAGATAGGCAGAACAAACTGCTGGTGACACTCCAACCCTCATCCAGGCTGGAAGTAGAAGAAAAGGTGATTCCTGTGCTGGCAATTCCCAAAATGAGGAGGGTCCTCTTGGGTCTTTTTTGCATTGACTTCGTGGTTGTGACGTGTCTGAGCGCTCTGAAACGCCTCTTGATTTTTTTCTTCTTGTTTTCCTTTGAAGAAAAGTGAGCTCTCTTCACCCCCTCAGCTTTTGGAACAGAGCCTGTGCTACTTTGGTGTCTTTTCTTCCACGGAGGAAAGCAGTGCTACTGTCTGCATCTGCATTTGCATTCCCAAGCAGCCGCTGAATGAAACTGGTAAAACCGGTCACTGTGGAGCTGGGGTGAAGCAGGGATAACGCTGGTGACTTCATTCTGCTGCTTGGTGAAAACAAAAGGGAAAAGCCAGCCTGTGAGCAGCAGGAGAAACCATGGCCATGCCTGAAGGTGCAGGAAGCAGAATTGCATGTTTACACTTTAGAATGTTTGCAAACAGGCTTGTAGGAAAAACGTCCCTTCTGAGGCTGGGTAAATGTTGAGGGATTTTCCAAGCCAGGACACAGAAGCAAAGGATTGGCCAGGTTGGAAAAGACCTTTGAGATCAGGTCCAAACTGTCACCCAACACCAGCTCATCAACTAAACCATGGCACCAAGTGCCTCAGCCAGGCTCTTCTTAAGCACCTCCAGGGATGGTGACTCCACCACCTCCCTGGGCAGCACATTCCAATGGCCAGTCTCTCTTTCTGGGAAGAATTTCGTCCTAACATCCAGCCTAAACCTCCCCTGGCACAGCTTGAGACTGTGTCCTCTTGTTCTGGTGCTGGTTGCCTGGCAGAAGAGACCAACCCCCACCTGGCTACAACCTCCCTTCAGGGAGTTGTAGAGAGCAAGAAGGTCTCCCCTGAGCCTCCTCTTCTCCAGGCTAAGCAACCCCAGCTCCCTCAGCCTCTCCTCACAGGGCTGTGCTCCAGACCCCTCCCCAGCTTTGTTGCCCTTCTCTGGACACATTAAGTGTCTCAATGTCCTCCTTGACTTGAGGAGCCCAGAACTGGCCACAGGATTCAAGGTGTGGCCTAACCAGTGCTGAGTACAGGGCACAATGACTTCCCTGCTCCTGCTGGCCACGTCCTCAAGTGGCTTCTGGTGTTATTTTGAATACATAGAATACATAGAATACATAGAATACATAGAAATCCTGATGCAGGCCAGGATGCCATTGGCCTTCTTGGCCACCTGGGCATACTGCTGGCTCATGTTGAGCCTCCTGTCAACCAGTACCCCCAGGTCCCTACAAAGCAAGTAACTGAAGTCTGAAGAATTCCCCACTGCATCTATTGAAAGAAGCAAAGCAGGAAATAGTGACCTGCGAAAACAAGTGACTGAGGGTGGCCAGGAGAGGGGGGAAGAAAGAGAGGTGAACTGTGGCGATGAGGAGTTGAATTTAGAAGTTCACAAAAATGGCTTTTTCTGCTTCCTCCATCTTCAAGATGCTTTTCTTCCTCATTGTCTGTAAATGAGCATTGTCTGCTTCCAGTCTGGTCAGGTATGTTCTGCTTTGTTGTTCAAGCAGTACTGCTGCAGAAGAAATGTTTCTGCCTGGAATCTCCTAGCTTGAGTGCTTGTAATCTGTGCAGTTATTCTTCTGCTTCATCGTGCGTGTCCTACGTGGTTCTGCAGTACTGCATGTGCCAACCCTTGGATACATCTTACTGACTAGATCCAGGTCTTCTGAAACGTGTCATGTAGCAGCTCTTGGGGCCTCTCCTCCCTTCTCCTCCCTTCTCCTCCCTTCTCCTCCCTTCTCCTCCCTTCTCCTCCCTTCTCCTCCCTTCTCCTCCCTTCTCCTCCCTTCTCCTCCCTTCTCCTCCCTTCTCCTCCCTTCTCCTCCCTTCTCCTCCCTTCTCCTCCCTTCTCCTCCCCAGTAACTGCTGTTTATGTAGAAGATCAGGGCAACCTTCAGGAAACTGTTACTTCTGTGCTCTTCAAACTTGACCTGAAGAGATTCCCTGTAGGCGTGATAGGCTTGTTAGTTCCCCTTGATGACTTAATTCCTGGTGCTTTTTGAGACACCAGACTAGGAAGGGAATTAGTGTTGATATCCTGTGTATATTCACTGGGTTACAGTTGTGGATGTCTTTACTCTGAGTTGCAGTTGTGTGGTAATGCTGCCAGTGAGATTGATCAAATTTGATAGTGTGATAGATTGCTCTGTGAATAGACAGACACGAACTGCAATGATATCTAATCATGGCACCATAGAAGGTGAGAGGTTGGAAGGGACCTCCAGAGACCATCCAGTCCAACCTCCCTGCCAGAGCAGCATCAGCCAGGGTAGTCCACATAGGAATGCATCCAGGAGGGTTTGGAAAGTCTCCAGAGAAGGAGATTCCACAACCTCTCTGGGCAGCCTGCTCCAGGGCTCCGGCACCCTCACTGCAAAGAAGTTTCTCCTTATCTTGAGCTGAAACTTTCTCTGGTCAAGTTTGTCTCCATTGTTCCTTGGCTTATTGCTGTGCACCACCCAAAAGAGTTTGGCCCCCTTCACTTGACACCCTGCCCTCACATATTGATAGGCACTGATCAGATCCCCTCTCAGCCTTCTCTTCTCCAGACCCAGCAGCCCCAGGGCTCTCAGTCTCTCTTCCCAGGGGAGATGCTTAAGTTCCCTAAGCATCCTCCTGGCTCTCCCTTGGACTCTCTCCAGCAGGTCTCTGTCTCTCTTGAACTGGGGAGCCCAGAACTGGCCACAGGATTGCAGCTGTGGTCTCAGCAGGGCAGAGCAGAGGGAGAGAAGAACCTTCTCTACTCCAGACTAAGCAGTCCTAGGGCTCTGAGTCTCTCTCCACAGGGGAGATGCTCAATAAAAGGGATCAGTTACTCAACATGAGTCAAAACAGGACCAGAAGGGCAATGAACTCAGAAGCAGCAATCCCTGAGAGCTCTTGTTTCAGAGCTGCAAATTCCAAAATCTCATCCAGAGGCGAAACTGGTGTCCAGCTTTTGTTACTCCTTGGGAGCATTTTGCTGAATTTACACACCCATGCTGCTGCCATGGACTTGGTGTCTCAGCAGAAGCACAGAGTATGCACGTCCTGGTTTTCCTCCTTGGAAGCACTTGCGTGGTTGCAGCCCAGATTGTGTTGCTTCACATCGCAGCACACAACTGTTGCTTTCTGATTTCCTTTTGGCAACCTGAAGTGACCTGGGAGTGTGGTATTATCCTTAGCTGGCTAGGAAAAAAAATGAGCTTCAGATGAAAAATGCTCTCAACCTTGACTTGATCATCTGGCTGAGAGTATTGTGAAGTTTTGGTTAGAAACTTAGCATGAATACTGAGAGTGGTGAATCAGCTGGAGAGACAGCAGGGGAGTTCTTCCCACGTTTGTCTAAAGCCAGGCAGAAGACAAACTAATTATCCTCTGCTTCAGAGCAAATGAGGAACTCTAAGGACAGCTATTTTAGTGGCAAGTATCTGCTTGTCAATTTCTTGTTTCTCCTTATAAAAATAACAGGCTTTGAGCAATAGCTGTTTTACCACCCCAGTATGTCTGGTGTTCCTTTGCTTGGAAATGCTGAATGCTGCTGTTGATTCCCTTGTGAAACTGGCAGAAACAGATGTAATATCTGAAATCAGCTACTCCTTTTTTCCCCCATTCCTTTAAAATGAAGTTACTGGAAGGTGTCCAGAGAAGGGCAACAAAGCTGGGGAGGGGTTTGGAGCACAGCCCTGTGAGGAGAGGCTGAGGGAGCTGGGGTTGTCTGGAGAAGAGGAGGCTCAGAGAAGACCTTATTGCTCTCTACCACTACCTGAGGGGAGGTTGTAGCCAGGTGGGGGTTGGTCTTTTCTCCCAGGCACCCAGCACCAGAACAAGAGGACACAGTCTCAAGCTGTGCCAGGGGAAGTGTAGGCTGGAGGTGAGGAAGTAGTTCTTCCCAGAAAGAGAGACTGGGCATTGAAATGTGCTGCCCAGGGAGGTGGTGGAGTCACCATCCCTGGAGGTGTTTAAGAAGAGCCTGAATGAGGTGCTTGGTGCCATGGTTTAGTTGAGGGGATGGTGTTGGATGATAGTTTGGACTTGATCTCAAAGGTTTTCTCCAACCTGGTCAATTTTGTATGCTGTATCTCAAAGTTCTTTTGCAGTGTGGTTAATTCTGTATATTCTGTATATTTAAGGTCCCTTCCAACCCAAACCACTTGATGAATCGATGAGATTGCCTCCTTGCAAACATTGTAGAGAGCTGTGAAAAGGGCATTTGAGAAACAAAAGGTCTGGCATGTCTGATAGCGTTCAGGGGCTCTCACAGTGTAAGTGCTGTATATTTTGGAGTGTCTGCAGACAAGTGGCTCCAAAGGAAATACTTCTGAGGCCATTTAGGCAGGAGGAGGATGAGCTGCAGAAGGGTGAAGCACGGAGCCCCTGCCTGCCTTGTTAACCGGCTGTGTGTTTTTGATTCTAGGTTGGAGGCAGCAAGCACGCAATGAATGAGCTCCTCCACGTTGGTAGCCACGGACAGATCCAGGTTCAGCAGCTGTTTGAAGACAACAGCAACAAGAGGACGGTGCTGACGACGCAGCCAAACGGACTCACGGCGCTGGGCAAGTCCGGATTGCCGGCGGTCCAGGACAGGCAGGCAGAGAGCGCTCACAGGCGTCAAGGGAGCTCCAGCTCTTTAAAATCTACTGATGCAACAGGGAAGGCGAAAGCCTCCCTTATGACACCGGAGCAGGCAATGAAGCAATACATGCAAAAATTGACAGCTTTCGAGCACCACGAGATTTTTAGCTACCCTGAAATATACTTTTTGGGTCCAAACGCCAAGAAGCGGCAAGGCGTGATAGGCGGCTCCAACAACTGCGGGTACGACGACGACCAAGGGTCTTACATCCAGGTACCCCACGACCATATCGCTTACAGGTATGAGGTCCTGAAAGTTATAGGGAAAGGAAGCTTCGGGCAGGTGGTGAAGGCCTACGATCACAAGATGCACCAGCACGTGGCGCTGAAAATGGTGAGGAACGAGAAGCGCTTCCACCGGCAAGCCGCGGAAGAGATCAAGATCCTGGAGCACCTCCGGAAGCAGGATAAGGATAACAACATGAACGTCATCCACATGCTGGAGAACTTCACCTTCCGCAGCCACATCTGCATGACGTTCGAGCTGCTCAGCATGAACCTGTACGAACTGATCAAGAAGAACAAGTTCCAGGGCTTCAGCCTGCCCTTGGTCCGCAAGTTCGCCCACTCCATATTGCAGTGCTTGGACGCCTTGCACAAAAACAGAATCATCCACTGTGACCTTAAACCCGAGAACATTCTGCTGAAGCAGCAGGGCAGGAGCGGCATAAAAGTGATCGACTTTGGCTCGAGCTGTTACGAGCACCAGCGCGTCTACACCTACATCCAGTCGCGCTTCTACCGCGCGCCGGAGGTCATCCTGGGGGCGCGGTACGGCATGCCCATAGATATGTGGAGCTTGGGCTGCATTCTGGCAGAGCTCCTCACCGGCTACCCGCTTTTACCTGGGGAAGACGAGGGAGACCAACTGGCTTGTATGATCGAGCTGTTGGGCATGCCTTCTCCCAAACTCTTGGACTCCTCCAAGCGAGCAAAGAACTTTGTGAGCTCCAAGGGCTACCCGCGCTACTGTAGCATCACCACCCTGTCCGACGGCTCCGTCATACTGAACGGCGGCCGCTCGCGGAGGGGCAAGCTGCGCGGCCCGCCGGAGAGCAGGGAGTGGGGCAATGCGTTAAAGGGGTGCGACGACCCGCTCTTCCTGGACTTCTTAAAGCAGTGCTTGGAATGGGATCCTGCCATCCGGATGACGCCCAGCCAGGCTCTGAGGCATCCCTGGCTAAGGAGACGGTTGCCAAAGCCTCCCACTGGGGAGAAGGCCTCGGCGAAGAGGATTACAGAGAGCACCGGTGCTATAACGTCGATTTCCAAGTTACCTCCCTCTTCAAGCTCAGCTTCAAAACTGAGGACTAACTTGGCACAGATGACAGATGCCAATGGGAATATCCAGCAAAGGACAGTGTTGCCAAAACTCGTGAGCTGAGTTTGAAACACACACAAAAAACCCACCAAACCCACAAAGCAAAACACCGCAAAACAAAAACCCAACCAACAACCAACCTAATGCTGTTAACTTGAGAGATAACAATGTGGCTGAGCCTTATTTGTATGGGGGGGGGGGCAAAAAAAAACCCCCCACCCACCACACAAACCCACAAGAAGTAGCTCAGATAATACATTTTTATTTGCTCAGCAACTGTTCCTTTGTATCTTTCGGCACTCATTTTAAGTGTAAATGTTGAAAGGGGTTTTTTGGTTTGTTTGTTTGGGTTTTATATCTATATATATATAAAAAAAATAATAATAATAATCAAAAAACACCAAGGGGGACAATGCTTTAAGGTTTGGGTTTTGGGTTGGGTTTGTTTGGGTTTGTTGTTTTTTTTTTATATACTTATTTTTTAAGATCTTTTGTCTTCTACAGTCCAATTAGCCTTACTGTAACTCGTGTGACACAGTAATAAACACATCAGTGGCGGGCCACTGGTTGCGACGTGACCGTCATGCATCGCAGCGTGGTGTCAAGAGGCATCGACCTTCCTCTTCCGTGCTTCATGTTAGGCCTCACCTGGGCTAAATTTCTTCGGGCTAGCTGTGGAATTTTTGCCTGGGTGTGGGTCTTTGGTTCTGTGAACGCTCACAACCTCTCTACCTGACCAGACTCCAGGGAGGACCCTCAAGGACAGGCGGCTAAGTGGAGCCGTAGCGTGCTGCGTTGTCACCTTCAGAGCGGTAGCCCAGAGAAAAGCAGTGGTATCACCGGCGAGGCAGTCACCTTCTGTGGAATGCTGTAGCTGTTTAGAAGTAATGCTTTTGGGGTTGTTTTTGTTGTGGTTTTGGAGGTTTTTTTTAATTAAACTGAGCATTTCAGTGTCATGCAAAAAAATCAGAACTGCCAGGGCTAAAATGACACTCTGGCCTTGCGCGCTGTGCGATGGGAGTGAGAGCAACGGGCACCCTCAGTAAGAATTGAGGATGGAAGTTTGTCTGTGCCTCTCAGTCTGAAAGTGACTGGCCAAGCTAAATGTTCTGGGCTTCATTTCAGGTATAGGATGTTGAGCATTCACACTTGCTCTTTGCCTTTTTAGGTTTTTCTTTCCCCCCTCTCCTGTTTTCTCTCCTAATGCGCAGCTTGGTCTCCCTAAACCACCTAGGCAGAAGTACTCTTTCTGTCAGTTCTGTTGTAACTTCCAGACTGTTATGCTACCTGGATGTCACAGATTGCTTTAATTTCTTCTGGCAATTTCTGTCTCAGTGACTGTGACCTCTCTGGTGCACTTAGACTTCAGATCAAATCTGCCTGTGGGGGCAAACATTATGTTTCTCCATTGCTTCCTGTAGAAAAGTGCTTCACCTTTGACAGCGTCACTGCAGATGAGAAAAACCCTCAGTGGAAGGCTTTACAGGTGGCAGACATCATACTCCCTCCCAGTATCTGCAGGGGGCTACAAGAACGCTGGGGAGGGACTATATAGGGTGTCAGGGAGTGATAGGACTTGGGGGGAATGGAAGAAAAATGGAAATGATAGATTCAGATTGGATGTTAGGAAGAAGTTCTTCCCCATGAGGGTGGTGAGAGACTGGCACAGGCTGCCCAGGGAGGTGGTGGAAGCCTCATCCCTGGAGGTTTTGAAGACCAGGCTGGATGTGGCTCTGAGCAACCTGCTGTAGTGTGAGGTGTCCCTGGCCAAGGCAGGGGGGTCGGAACTGGATGCTCCTTGAGGTCCCTTCCAACTCTGACAATTCTATGACTCTATGACCCTAGGCACCTTCTAACAAGGGAGAGTTATCCAAGGAAGGTTAAATAGTTGGAATTTGATTTAGTCTTTGCCATTTGTAGCCGAAAATTACCTTTGAAGGAACAGTTAGAGAAATGTGTCGGTTTGTTCCTCCGTGTGTGTGGCAGTGGCTGGGTTTTCCTTTTTCAAACTGCATCCATGGAAGAAAAATGGTCTTGACTGAGCAATACCCTCTGGACCTATGTGGCAAATACTCACATGTTGTGAACAGGTTGAAGTGCAAGATCCCTCTTGCATCACACAGAGTGGCTGTGGTCTACGTTTGGGTGTCAGAAGCCACACGGCAAGGGAGTTTCTCAGAAGCAGAACATAACTTGGGGGTGCTTGTGGCTGTAAGGACAAGACAGGCTCGACTGGAGTGTTGCATTAAACCTCAGTGACTACTATGAGCAACATTTATATGCACAGATTCCCTCTGAGTTGCTTGTATAAAGGATGAAAAATAACTTAAAGCATGGTCCCCTGAGAGGCCAAGGAAGTTTCCGGTTAGGTTCTCCTTCATGACTTCACCACTTCCAGCTGAATTTGAGTTCTGTTTGTTTGGGTGCTCGGTTAGTTGCTTTCTTTGTCATGTAAGACTGGGGGGAGGGGGTGGGCTACTAAATGCAAACCGAAGGAAATCTCAGGAAACACAGTGCTGAACTTCTTGCCAAAAAAAACCAAAAGGAGAAACAGTCAACACCTAAAGAAACTCCCAAAAGAATTTCTTGAGAGCTGTAAAGTGTTGATTGATCACTGTCAAAGTGAGAGCCATCAATCAACCGTTTTTCTTGACTTAAAAGTGTCTCTTCCTGCCTCCAGTCAAATTATTTTGGTGTTCAATGTTCATGACTTAATGTGAGTGCAATATGTAAACATGTGTGAAACCGTGGTGAAGGAGATCAGAGTAATAACAGCTAAGAGAAGTGGCTTCTGGAAGAGGAGGAGCCAGTAAGTTACAGTCAGTAAATGCTGAGCCCTGAAGAGACATATATTAACTATCCTCTAACATTAACTGACTCTTCTTAGGAAGAGGTTCTTCCCCATGAGAGTGGTGAGAGACTGGCACAGGTTGCCCAGGGAGGTGGTGGAAGCCTCATCCCTGGAGGTGTTTGCAGCCAGGCTGGATGTGGCTGTGGGCAACCTGCTGTAGTGTGAGGTGTCCCTGCCCATGGCAGGGGGGTTGGAACTGGCTGCTCCTTGAGGTCCCTTCCAACCCTGACAATTCTATGATTCATAACCATGGGAATAACAGTACCCTGTATTTTTCTACAGTAACTGAGAATCTTGACTTCCTCCACCACCTGCTTGGCTTCACCACTCCTTTTCCCCTTAACTCTTCCTGCAAAAGTTAAGAGATCAGAATGCTTAGGGGCAGAAGAGGAATCATCTCTCTTAATAATACACTTCTAAGGGAGCATTGACACACAAGTTCCTGCTTTCAGTGACAGCTGAAGGTGAATATCATCCTCATGTTCCTGGGTCATTAATGGGCTAAAACCACTGAATTTGCTTTTTTCCCCCCATTCTTTCCCATGTAACCAGTTCTTGAATGCCAAGAATGCATTTGTGATCCACCCCCTTCATAAATGCTACCGGAAACTTTTAAGGCCAAACTAAGAGTGTGCAGAGCTTATTTTTTTACCCCAGATGCAGGTGGAACTTCCTCTATTACTAAAGGAGCTGCTACATCAAGGTTTTTAGGTGATGTAGCTGCTTTTTATTGTAGCTATTTATACCTGTTAAACAAAAAAAAAGAAGGAGAAGAAAGGAGAGGGCTTGGGGGGAGGGGGAGGAAAGGACTTTGCCTCTTGCTTTGATGTGATTTTATTCTAAGGGCTCTGATAATTAGGCTGATAGAAGTTGGCTTGGAAACAGTGCTTAGTCTCACATGTTACCATTGTCCGGGGCTGTCTGAGCTCTTTTCAGCTGTAGTAATAGCACAGCCCTTGTCTCGTCTTTGGTTGCAGTCTTCACTTGGCTCTATTTCTTGCGGCCTGCTGGTGTGTTCATTACTCCTTAAGTGTACTGGAAGCAACAGAGTGCTGCAAGATGTGTGTGTAGATGAACAATAGAGGATGGATCGTGCCCTTGGTGTTAACAATGTGCCTTTTGTTACCAATGCCAGTGCGGTAGGGCGTGCATCTTGGCCTCTTTAACCCTTTCAATGCCGGGAGAGTAGGGACGGAAGGATTAACCATTTGCTTTTTGAATGCTGCACCTGCCTTAAAACATCCTGCAGGTGAAGGAGGCCTTAACAAGCAACTATAAGGCAATCACACTGCTGAGGTGAGAGGAGGCTGCTCTTGCAGTCGGCTTCATTAAAGGGTTAAAGCTGGCCCTTCTTCATCGGTGGTACTTTCAACATCAACTTGATTTCTCTGTTGTCATTTTGAAAGGACTCTTTTTTTGTTGTTGTTTGTTGTTGTTAGGGTGACACTAGACAGACATCAACCTGTCCTTGTAACAAGAAAAATTTACCTCAAAACTCTGTTAAGTTTTTCTAGTGTGATTGAAACCCAGGGCATTTGGTATGAACCAAAGTGCATTCCTTTTTTCTATGTGCCTGGCCCTCCTGAAAGGCTGGCCAGGGCTTTTTACAATTTGGGTGCAAGGCACTTAAGCCACTTTTAACTTGCTGGGGGGCGGTTTGGAGTTGTAAATGACTTCATGGGAGCGTCAAAAAGGAAAACAAAACCAGTTCAGACATCAAGTAGCATTGGGCAATATTAGAATCTTTTGGGAGGGGTGTGCATTATCACACGGGATCACAGCAAATGGTCAGGTGGGAAAAGACCCTCAGGATCACCGAGTCCAGCCCAGAACCCACACTCACAGATTCATAGAATCAATCAGGTTGGGAGAGACCTCAAAGATAGAATAGAACAGAATTAACCAGGTTGGAAAAGGCCTTTGAGATCATCAAGTCCACCTTACTAAAGGGTCACCCCTAAACCATATCCCCAAGCACCACATCCAAACCACCTTTAAACACATCCAGGCTTGGGTGCTGTCCATTTTTAACCTGTGTATATATATGTATGTGTGTGTATGCATGTATATATATTTAGTATATACACACACACACACATATATATACTTCTATTTATATATGTATTTAGTATATTTTTTTGCCAACAGTAGTGATTTATTTATATTTTCCTAGGAATCTGTAATAAAGTTCTAAAGGCATAGCCTAAAACTACCACATTGCGACAAGTGGCAAAAAACCACAACCTCTTTGCTGACTCTCCGTTTTGCTGTGTCCAGTTCTGGGCCCCTCAGTTTAAGAAAGATATTGAGATGCTGGAAGGTGTCCAGAGAAGGGCAACAAAGCTGGGGAGGGGTCTGCAGCACAGCCCTGGGAGGAGAGGCTGAGGGAGCTGGGGTTGCTTAGCCTGGAGAAGAGGAGGCTCAGGGGAGACCTTCTTGCTCTCTACAGCTCCCTGAAGGGAGGTTGTAGCCAGGTGGGGGTTGGTCTCGTCTGCCAGGCAAGCAGCACCAGAACAAGAGGACACAGTCTCAAGCTGTGCCAGGGGAGGTTTAGTCTGGAGGTGAGGAAGAAATTCTTCCCAGCAAGAGAGCTTGGCCCTTGGAATGTGCTGCCCAGGGAGGTGGTGGAGTCCCCATCCCTGGAGGTGTTTAAGAAACTGGCTGAGGCCCTTGGTGCCATGGTTGAGTTGCTGAGATGGTGTTGGGTGGTAGGTTGGACTCGATGATCTCTGAGGTCTTTTCCAACCTGGTTGATTCTGTAGTCCGTAAAAAAGAAACCACAAAAGCTTAAGACTATTGCCCAGTTGACTGCTACAGTAGCATTTAAACTAAACAAACCCACACCTGTCATGAATCCTTGTTCCTTTGGGGCTTGTCCATCTGTGCTACACACTGGGGGCGACTCGGCGGGGTCCGGGGTTCTTGGACCGGGGCAGCGACTTGGGCACGCGACTCTCATATGCTGCAACTGTGTGTACTGAAGAAAACCACGGAACACAACTGAATGTGGACTTGTGTACATATGTGTAGCTCTAAGTTTATTTTTCTTCTCTTTGTTTTTTCCCTTTCTGTGAGATGCTGCTGTTTTTTGCCACTTTAACATTCGAGGTGACGTTGTTGGGGGGGGGGAGGGAGGGGGTGTGTAAGGTTTTCTAATCCTTAGTGGCCAGTTTTATGATCCTTGTATGTATTGTACAGCTGATGACACAAGAGAAAAAAGGAGTTAAGAGGACTGTTCTGGTGATGAGTATTTGTTAACATTTTCTTGTTGTGGCCCAGAGATCATTTCAGAATAAAAGGAGAAACAATTTTATGTCCTACTTGAGTTCTCTCCTCCTGTGGTGTGGGTTGGTGTGGTTGGGGTTAGTTGATTGGGTGGTGTTGGGTGATGGGTGGGAGCTGGGGTTGCTTAGCCTGGCAAAGAGGAAGCTTCAGGGGAGGCCTTCTTCCTCTCTACAACTCCCTGAAGGGAGGCTGTAGCCAGGTGGGGGTTGGTCTCTTCTCCCAAGCAACCAGCACCAGAACAAGAGGGCACAGTCTCAAGCTGTGCCAGGGGAGGTTTAGGTTGGATGTGAGGAAGAAATTCTTCCCAGCAAGAGAGATTGGCCATTGGAATGTGCTGCCCAGGGAGGTGGTGGAGTTGCCATCACTGGAGGTGTTTAGGAAGAGGAAACTGGATGAGGCACTCTGTGCCATGGTTTAGTTGATGAGATGGTGTTGGGTGATAGGTTGGACTGGGTGATCTCAGAGGTCTTTTCCAACCTGGTTAGTTATGTATTCTGATCATAAAGAAGGCCTTTGAGTGCTGGCAGGACTTAAACAGAAAGCCTTCTGTTTAAAGCCTTCCTCGAGGCCTTGTCCTAGCCTGCTGAGGTCAATGCCAGCAGTGCTTTTGTCCCCCAGCTGCTTTGTATCTCTTGACAGTTCTGGGGCCCTCAATTCAAGAAAGATGATGAGATGCTGGAAGATGTCCAGAGAAGGGCAGCAAAGCTGGGGAGGGGTCTGGAGCACAGCCCTGTGAGGAGAGGCTGAGGGAGCTGGGGTTGCTTAGCCTGGAGAAGAGGAGGCTCAGGGGAGACCTTCTTGCTCTCTACAACTACCTTTTAGAGTATCTCACCACCCTGATGGTGAGGAATTTCTTCCTCAATTGGAATGGCAGGGGTCATCTACCATGGTTTCAGCTGTCTGGATGTTGAGTATAGGCTTTTGCCATTTCCTGAGACTCCTGGTAGCTGGTAGGGAAAATCTGTCCTCTTCTGCCAGCTCTGCTCCTTCCTGGTCTCCTGACGGAGAGCTCAGATCCCTGTCTAGTGTGGTCCTCAGAATCCCACCTCGAATCATAGAATCATAGACTCGATAAGGTTGGAGAAGACCTCAGAGATCATCAAGTCCAGCCTGTCACCCAACACCTCCTGACTAACTAAACCATGGCTCCAGGAGCCATATACAATCCTTTTCTGATCACCTCCAGGGACAGTGACTCCACCACCTCCCTGGGCAGCACATTCCAATGGCCAATCTCTCTTCCTGGGAAGAACTTTCTCCTCATGTCCAGCGTAAACTTCCCCTGGCACAGCTTGAGACTGTGTCCTCTTATTCTGGTGCTGGGTGCCTGGGAGAAGTGACCAACCCCCACCTGGCTACAACCTCCCTTCAGGGAGTTGTAGAGAGCAAAAAGGTCTCCCCTGAGCCTCCTCTTCTGCAGGCTAAGCAACCCCAGCTCCCTCAGCCTCTCCTCCCAGGGCTGTGCTTCAGACCCCTCCCCAGCTTTGTTGCCCTTCTCTGGACACCTTCCAGCAGCTCAACATCTTTCCTAAACTCAGGAGCCCAGAACTGGACACAGGACTCAAGGTGTGGCCTAACCAGTGCTGAGTCCAGGGCAGAATGACTTCCCTGCTCCTGCTGCCCACACTATTGCTGATAGAGACCAGGATGCCATTGGCCTTCTTGGCCACCTGGGCACATTGCTGGCTCATATTCAGCTGCTGTCAACCAGTACCCCCAGGTCCCTTTCTGCCTGGCTGCTCTCAGCCACTCTGACCCCAGCCTGTACATAGTCTGTGCTTGCTGTTTTCTCCACAGCACTTCATTTGCAAAGAAACTGAGAGGTTTGCTTTGGAAGTCAGCTCTGCATCTCTTGGTTGTTTTCACAGCAGATCCCAAGTAAAGGATGTGAGGAGTGTGGTTATGCTCAGCTGCTGTGTTCTTTGCTTCAAGGTGCTGCTGCTTTGCTTAAAAGTTCCATTTTATGCTTTTACAAATAAATAAATAAAAATTAAGTCTCCCTGTTGAAAGATCCAGGAGGAATTCTGCTCATTATCAGGACATGGGAAATACAAAAGCAGGTTCTCCTCCCCCACTCTGCCCTGGTGAGGCTGCATCTGGAATATTGTGTCCAGTTCTGGGCTCATCAGTTCAGGAAGGACCTCAGGGAACTGCTTGAAAGAGTCCAGCACAGAGCCACAAAGATGATGAAGGGAGTGGAACATCTTCCTTATGAGGAGAGCCTGAGGGAGCTGAGGGCTCTCAAGCTTGGACAGGAGGAGACTAAGGGCTGACCTCATTCATGTTGCTAAAGATGTGCAGGGTGAGTGCCCAGAGGCTGGAGCCAGGCTCTGCTGGGTGATGCCCAATGCCAGCTCAAGGGGCAGTGGTGGAAGCTGAGGCCGAGGAGGTTCCATGGAAACAGGAGGAGGAATTATTTCCCTGTGATGGTGACAGAACACTGGAAGAGGCTGCCCGGGGGGGGGGGGATTGAGCAGTCTTCCTCTCTGGAGATACTCAAAACCTGCTTGGACCCCATGAAAAATCATACCTACCTCCACCTCTCCCTATTCCTACGTTTTTCTCCCTCTAAATAAACCAGCTTCTGAACACAGACAGCCCTGTACAGATACTTCCCTTTACATCTTTATCAACAGCAATGAGGTCACCTCTCAGGCTCCTCCTCTCCAAGCTCCAGAGCCCTCAGCTCCCTCAGGCTCTCCTCATAAGGAAGATGTTCCACTCCCTTCATTATTTGTGTGGCTCTGCACTGGACTCTTCAAGCAGTTCCCTAAGGTCCTTTTTGACCTGAGGGGCCCAGAGCTGGACACAGTACTCCAGATGTAGCCTCACCAGGGCAGGGTAGAGGGGGAGGAAAACCTCTCTGGACCTACTAAGCCACCCCAGAACAGCATTGGCTTTCTGCTGTAGCAGGGTGCAAGTGGCACTGATAGAAGTGGTTTGTGTTCTTTCACAGAAGCCCTCTGCAGTGCTTTCAGCTGGGGTTTCTCTGTGTCATTTTCCCTGTTTGGTTTTGTCTGTTGTTTGTCTGCCTGTTCATTTGCCTCTGGCTGTGGTGAGCCTTGAATCTCTGCCAGCCCTGGGGCGTTTCAGGGTAGGGAGCACTGCAAAACCATAATTGTTTGTTGAGCTTTTTGCCAACAACAAACAGAAGGTCCAGCTGGGTACCAAACTCCAGAGACAGGGAATGCACGTTCAGTGCAGCTGCTGCATTCCAGTCCTCAGCTTGCTGTTTAACTTCTTGAACTTCCACATGAAGTACGGCAGAAGTGCCAAGGGCTGCAGAATGAAGTGGTTTGAGGCACAGAATTATCAGGGATGGAAGGGACATCAAGGATCATCCAGTTCCAACCCCCCTGCCATGGGCAGGGACACCTCACACTACAGCAGGTTGCTCACAGCCACATCCAGCCTGGCTGCAAACACCTCCAGGGATGAGGCTTCCACCACCTCCCTGGGCAACCTGTGCCAGGCTCTCACCACCCTCATGGGGAACAACTTCTTCCTAACATCCAATCTGAGTCTACCCATTTCTAGTTCTGCTCCATCCCCCCCAGTCCTATCACTCCCTGACACCCTCAAAAGTCCCTCCCCAGCATTCTTGTAGCCCCCTTCAGATACTGGAAGGCCACAATTAGGTCTCCTGGGAGCCTTCTCTTCTCCAGACTGAACAGCCCCAGCTCCATCAGCCTGTCCTCAGAGGAGAGGAGCTCCAGCCCTCTGCTCATTTTTTTTTTAGGTGGGGGTGGGGAGGAGGCTACAAAAGCAAGGTCAGGACATCTGTTTGCAAAATGTTTAGGATGTAAGTGGAGCTAGGGAGAGGCTCTGAGGAGCAGTTCTTGGTCTGGGAGCTCCGTGTTCCACCCCGGGAGGTGGCCAACGCAGGATTCCTTCTTGCAGTGGGAAGTGTTTTCCCTTTTCTGTAGTCTGTGCTTTCATTGCTTTGCTTTGGTTTCATTATCTACAAGCTGGGCATGACTATGCATACCTTAGCTACCCAAAGATACTGCCTGGAGCAGCTGCAGACAGTCAAATATTACACAGGCACTGGGAAAAACAAAGGTTCTGATTTGGAGACTGCCTGACCCCACAGTGCCCTGTGTCTAGCACCAGCAGAGTCCATATGTCCAGATGAAAGCACTGCAGTGATGCATTAATCCTTGAGCACTGTGTCCAGTTCTGGAGCCCCTATTACAAGAAGGATCTGGAGGTGCTGGAAGGTGTCCAGAGAAGGGCCATGAGGATGAGCAGAGGGCTGGAGCTGCTCTGCTCTGAGGACAGACTGAGGGAGTTGGGGTTGTTCAGTCTGGAGAAGAGAAGGCTCTGAGGAGACCTAATTGTGGCCTTGCAGTATCTGAAGGGGGCTACAAGAAAGCTGGGGAGGGACTTTTGAGGGTGTCAGGAGGTGATAGGACTGGGGGGAATGGATCCAAGATAGAGGAGGTGAGATTAAGATTAGACATTAGGAAGAAGTTGTTCCCCATGAGGGTGGTGAGAGCCTGGCACAGGTTGCCCAGGGAGGTGGTGGAAGCCTCATCCCTGGAGGTTTTGCAGCCAGGCTGGATGTGGCTGTGAGCAACCTGCTGTAGTGTGAGGTGTCCCTGGCCATGGCAGGGGGGTTGGAACTGGCTGCTCCTTGAGGTCCCTTCCATCCCTGACAATTCTGTGATCTTATGATTCTAAATAGGTGTGAATAAATAATCCACCAAGCAGAGAGGTAAGTGACAATTGTGTTGTGTCATCTTCTGGGCAAATTCAGCTTTCAAGTACAGTGTGGATGGATTTCAGAAGATCTTTAACTCAAAGGATCTGAGTAAAGAAGGATGATTTGTCTCCCAGCTTCATTGGAGCAGCAAAAATTCCACCCCAAAATCTGGGGGTTTCCAAAGTATATTTGCAGACAGACTTTGCTCAGGTGCTTAGGTCTAGACATCTACTCTAACATCAGCTCCTCCTGAGAGATTTGCAGGACCTAAAACCAATGTGCATGTGTTTAAAACACATCTATGTAAACACATGCTTGTTTTCTGTGTGCATGTGTTTATATATGATTCTTTGAATAACAAAGCCAAAAGCTCTGCAGGTGTTCTTTGCAGTACTTTACAAAGAAAGGAGACGTGGCTTTCTTTTCCCTGTGCCTCTTTGATGGTTCAGTGTGAAGTCCCAACGTCTTTGCATCAACCCACATGTCATTAACTCAAGAAAAATGTCTCCAGTGGGTCTAGGGAGGTTCCTCTGCACCTCCACTCTGCCCTGCTGAGACCTGTGAGAGGCTGTTCTGAATAGGAAAGCATGTTGATGTCCTTAGGTACCTCTGACAGACAGCTGAGACCAAAGAAGAACCAGTCCTGCAAACGTGAACATAACCTACAGCAGTAATTCGGTCTGGGGAGGAATAACAGCAGGCACAGCAGGTTAGGGGCTGCCCTGCTGGAGAGCAGCTCCGTGGACAAAGACCTTGGAGTGCTGGTGGGCAGCAAGTTCTGCAGGGGACAGCAATGTGCCCTTGGGGCCAAGAGAGCCAATGGGATCCTGGGCTGCAGCAAGGAAAGTGTGGCCAGCAGGGCCAGGGAAGTTCTTCTCCCCCTCTGCTCTGCTGAGACCACAGCTGCAATCCTGTGTCCATTTTGGGCTCCCCAGTTCAAGAGAGACAGAGACCTGCTGGGGAGAGTCCAAGGGAGAGCCAGGGGGATGCTATAGGGGACTTGAGCATCTCCCCTGTGAAGAGACTGAGAGCCCTGGGGCTGTTGAGTCTGGAGAGGAGAAGGCTGAGAGGGGATCTGATCAATGTCTATCAATAGCTGAGGGCTGGGGGGCAAGTGGAAGGGGCCAAGCTCTTTTGGGTGGTGCACAGGAATACAATAAGGAGCAACAGGTTCAAGTTTGAACAGAGAAGGTTTCAGCTCAACATGAGGAGAAACTTCTTTGCAGTGAGGGTGACAGAGCCCTGGAACAGTGCTTTCTACCCCAGGACTGGTAGCATCAGGCAAAACAGCTTAGTGCTTGTCAGGGTGGGATGAGAAGAGGCTGTAACACACTGTGCTGCTGGCATGGGAGAGAATGTTTCCCATCAGAAGCATTTGCAGATGGCCTGTCTTAATTAGCTTTGACAAGTACCAAAGTTGCTGTAAGTTACACCACAAATGGAATCCTGAAGCTTTCAATTTGTGTGTGTGTGACTTCTGAGTAAAGTTTTTCCCTCCTCCTGATGCAGCATTTCCCTTTTTCTTTCCATGTAAGGCTCTTGAGAAGAAACGAGGTCTTTGCGTAGCTGAGAAGCTCTATTTTGATGGACTGAAATGATTTATAATTAGGAGGTGTCTCCTGCCAGTGCTCTTCATCTGTTGATTGAGAACTGCCTGCAGCAAATCCACGCAGGCAGAGCTGCAAGAAAGGCACACAGATGATATCTTCTCACAGCAGATACCTTTCAACTCCTTTCTCTGCTACTGACTCAGACGAATTATCTTTACCACAGAATCACAGAGTGTTAGGGGTTGGAAGGGACCTGGAGAGATCATCCAGTCCAACCCCCTGCCAGAGCAGGAGCACCTACAGCAGATCACACAGGAACACAGCCAGGCTGGTTTTAAGTATCTCCAGAGAGGGAGACTCCACAACCCCCCTGGGCAGCCTCTTCCAGGGCTCTGTCACCCTCACAGGGAAAACATTTTCCTCCTGTTTCCGTGGAACTTCCTCTGCCTCAGCTTCCACCACTGCCCCTTGTGCTGGCATTGGGCATCCCCCAGCAGAGCCTGGCTCCAGCCTCTGGGCACTCACCCTGCACAGCTTTAGCAACATGAGTGAGGTCACCTCTCAGTCTCCTCCTCTCCAAGCTACAGAGCCCTCAGCTCCCTCAGTCTCTCCTCATGAGGAAGATGTTTCACTCCATCATTTTTATGGCTCTGTGCTGGACTCTCTCAAGCAGTTCCCTGAGGTCCTTCTTGAACTGAGGGGGCCAGAACTGGACACAATATTCCAGATGTGGCCTCACCAGGGCAGAGTAGAGAGGGAAGAGAACCTTTCTCGACCTACTAACCACAGCCCTTCTAATCCACCCCAGAATGGCCTTGGCCTTCTTGGCCACAGGAGCACATTGCTGGCTCATGGTCAACTTTCCATCCACCAGGACCCCAAGGTCCTTTTCCCCTTTGTTGTTGTGCCAACATTGTCTTTATATCTTGAATGATTCTTCAGCCCTGCTGGTATTTGGGCATGTGATTATAAAGTGTAATTGTATCCCCCTCAGCCTTTCTCTTGCTAGGCTAACCCTATTAAGCTATACTTGTCTAATTACTAAAACTGACTCCCCATTCCCATCCACTAGGCCTCTGCACCTGTTCTAGCTTGAGCTCAGCTTTGTTAGTGCTGTGAATGATGTTCTGATTGTGGTCCCAGAATCACAGAAAACATCTGTTTGGAAGAGACCTCAAAGCTCATCCGGTCCAACCCTTGATCCAGCTTAGGGTCAGTTCTAAACCATGTCCCTTAGCACCAGCTCCACAGGCTGTTTAAACACCTCCAGGGATGGTGACTCCAGCACTGCCCTGGGCAGAGCATTCCAATGTTAAGGAACCCCCTCTGTGAAGAAGTATTTCCTAGCATCCAGCCTAAACCTCCCCTGGTGCAGCTTGGAACCATTTCCTCTGGTCCTGTTGCTTGACACCAAGGAGAAGAGGCTGCTCCCTCCTTGCTCCAACCTTCCTTCAGGTAGCTGTAGAGAGCAATGAGTTCTCCTCTAAGCCTCTTCTTTTCCAGACCGAACACTCCCAGCTCCCTCAGATGCTCCTCACAGGCCAGGTGCTCCAGGTCCTTCCCCAGCCTTGTTGCCCTTCTCTGGACATGCTCCAGCACCTCAATGTCTCTCCTCTAGTGAGGAGCCCAGAACTGAACACGGTAGTCCCACCAGAATTATGTACAGTATGAAAAATACCTCTCCCTGCCAACTATGGTTCTTCACCCAGCACATCCCAAGGGTTTTCTCCTCTGTGTCATGTGGGCAGCTCAGAGCCATTCCTCAGTCCTTTGGCTGCTCCCCTGCCTCTCTTTCCTGCTCCAGCACCCAGCTGCTGAGATGCAAGGTACAGCAACATTTCTCTTGGCTGGTATCTAACTGCTTGAATTGGTTCTGTTGGATTTCCTTCCTCTTGTTATAGATGACCTCAGAGACCATCAAGTCCAACCTATTACCATTACCTAACACATCCTGACAACTAAACCATGGCTCCAAGTGCCACATCCAATCCTTTATTGAACACCTCCAGGGACAGTGACTCCACCACCTCCCTGGGCAGCACATTCCAATGGCCAATCTCTCTTTCTGGGAAGAACTTTCTCCTCACCTCCAGCCTAAACCTCCCCTGGCACAGCTTGAGACTGTGTCCTCTTGTTCTGGTGCTGGTTGCTTGGGAGAAGAGACCAACCCCCACCTGGCTACAACCTCCCTTCAGGGAGTTGTAGAGAGCAAGAAGGTCTCCCCTGAGCCTCCTCTTCAGCAGGCTAAGCAACCCCAGCTCCCTCAGCCTCTCCTCCCAGGGCTGTGCTCCAGACCCCTCCCCAGCTTTGTTGCCCTTCTCTGGACACCTTCAAGAGTCTCAATGTCCTCCTTGAATTGAGGCGCCCAGAACTGGACACAGGACTCACGGTGTGGCCTCAGCAGTGCTGAGCACAGGGCAGAATGGCTTCCCTTAGGAGAGGTGGCAGCCTGTGATTCTCCTGAGTGCATGGCATGTTGCTTGAGAAGCTTTCAGGGAAACAGCAGAAATTCTGTGACTGTAAAAAAACCAAACCCAAACCAATCATCTTCGGCAGTCATTTTCCAAAGGTACATTTCAGGATGTGATGCAGTTGGCTTTAATGAACACTGACCTCTCCAGGTGCTGCTGTTACACCAAGAAAACAGCAGAAATGTTTTGGCTGCTATGCTGCCAGCTCTCATGACTTCAAGCAGTGTTTTTCCTCAAAGCTTTGCCTCTAGGGCTGTCCTACAGTTACATTGTCTGACCTTTTACTGAAATACAAGTTTTTAGGCTCAGAGCTGTATCTGTAAAAGAAGCTGGAAATCCCAGATTCCAGAGAGCAATTCCTCTCAACTTAACAGGCAGAGGTTAGGGAAAAGAATGCAGATTTAAAGACTGGACTAATGAGATTTCAGGATGTTGACCAATATTGCCAAGGTTTGCTGAGTGTTCAGAGTCCTCAGTGCCAGCAGTGTGCCCAGGTGGCCAAGAAGGCCAAGGGCATCCTGGCCTGCATCAGGAACAGTGTGGCCAGCAGGAGCAGGGAAGTCATTCTGCCCTGTGCTCAGCACTGGTTAGGTCACACCTTGAGTCCTGTGTCCAGTTCTGGGCTCCTCAGTTTAGGAAAGATGTTGAGTTGCTGGAAGGTGTCCAGAGAAGGGCAACAAAGCTGGGGAGGGGTCTGGAGCACAGCCCTGTGAGGAGAGGCTGAGGGAGCTGGGGTTGCTTAGCCTGGAGAAGAGGAGGCTCAGGGGAGACCTTCTTGCTGCTTATAGCCAGGTGGGGGTTGGTCTCTTCTCCCAGGCAGCCAGTACCAGAACAAGAGAACACAGTCTCAAGCTGTGCCAGGGGAGGTTTAGGCTTGAGGAGAGGAGAAAGTTCTTCCCAGAAAGAGGAATTGGCCGCTGGAATGTGCTGCCCAGGGAGGTGGTGGAGTCACCATCACTGGAGGTGTTTAAGAAGAGCCTGGATGAGGCACTTGGTGCCATGGTTTAGTTGCTGAGATGGTGTTGGGTGATAGGTTGGACTCTATGATCTCAAAGGTCTCTTCCAACCTGGTTAACTCTATTGTATTCTAAAAGCATATGAAGGTAGGAAGACACTTCAGAGACACCTGGCCAGGCTGGGTCAGAGGGCTGAGGCCAATGGGATGAGGTTTAACAAGGCCAAGTGCAGGCTCCTGCACCTTGTCCACAATGACCCCATGCAGTGCCACAGCCTGGGGCATGAGTGTCTGGAGAGCAGCCTAGCAGAGAGGGACCTGGCAGTGCTGGGGGACAACAGCTGAACAGGAGCCAGCAGTGTGCCCAGGGGGCACAGAAGGCCAATGGCATCTTGGCTTGGATCAGGAACAGTGTGGCCAGCAGGGCTAGGGATGGAATCCTGCCCTGTGCTGGGCACTGGGGAGGCCTCACCTGGAGCACTGTGTGCAGCTCTGGGCCCTCCCTGCAAGAGAGATCTTGAGGTGCTGCAGCAGGTCCAGAGGAGAGCAACCAGCCTGGGGAAGGGACTGGAGGGAGAGTGATGAGGAGAGGCTGAGGGAGCTGGGGGTGTTCAGCCTGGGGAAGAGGAGGCTCAGGGGGGACCTTATCACTCTCTACAAGTCCCTGAAGGGAAGCTGCAGTCAGGTGGGGGTCAGGCTCTTGTGCCAGGCAGCTTGTGACAAGAGGAGAGGGCATGGCCTGAAGCTGTGCCAGGGGAGGGTTAGGTTGCATGTTAGGAAGCACTTCCTGATGGAAAGGGGAATGAGAGACTGGGATGGACTGCCCAGGGAGGTGGTGGAGTCCCCATCCCTGGAGGTGATTAAGGCCAGATTGGATGTGGCACTTGGAGCCATGGTTTAGTTGTCAGGAGGTGTTCGGTATTAGGTCATAGGCTGGACTTGATGATATCAGAGGTCTATTCCAGCCTCAATAGTTGCTGGTCAATGGTTGATTCTATGATTCTGTGGACAGGGACACCTCACACTAGACCAGGTTGCCCAGAGCCACAGCCAGCCTGGCCCTAAAATCCTCCAGGGATGAGGCTTCCACCACCTCCCTGGGCAACCTGTGCCAGGCTCTCACCACCCTCATGGGGAAGAATTTCTTCCTAACACCCAATCTGAATCTCCCCTCCTGTAGCTTGGATCCATTCCCCCCAGTCCTATCACTCCCTGACACCCTAGAAAAGCTCCTCCCCAGCTTTCTGGTAGCCCCTAAAGTTACAAAGGAAAATGATACCTGAGGAAGGGAGCCTCAGTGTTAGGTCTTTCTTCTGTTTAACAGAGAACTCCCTTCTGTACCCAGGAATGGAGTTTTCTTGCAGAGAAAGGCTTCTCCTTGGAATTGTTTCTGTACTTTCCATCAACACAAAGCTTTCTGGGCAAGCTAAGAGAACACAGGGAAGGGAAGGGCAAGAAAGTATTATGGATGGCTGCTTTTGAGCTGGAAAAAGAAAAACAAACCACATTTTCTTCAACACACTTTGAATATTTGCTTTGAAATATTGTCAAAAGCCTGAAATGTTTAAGTCTTAGGTTTTGCTTTTGTTTTTCTTCCCACAGTTCACAGGTTTTTTTCTCCTTCCTTGCCTTTTCAACACTTGCTTATTTGGCCACAGGAACCTGGAGAGGCAGAGTCCTGGAGAAGAGGAGGCCCTGAGGAGACCTAATTGTGGCCTTTCAGTACCTGAAGGGGGCTACAAGAAAGCTGGGGAGGGACTTTTGAGGGTGTCAGGGAGTGGTAGGACTGGGGGGGATGGAACAAAACTAGAAATGGGGAGAATCATTCAGGGTTGGAAGGGACCTCAAGGACCAGCCAGTACCCATGGGCAGGGACACCTCACACTAGATCAGAGCCAGAGCCTCATCCAGCCTGGGCTTAAACACCTCCAGGGACGGGGCCCCAACCACCTCCCTGGACAACCCATTCCAGGGCTTCACCACTCTCATGGGGAAGAACTTCCTCCTCACCTCCAGCCTGAATCTCCCCACCTCCAGCTTCATTCCATTCCCCCTAGTCCTATCACTCCCTGACACCCTCAAAAGTCCCTCTCCAGCCTTCTTGGAGCCCCCTTCAGATACTGCAAGGCCACAATTAGGTCACCTTGGAGCCTTCTTTTCTCCAGACTGAACAGCCCCAACTCCCTCAGTCTGTCCTCACAGCAGAGCAGCTCCAGCCCTCTGCTCATCCTCATGGCCCTTCTCTGGACAAGATTCAGATTCTGGACTAGATTCAGACTGGATGTCAGGAAGAAGTTGTTCCCCATGAGGGTGGTGAGAGACTGGCACAGGTTGCCCAGGGAGGTGGTGGCAGCCTCATCCCTGGAGGTGTTTGCAGCCAGGCTGGATGTGGCTGTGAGCAACCTGCTGTAGTGTGAGGTGTCCCTGCCCATGGCAGGGAGGTTGGAACTGAACTGGATGCTCCTTGAGGTCCCTTCCATCCCTGACAATTCTATGGTTCTGAAAGAGATTTCAAATGAAAGAGGCCAGAGGAAGTCAGTTTTGATGCAAAACTGAAAACCTGCAAAGATTTTTTTTTCATAGCACTTTCATTTTCAGACACACAGAAAACTCACTGGGAAAAAAAAATCCAGTTAAAAAAATGAAGCAGGTCTCCATGTGGATTTCATGTACACAGAGGCTTTATCTCATTAAAACTCCCAGCCTATTTATTGCCTGTTTAGCTTAATAAACACAAACATTTATCATTGCCAAGGTGGATTAGAAGTCATGTTTGAAGGGCTTCTGTGAAGCTTTTAATTGCTTTAAGATCTAAAAATAAAGACCTTAAGCCCAAAAGAACCCAGTTCTGGTGATGGCTGGAAATTGCAGTCTGGCTTTGGATGAATGACTGAAAATCACAGAACCACAGAAAGGTTCAGGTTGGAAAAGAGCCTCAGGGTCACCAAGGCCAACCCAGAACCCTACTCTGCAAGGCTCAGCCCTAAACCACAGCCCCAAGCACCACAGCCAAACCACCTGCAAACACAGCCAGGCTTGGGGACTCCACCACCTCCCTGGGCAGCACATTCCAATCCCTGACCACTCTTGCCCTGAAGAAAGCTTTCCAAATGTCCAGTCTAAACCTCCCCAGTAGTAGCTTGAGGCCATTCCCTCTTGTTCTGTCACTAATGACCTGGGAGAAGAGCCCAGCACCAACCTCTCCACAACCTCCTTGCAGGGAGCTGTAGAGAGCCAGGAGGTCTCCCCTCAGCCTCCTCTCTTTCCCACTAACCATCCCCAGCTCCTTCAGTTGCTCTTCATCAGATTTCTTCTCCAGGCCCTTCCCAGCTTCCTTGCTCTCCTCTGCCCTGGCTCCAGCCCCTCCACATCTCTCCTGTATTGAGGTGCCCAAAACTGGACACAATACTCCAGGTGTGGCCTCCCCAGAGCTGAGTCCAAGGGGTGAACCAAAGCCCATTGCTGGGTAATGAAACACACTCAAGGGTTTGCTTTATTTGTCCAAGAGAGCTTAGGGAGCTTGCAGGCACATCTGCTTCCTGAAGCTGATGTCAGCCATGGTTTAGCTAGTCATGAGCTGTTGGGTGACAGGTTGGACTTGATGATCTCTGAGGTCTTTTCCTACCTTATTGATTCTATGATTCTATGTTTAACTTGGCTTAGGAGAATACAGTTGGTTCTACTTGACAAGGAACACAACCAGATGCAGCTCCACTGTGCCCTGGGGCAGGGATAGTTGCCCACCCAAATGAATAGAAGTAGCAGCATCTATTTTTCTCCTCCCCCCCTCCCCCACCCTTCATTACTGCTTTTCATAGCAAGGAAATAAAATCAACCTAACTGTAACCTCCAAAATGGGCAAGGAATAGGCCTTCAAAATGAACTGCTCCAGCAGCTGCTTGGTTTGTGTGTTGGATGATGCAAAAAGCCAAGGTGGAGCAGGAACCTGGTTTGATTCCTGGCAGCTGCTGTCCATCTCCTGCAATTCAGTAATAGCTGGTGACAGGGCAGAAACTATAGAAGATACAAATGGTAATTCCCTGGGGAGCTCCAGGCATAAATAATTCAGCCAACTGAATTTTATAGGAGGGGGGTCAAAAGAAATTGAAGATAACCTGAGTGTTAACTCTCTGAGGGAGGAACTGACAGACTGGCTTTGGCCAAAATATGGGGGAGGGAAATAGAGGCAAATGAGGAATCTGACATCATTCTTATTACCTGAGACCAAAGGAAGAGACATAGGAAAACAAAAAAAGGAAGGATGATTAAGGAAGCATCAGAAACTGATGCTGGGAAACAGTGCCAGAGAGATGCTGGGTAAGGGCAACGGTGGAGGGTGTCACAGGATCAGAGGATCACTGGATGTGAGGGGTTGGAAGGGACCTCTGGACATTGGTTAGTCTTGGAGGTCTCTTCCAATGTGGTTAGGAAAGATGTTGAGTTGCTGGAAGGTGTCCAGAGAAGGGCAACAAAGCTGGGGAGGGGTCTGGAGCACAGCCCTGGGAGGAGAGGCTGAGGGAGCTGGGGTTGCTTAGCCTGCAGAAGAGGAGGCTCAGGGGGGACCTTAGTGCTCTCCACAACTCCCTGAAGGGAGGTTGTAGCCAGGTGGGGGTTGGTCTCTCCTCTCAGGCAAGCAGCACCAGAACAAGAGGACAGAGTATCAAGCTGTGCCAAGGGAGGTTTAGTCTGGATGTTAGGAGGAAATTCTTCCCAGCAAGAGAGATTGGCCCTTGGAATGTGCTGCCCTGGGAGGTGGTGGAGTCACCATCCCTGGAGTTGTTTAAGAAGAGCCTGGCTGAGGCACTTGGTGCCATGGTTTAGTTGATGAGATGGTGTTGGGTGATAGGTTGGACTGGATGATCTCAAAGGTCTTTTCCAACCTTGTTAATTCTATTCTATTCTATTCTATTCTATTCTATTCTATTCTATTCTATTCTATTCTATTCTATTCTATTCTATTCTATTCTATTCTATTCTTCTCTCTTAATGGGGGCAGACAGCAGCAGACACTGCTGGGCATTGCAGGAGGTGGGCAAAAGCTGGCACTGAGCTGCCTCGTGCTAGCAGAGCTCACTTCCCACTCTTGCTCCTCATGGACATCTGCAAAGTTGTCAATCAGTGCTGGGTTTCTGTACAAGGAAATGTGAGCAGAGCCTGCTGGTACATTCCCAGCAAGAGGCCTGCTTCTCACACTGCTGCTTGCCAAGCCAAGAAAACACAATCCTCTCTGGCAAAAGCCAAGGGCCCTTGCACAGGGCTCAGCTTTCCCTCTCTGAAAAGCAGCACAGCACTACTGGGTCCTTCCTCAGTTTCTAGGCTGTGCAGCCATCCAAGTGGTGTCCACTCTCACAAGCAGCTGCTCTACCTGGGGGATCAACAGCAGGCATTTTGAAGCACACACTGTACAGGAGGTTGCTTGGATGTCCCCACTGTAGAAACAGCCTGCACGGATGCCAGCATCCAGCCACTGGTCCTCTTATGGGTTGCAAGGCATTTCTTTATCCTCACAGTATCACAGGATGTTAGAGGTTGGAAGGGACCTCTGCAGAGCTTCAAGTCCAACCCCCCTGCCAGGGCAGGAGCATAGAATCCAGCACAGGTCCCACAGGAACACATCCAGACAAGGCTGCAAAGGCTCCAGAGGAGTCTCCACCACCTCTCTGGGCAGCCTGTTCCAGCGCTCTGGCACCCTTACCTTCAAGACGTTGTGTGTGGTCACAGGTCCTTACTGTTGCACAATGTATGTAATCATTTGGTCACCCCAAAGTGTGTGTGTCCTTTTAAACCCATTTTTCCTGCTGGAGCTCTCCTCAAGCTGGCTAGCAGGAGGTGAGTGTTTGCTCACATGCCAGGCTGTAACTCTGCAACAGTTTGTGTTTGGCTTTTCTGTTTGCCTCAGTCTGTGAACTCTGACTAGGCAAATAACTTCATCTGGCCCAGAGAGGGCTGCTTTGGTCAGCTCTGCTGGGTTAGAAATGAGTTGGTACAAGCCTGTGATAATGGCAGGTTGCTTGTGTGCAGTGCAAAGTTTTCCACCCAGACACCTATTTTTAACCAAAAAAAAGAGAGGCCTCTAATTTGGGGTATCCAAATTTAGCCTCCCAGAGAGTGGCTTTCAGAGATACTGCCTGCCCCCAAGTCTGAGCCATGGATACTTTACAGTCCCCAGAATAGCTGCCTCCAGGCCACTCTGCTGTGCTGCAGAGAGCAGCTCTTGCTTTCTGCCTTTCTAGGTTCATATCTTGCTGTTGTCTGCAGACTGTTGGCTCTCAAACATAAGACATTTCCAGCACTGGGAGTTTTGCTCTCCCTAAATCTGAGAAACTTTCCTTTTTTTCCAGGGACTCTGATATTGCATCAAAGGTCTTATTGGTACCCAGACTTAAGGAAAAAAACCCCAAAGACTTTATTTTCCTGTACCACAGAATTGTTAGGGTTGGAAGGGACCTCAAGGATCACCCAGTCCCAACCCCCCTGCCATAGCCAGGGACACCTCACACTGCAGCAGGTTGCTCACAGCCACATCCAGCCTGGCTGCAAAAGCCTCCAGGGATGAGAATTCCACCACCTCTCTGGGCAACCTGTGCCAGGCTCTCACCACCCTCATGGGGAAGAATTTCTTCCTAACATCCAATCTGAATCTACCCATTTCTACTTTTGCTCCATCCCCCCCCCAGTCCTATCACTCCCTGACACCTTCAAAGGTCCCTCCCCAGCTTTCTTGTAGCCCCCTTCAGATACTGCAAGGCCACAATTAGGTCTCCTCAGAGCCTTCTCTTCTCCAGACTGCACAGCCCCAACTCCCTCAGTCTGTCCTCACAGCAGAGCAGCTCCAGCCCTCTGCTCATCCTCGTGGCCCTTCTCTGGACACCTTCCAGCACCTCCAGATCCTTCCTGTAATAGAGGCTCCAGAACTGGACACAGTGCTCCAGCTGTGGTCTCAGCAGAGTGGAGCAGAGGGGGAGAATCACCTCCCTGGCCCTGCTGGCTCTGCTTCTCTTGCTGCAGCCCAGGCTCTGGTTGGCTCTCTGGGCTGCAAGTGCTCACTGCTGGCTCCTGTTGAGCTTCTCCTCCCCCAGCACCCCCAGGTCCTTTTCCTCAGGGCTGCTCTCAAGCCACTCCCTGCCCAGCCTGTATCAGTGCCTGGGATTGCCCTGAGCCAGCTGCAGGACCCTGCCCTTGGTCTTGTTGAACCTCATGAAGTTGTCAAGGGCTCACCTCTGCAGCCTGTCCAGGTCCCTCTGGATGGATCCCTTCCCTCCAGCCTGTCTGCTGCACCACACAGCTTGGTGTCATCAGCAAACCTGCTGAGGGTGCACTCAAATTAATAACTTGCAGACTGCAGCTATGAGAATAAAAGGAGAGAAGCCTTGATCATGTTAAAGTAAAAAGGTCTGGGAGAAGGCTCATCCATTATTACCTGACTGGTACCTCAAAGTACATGATCACAGGTTGGAAAGGACAAGTTGGAAGGGAGATCTTCAAGTCCAACCCCCCTGCCAGAGCAGGACCATTGAATCTAGCTCAGGTCACACAGGAACACATCCAGACAGGGCTGGAAAGGCTCCAGAGAAGGAGACTCCACAACCATCAGCAAAATGTTCAGTTTGCTTCATCTTATTCCTATGAAGCTGAGTAACCCTGAGAAAATCTCCTTTGAGTGTAATAGACTGAGAGGGACCAGAAACTGAAACCTTTTAAACATCACTTTTTTGGGGGGAGGCATGGTGGGGAGGTTGTTCTAACTGTGTTGAAGGTTTGGAGTTTGCTGCTGCCTCCCTGTGTCTTCCCTTGCCTGCTTGCACCTTTTCACAGGGAGGCATTCCTGGGTTTCTGCTCTGATCACAGATCAAACCACAGTGTTGCCTCTGTTTTGCTGTGATTATTGGGGGGGAAAGGAGGCTCCAGTGGTAATGTGCCAGCTTCCAAAAACAAATAGAAGGATGCCCAGTGGAACTGTGCTGCTTGCAGGATCAATGCTCCCTATTATTACAGGATTCCTGCTGGGTGCAGGTAACATTAGAAGTGTCTGAGAAACCCCAAGGGACTCTGAAGGTATGTGGGGGTTCTTTAATCTTTAAGATGCAAAAGCCTGCCTCTCCTGTCAGCTGTACTCCATTGCCAGAGCCAGGTCTCTGCTCTGCCCTGGTGAGGCCCCACCTGGAATATTGCATCCAGTGCTGGGCTCCCTAGTTCAAGAGGGACAGGAATCTGCTGGAGAGAGTCCACAGAGGGCTATGAGGATGATGAAGGGACTGCAGCACTGCCTGGTGAGGAGAGGCTGAGGGACCTGGGGCTGGAAGGGAGAAGACTGAGAAGGGATCTGATCAATGCCTATTGATATCTGAGGGCTAGGGATCAGGAAGGAAGGGACAGGCTCTGCTCAATTGTGCCCTGGGATAGGACAAGGGGCAATGGACACAAACAACAGCACAGGAAGCTGCACCTCAACAGGAGGAAGAACTTCTTTACTGTAAGGGTCCCGGAGCCCTGGAGCAGGCTGCCCAGAGAGGCTGTGGAGTCTCCTCCTCTGGAGCCTTCCCAGCCCTGTCTGGATGTGTTCCTGTGTGACCTGTGCTGGATTCTATGCTCCTGCTCTGGCAGGGGGGTTGGACTCAAAGCTCTCTTTGGGTCCCTTCCAACCCCTAACAACCTGTGATGATAAAGAAATGCCCTGCAACCCATAAGAGGACCAGTGGCTGGATGCTGGCATCTGTGCAGGCTGTTTCTACAGTGGGGACATCCAAGCAGCCTCTTGTACAGTGTGTGCTTCAAAATGCCTGCTGTTGATCCCCCAGGTAGAGCAGCTGCTTTGTGAGAGTGGACACCACTTGGATGGCTGCACAGCCTAGAAACTGAGGAAGGACCCAGTAGTGCTGTGCTGCTTTTCAGAGAGGGAAAGCTGAGCCCTGTGCAAGGGCCCTTGGCTTTTGCCAGAGAGGATTGTGTTTTCTTGGCTTGGCAAGCAGCAGTGTGAGAAGCAGGCCTCTTGCTGGGAATGTACCAGCAGGCTCTGCTCACATTTCCTTGTACAGAAACCCAGCACTGATTGACAACTTTGCAGATGTCCATGAGGAGCAAGAGTGGGAAGAGAGCTCTGCTAGCACGAGGCAGCTCAGTGCCAGCTTTTGCCCACCTCCTGCAATGCCCAGCAGGGTCTGCTGCTGTCTGCCCCCATTAAGGCAGAATCATAGAATCATCCAGGTTGGAAGTGACCTCCAAGACCATCAAGTCCAACCAATCACCCAACCCTATCTAATCAACCAGGCCATGGCACTAAGTGCCTCATCCAGGCTTTCCGTAAACATGTTCAAGGACATCAACTCCACCTCCTCCCTGGGCAGCACATCCCAATGGCCAATCTCTCTTGCTGGGAAGAACTTCTTCCTCACCTCCAGCCTAAACCTGCCCTGGCACACCTTGAGACTGTGTCCTCTTGTTCTGGTGCTGCTTGCCTGGCAGAAGAGACCAACCCCCACCTGGCTACAGCCTCCCTTCAGGGAGTTGGAGACAGCAAGAAGGTCTCCCCTGAGCCTCCTCTTCTCCAGGCTAAGCAACCCCAGCTCCCTCAGCCTCTCCTCCCAGGGCTGTGCTCCAGACCCCTCTCCAGCTTTGTTGCCTTTCTCTGGACACATTCCAGCATCTCAACATCTTTCTGGAATTGAGGAGCCCAGAACTGGACACAGGACTCAAGGTGTGGCCTAACCAGTGCTGAGCACAGGGCAGAATGACCTCCCTGCTCCTGCTGGCCACACTCTTCCTGATGCAGGCCAGGATGCCATTGGCCTTCATGGCCACCTGGGCACACTGCAGGCTCCTGTTCAGCCTACCATCAACCAGTACCCCCAGGTCCCTTTCTGCCTGGCTGCTCTTCAGCCACTCTGCCCCCAGCCTTGACACCCATGTGTTTCAAGGTGGTTTGGATGTGGTGCTTGGGGGCTATGGATTAAGGGTGAACCTTGTAGACTAGGGTTCTGGGTTGGCCTTGGTGATCCTGAGGCTCTTTTCCAACCTAAATGTTTCTGTGATTCTGTGAAGTGAGGATTTGACTCACTTTATCTCTCCATCCCTAGACACTGTTTCTTTTCCTGCCATTCTAGGAGGAAAATAAAGTGCTGCTTCTCCTTTTCAGAGCCAGACACATGGATATGTGCTGGCACTCCCCAGCTGCAGCATGTGATTCATCTTATGTTTTTATATAGGTCTCCCTCACGGTCAGCTGTCTGAATCTTGGTGTCTGCAGCAGGTCCCAGGGCTCTCCTCTAGCCTTACCCACATGAAATGCCTTTGAACTGAAGCACTTCAGTCTGGCTCTCGGCACTGCTGCTGAATAAATCCCCCACAGCACCCTGCTCTTGCTGCCAGAGTAGTTAGACAAAGGCATGCCCCTGTGCTCAGCACTGGTTAGGCCTTGAGTCCTGTGTCCACTTTGGGGCTCCTCAGTTTAAGAAGGACATTGAGACACTTGAATGTGTCCAGAGAAGGGCAATGAGGCTGGGGAGGAGTCTGGAGCACAGCCCTGTGAGGAGAGGCTGAGGGAGCTGGGGTTGCTTAGCCTGGAGAAGAGGAGGCTCAGGGGAGACCTTCTTGCTGTCTACAACTCCCTGAAGGGAGGTTGTAGCCAGGTGGGGGTTGGTCTCTTCTCCCAGCCAACCAGCACCAGAACAAGAGGACACAGTCTTAAGCTGTGCCAGGGGAGGTTTAGGCTGGAGGTCAGGAGAAAGTTCTTCACAGAGAGAGTAATTGGCCATTGGAATGTGCTGCCCAGGGAGGTGATGGAAGCCTCATCCCTGGAGGTTTTTGCAGCCAGGCTGGATGTGGCTGTGAGCAACCTGCTGTAGTGTGAGGTGTCCTGCCCATGGCAGGGGGGTTGGAACTGGCTGCTCCTTGAGGTCCCTTCCAGCCCTAAGGATTCTATGATTCTATGATTCTATGAATGCACCACCTCTCTTGGGAATCTGCTCCAATGCCTAATAGTTTGAGTGGGGAAGATATTTTTTTCTGGCACCCAGGCTGAATCTCCCCAGCAGCAGCTTGTGCTGGGCTCTGTGTAATCACCAAGTCCATCCCCGCTGCCAGAGCAGGATCTCCTCGAGTAGGTCACACAGGAATGCATCCAGGTGGGTTTTGAATACCTCCAGAGCAGGAGACTCCACAACCTCTCTGGGCAGCCTGTTCCAGTGTTCTGTTACTCTCACAGGGAAAAATTCTTCCTTATGTTCACAAGGAACCTTCTCTGCTCTGGCTTGCACCCATTGCCCCATGTCCTGTCACTGGGCATCTCTCAGCAGAGACTGGCTCCATCCTCCTGTCACTCACCCCTCACATCTTTATAATGAGGTCCCCCTTCAGCCTCCTCTTCTCCAAATTAAAGAGACTCAGCTCCCTCAGCCTTTCCTTATAACGAGGTGTGTCTGCTCCTTTAGGTACCAACTTATTGGCAATCAGCCTGCTCCAGGGCTCTGGCACCCTCACTGCAAAGAAGTTTCTCCTCATGCTGAGCTGAAACCTTCTCTGGTCAAGTTTGTCTCCATTGCTCCTTGGCTTATTGCTGTGCACCACCCACAAGAGCTTGGCCC
Organism: Dryobates pubescens; assembly: GCF_014839835.1. NCBI lineage: Eukaryota > Metazoa > Chordata > Aves > Piciformes > Picidae > Dryobates > Dryobates pubescens. Next base: position 136,840,800 of record NC_071657.1, read on the forward strand.
CCTCCACTTGACCCCCGGCCCTCAGCTATTGAGAGACATTGATCAGATCCCCTCTCAGCCTTCTCTTCTCCAGACCCAGCAGCCCCAGGGCTCTCAGTCTCTCTTCACAGGGCAGCTGCTCAAGTCCCCTAAGCATCCTCCTGGCTCTCCCTTGGACTCTCTCCTGCAGCTCTCTTGAACTGGGGAGCCCAAAACCAGACTCAGTATTCCACTTGCATGTAGTGCTGTGTATTGGGGGGTCACTTCTGCCAGCCTCTGCACTGAACCCTATTTATTGCCTTCTACTGTCTTGCAATTGAGTGAGCTGTGCCATTCCTCATCCTTCTAGAATCATAGAATCAACCAGGTTGAAAGAGACCTCCAAAATCATCCAGTCCAACCTATCACCCAGTCCTTATTGCTGTGCACCACCCAAAAGAGCTTGGCCCCCTCCACTTGACACCCAGCCCTCAGATAGTGATGGGCATTGATCAGATCCCCCTCGGTCTGCCACACTGAAACAGAGCGTAACGATGCAGCCCCCTGAAGCTCCTCTCACCCTCCACACTCTCCATATCGATCCTGGGAGTGACAACTCCCATCTGAGGGAGGCAGCACTTCGAGGTATTAAGAGTGCAATTTATGGATTCATTTCACTGGGGCTTCCAGAATTGATTTCCTTAAATGTTGTGGAGCAATATCTGCTGTGAAATCCCCTGGGATCTGAAACAGTGTGGTGAAACCCCCATCCTGCTTCCCTCTGGGATCATTTAAAGCCAGCAGAATGCCCTTTGCTCAGTGGCCCTTTTCATCCTCTGAGTGAATGAGGTGCAATTATGATTAAACTTTGGGTTTGAATTGGAACTAAATTAAAATCATATAAATAACTGTGTCTGCAGGATTGCTGTTCCTAATTAATAAGCTCTTGCTGGAAGAGACTTCTGGGGTGGGGTTTTTTTTATGATGCATTAATAACTCCCCACTGCTATTACATATTTATCCACAGCAACACATCACATTTCAAATGCCTCACAGAAGAGTCCCACAAGGAAGGGTCTAATAAAGCACTCTATTAGATGTTGAGTAGTTTTAGCTGTACTGCAGATTCTGCTGCTTCTTTCTGCTGCTTCTGAAAGATGAGACAGGAAAAGCCACATTTTACTCTGCTCCAACATTTAGAATAGAAATAACCAGGTTGGAAGAGACCTTTGAGATCCTCCAGTCCAACCTATCACCCAGCACCATCTAATCTACTAAACCATGGCACTAAGGGCCTCATCCAGTCCCTTCTTAAACACTTCAGTGATGGTGACTCCACCACCTCCCTGGGCAGCACATTCCAGTGGCCAATCTCTCTTGCTGGGAAGAACTTTCTCCTCACATCCAACCTAAACCTCCCCTGACACAGCTTGAGACTGTGTCCTCTTGTTCTGCTGCTGGTTGCCTGGCAGAAGAGACCAACCCCCACCTGGCTACAACCTCCCTTCAGGGAGTTGGAGAGAGCAAGAAGGTCTCCCCTGAGCCTCCTCTTCTCCAGGCTAAGCAACCCCAGCTCCCTCAGCCTCTCCTCCCAGGGCTGTGCTCCAGACCCCTCCCCAGCTTTGTTGCCCTTCTCTGGACACCTTCCAGCATCTCAACATCTTTCCTAAACTCAGGAGCCCAGAACTGGACACAGGACTCAAGGTGTGGCCTAACCAGTGCTGAGTCCAGGGCAGAATGACTTCCCTGCTCCTGCTGGCCACACTGTTCCTGATGCAGGCCAGGATGCCATTGGCCTTCTTGACCACCTGGGCACACTGCAGGCTCATGTTCAGCCAGCTGTCAACCAGCACCCCCAGGTCCCTTCCTGCCTGACTGCTCTCCAGCCACTCTGACCCCAGCCTGTAGCACTGCATGGGGTTGCTGTGGCCAGTGTGCAGAACCCGGCACTTGGATGTGTTCAATCTCATGCCCTGAGACTCTGCCCATCTGTCCAGCCTCTCGGTGTCCCTCTGCAGAGATCTTCTATCCTCTAACCCTCCAGTGCTAGCACACTGCCTTGAGTGGCCTGAATACACACACATCCCCTCCCCATCAAACAGCATAATTTCAGTGCTTTTTATGTCTCCCAGGGCCAGCTTGAGAGATGTGCTTCAGAGGCTTTGCAACTCATTCTGCAAAGTAGTCAGTGCCCAGGGTTTAGGGTTCAGACTGCATTTCAGAGTAATGCAAGCATTACTCTAATGTCATACACTGAACCTTCTGTAAGTATTTCTATGCTAAATCAGAGTCCTCCACAGCTATCCTGCACAGCATGTGCTTATTTTCAGTGTAAGAAGAAGGTGTTTCCTGTGGAGCTATAACTGTAGCATCCAACTACTCTTTTACCTACTTCATCTCAGCAGTACTGCCATCAGCTTTGGAGTCTGTGGTGTTCACTGCCCCAGGGTGAGAGGCAGCAAGAGAGCTTGGATAGGATCCACTTGCTGCGCTTGCAACCCTCCAGGCCCAAACCTTCACCTTCAGCTTCCTGGAGCCCTGCCAAGCCCCAACTGCCTGACCTGATTGCAGGTCACTCCCAGTGACTTCGGCTTCTCTGACCTAAGTGCATGTCTAAAAGGGAGGAGGATGTAAAGCAACAGCAGAAGTCATGAAAATAGTAATCCTTACTCAGAATCACACAGAACCCCAGAACTGTCAGGGTTGGAAGGGATCTCAAGGAGCATCCAATTCCAATCCCCCTGACACGGGCAGAGACACCTCTTAAACACCTCCAATGATGGTGACTCCACCACCTCCCTGGGCAGCACATTCCAATGGGCAATCTCTCTTTTTGGGAAGAATTTCTTCCTAACATTCAGCCTAAACCTCCCCTGGCACAGCTTGAGACTGTGTCCTCTTGTTCTGGTGCTGCTTGCCTGAGAGACCAACCCCCACCTGGCTACAGCCTCCCTTCAGGGAATTGCAGAGAGCAAGAAGGTCTCCCCTGAGCCTCCTCTTCTCCAGGCTAAACACCCCCAGCTCCCTCAACCTCTCCTCACAGGGCTGTGCTCCAGCCCCCTTAGCACCAATAAACCAAATCCCTCTCTGTTGTATTGCAATGCACACAGCCACAGAATTTTCATGGGGCAAAAATGTTCTTCAACCAGCTGAGGCCTTCTCATAGGTAGATATACTCTTGACCAGTACAACATGAACCCAATGTCAGTAATAGAGAACTCTCAAAACTGGGGACCTTTTGTTGTTGTCAATTCCTACTTCACAGAAACACAGAATCACAGTCACAGAATCACAATTACAGAATCACAGAGTCATAGAATCACAGAATCAGAATCACAGTCACAGAATCACAGTCACAGAAACACAGTCACAGAATCACAGAGTCACAGAATCACAGAACCAGAGGCACAGTCACAGAATCACAGTCACAGAATCACAGAGTCACAGAATCACAGAACCAGAGGCACAGTCACAGAATCACAATTACAGAATCACAGAGTCATGGAATCACAGAACCAGAGGCACAGTCACAGAATCACAGTCACAGAATCACAATTACAGAATCACAGAGTCATGGAATCACAGAACCAGAGGCACAGTCACAGAATCACAGTCACAGAATCACAATTACAGAATCACAGAGTCATGGAATCACAGAACCAGAGGCACAGTCACAGAATCACAGTCACAGAATCACAATTACAGAATCACAGAGTCATGGAATCACAGAACCAGAATCACAGTCACAGAATCACAGAGTCACAGAATCACAATTACAGAATCACAGAGTCATGGAATCACAGAACCAGAATCACAGTCACAGAATCACAGAGTCACAGAATCACAATTACAGAATCACAGAGTCATGGAATCACAGAACCAGAATCACAGTCACAGAATCACAGAGTCACAGAATCACAGAATCACAGTCACAGAACAACAGAGCCACAGAATCACAGAATCACAGTCACAGAACCACAGAATCACAGTCACAGAATCACAGAGTCAGAGAATCACAGAATCAGTCACAGAACAACAGAGTCACAATCACAGAATCACAGAGTCACAGAATCACAGTCACAGAATCACAGAGTCACAGAGTCACAGAATCAGTCACAGAATCACAGAATCACAGAATCAGTCACAGAATCACAGAACCACACAAACATTCAGGTTGGAAAAGAGCCTCAGGGTCACCAAGGCCAACCCAGAGCCCTACTCTGCAAGGCTCACCCCTAAACCACAGCCCCAAGCACCACAGCCAAACCCCCTGCAAACACAGCCAGGCTTGGGGACTCCACCACCTCCCTGGGCAGCACTTTCCGATCTCTGACCACTCTTGCCCTGAATAAAGGTTTCCTACAGTCTGGCTTTGGATGAATGATTGAAAATCACAGAACCACACAAACATTCAGGCTGGAAAAGAGCCTCAGGATCACCAAGGCCAACCCAGAACCCTACTCTGCAAGGCTCACCCCTAAACCACAGCCCCAAGCACCACAGCCAAACCACCTGCAAACACATCCAGGCTTGGGGACTCCAACCACCACTTATGCTCAGAGTGTCTTGCTTTCTGAGTGCATTAAATGAAAACAAGCTTCTAGGAGTACCACAAAGCAAAGTTAATTTCCTGCAGTTAATTTACCAAACCAATTCTGAATGTGAACTGCAGCTCTGCTTCATGGGTTGTTATCATTTGAGATTTATTAGTAGTGAGTAACGAGTGGAATTGGAGCAGTATATGAGAGGGGGGCAGCTTTTGGTTTTAATTGCAGAAGAAATGAGTTCTCTTACTCCTCAAGCACTGCAGTCATCTCAGCAAATCTTCTTAGGGTGGTGAGTGCAGTAAAATAACCTTGTGGTTGGCTTTGACAGCTCAGATCAAGGTCCCAGTTAGCTTTCTGGCACAGATCTGCTGGCATGGACTTCAACATCACCTAGGAGTGGCTCATGCTGTGTTTTGTAATCAAGGCATTTAGTCACTGGGACTCTGTCAGTCCTGTATATGATTTCATGTGAGTTGTTATAGCACTTGCAGGCCTGATCCTTAGCTGTGGAGGTGGCCATAAGGTTGAGAGAAAAGTCAGCAACTGGCATGAAAGAGAATTGTCTTTGCTCACAACCAAGCAGCATTCACTGGAGGTGTTTAGGAAGAGACTGGATGGGGTGCTTGGTGCCATGGTTTAGTTGATGAGATGGTGTTGGGTGATAGGTTGGACTGGATGATCTCAAAGGTCCTTTCCAACCTGGTTTAGTTGATGAGATGGTGTTGGGTGATAGGTTGGACTGGATGATCTCAAAGGTCTTTTCCAACCTGGTTAATTCTCTTTTCCCTCCCCTCCCCTCTCCCCTCTTCTCCTCTCCCCTCTTCTCCTCTCCCCTCTTCTCCTCTCCCCTCTTCTCCTCTCCCCTCTTCTCCTCTCTTCTCTTCTCCTCTCTTCTCTTCTCCTCTCTTCTCTTCTCTTCTCTTCTCTTCCCTTCCCTTCCCTTCCCTTCCCTTCCCTTCCCTTCCCTTCCCTTCCCTTCCCTTCCCTTCCCTTCCCTTCCCTTCCCTTCCCTTCCCTTCCCTTCCCTTCCCTTCCCTTCCCTTCCCTTCCCTTCCCTTCCCTTCCCTTCCCTTCCCTTCCCTTCCCTTCCCTTCCCTTCCCTTCCCTTCCCTTCCCTTCCCTTCCCTTCCCTTCCCTTCCCTTCCCTTCCCTTCCCTTCCCTTCCCTTCCCTTCCCTTCCCTTCCCTTCCCTTCCCTTCCCTTCCCTTCCCTTCCCTTCCCTTCCCTTCTCTCCCCTCCCCTCCCATTCTATTCTATTCTATTCTATTCTATTCTATTCTATTCTATTCTATTCTATTCTATTCTATTCTATTCTATTCTATTCTACAGTGCTTTCTGCATGGATGTTGCTCCATGGCTGTAAGTTCACAGAATCACAGAATGTTAGGGACCTCCAAAGCTCATCCAGCCCAACATCCCTTCCAGAGCAGCATCACTTGGGAATGCATCCAGGCAGGTTTTGAGTATCTCCAGAGGGGGAGACTCCACAGTCCCCTGGGCAGCCTGTTCCAGTGCTGTCATGTTTGTGTGCAGAAGTTCAAGCCTAACCCTCCTTGCAGTCTCACTGACTGTATGCAATGTGGGCTTTGGAGTGAAGGTGCTGGATGTTCAGAGTTATGGAATGGGTTGGGTTGGAAGGGACCTCCAAAGGTCATCCAGTCCAACCCCTCTGCAGTCAGCAGGGACATCCTCCACTAGACTGAGTTGCTCAGAGCCCTGTCGAGCCTGACCTTGAACATCTTCAGAGATGGAACCTCAACCACCTCCCTGGGCAAGCTGTTCCAGTGTTCCACCACCCTCATGGTAAAGAACCTGTTCCTAACATCCAATCTAAATCTACTCTAATTTCAAACCATTGCCCCTCATCCTGTATAGAATCATAGAATGGTCTGGGTTGGAAGGGACCTCCAGAGGTCATCCAGTCCAACCCCCTCTGCAGTCAGCAGGGACATCCTCCACTAGACTGAGTTGCTCAGAGCCCTGTCAAGCCTGACCTTGAATATCTCCATGGATATGGCCTCAACCACCTCCCTGGGCAACCTGGTCCTGTGTTCCACCACCCTCATAATGAGGAGTCTGCTCCTAATATCCAAGTGCCATACTTGCACTACTTGAAATCAGTTGCTGGTCTCAGTCCAGCAGTGGCACCTGTGTCTCAGAACTGCCAAGGTCATTTGAACAGCTTGTCAGCATTCCTAGCAGATTGAATGAAGCAGATAAGAGTTGAAAGGACAGACAAACCCATCCTCTTCATGCCCAATAGAGTTCTTTCCAGCCAGGCTCAAAGGATATTTGCCAGCAGTCCCCAGTGCTTTGCCAGTGTCCATCCTGAGTTTCATTTCTTGCTAAGGAGAGGGCTGGTTGCCTTTTGCCAGCACAGTCATTGCAGCACCTTCTGGGAAGGCCAGAGGCTGGCTCTGTGCACTCACTGAGCTTCAGTCAGTGCTGCCAAACTGGGGCACCATGACACCAGCCCATCTGTCTCCTCCCTCAGGCCCAACACTAGCCCTAAGCTAGGAGGATGCTGGCAATAGGCTGCCCACCCCACCACCCCCACCTCTGTGTGGTGAAGGCAACACAACAGTTGCAGTCCCACTGTGAAACCCACCTACCCACCAGCTCACCTTCTGCAAAGCAGGGGTACTCTTGTTTGCTCCTAGCATCACAGAATCACAGAATCCACCAGGTTGGAAAAGACCTCAGAGATCATCAAGTCCAACCTATGACCTAATGCCTAACACCTCCTGACAACTAAACCATGGCTCCAAGTGCCACATCCAATCCTTTTTTGAACACCTCCAGGGATGGTGACTCCACCATCTCCCTGGGCAGCACATTCCAATGGCCAATCTCTCTTGCTGGGAAGAACTTTCTCCTCACCTCCAGCCTAAACCTCCCCTGGCACAGCTTGAGACTGTGTCCTCTTCTTCTGGTGTTCCTTGCCTGGGAGAAGAGACCAACCCCCACCTGGCTACAACCTCCCTTCAGGGAGCTGTAGAGAGCAAGAAGGTCTCCCCTGAGCCTCCTCTTCTCCAGGCTAAGCAACCCCAGCTCCCTCAGCCTCTCCTCCCAGGGCTGTGCTCCAGACCCCTCCCCAGCTTTGTTGCCCTTCTCTGGACACCTTCCAGCATCTCAATGTCCTTCTTGAACTCAGAACTGGACACAGGACTCAAGGTGTGGCCTCACCAGTGCTGAGTCCAGGGCAGAATGACTTCCCTGCTCCTGCTGGCCACACTCTTCCTGAAGCAGGCCAGGATACCATTGGCCTTCTTGGCCACCTGGGCACACTGCTGGCTCAGTTCACTTCTGAGGAATGCCAGGAGTAGCACACCAGGGGATCCTGACTCACTCTTGTAGGTGAAGGGAAAGTAAGAGTTAATTGGTATAACCATAAAGAAAAGTCCTCCAGAGGCTAGGGAGTCATTTTCATCTGTTCATCTGTAAAGCTCTCAGTCTTATGGGTCCTGATCTTAGACAGTTGCTTAGGGCAAACTATGACAGCACAGGCTTTTTGTGCTGAAGGTGCAGGATATCTCTCTGCTGCTTGCCCTTTGCAGAAGGGTGTCCTTTCTCTCCCAAACCTGCTGATTCCATCATGAAAAGTGGCCTTTGTAAGCTGCCTGGAGACTCTTTTCCTCCTCTGTATCCTTTTAAAATCCTCTGTGGGGAAACAACTTTGGGGGCTAATATAATTTGCTATGTGCTGGGTGCACTTGCAGCCCAGAAAGCCAATCACATCCTGGGCTGCATCAAGAGAAGCAGAGCCAGCAGGGCCAGGGAGGTGATTCTCCCCCTCTGCTCTGGTGAAACCCCACTGTCTCCAGCAGATCCCTGTCCCTCTTAAACTGGGGAGGCCAGAACTGGATGCCCTATTCCAGGTGTGACCTCAGCAGGGCAGAGTAGAAGGGGAGGAGAACCTCCCTGGACACACTCCTCTCAATGCACCCCAGGATCCCATTGGCCTTCTTGGCCCCCAGGGCACATTGCTGTCCCATGCAGAACTTGTTGTCCCCCAGCACTCCCAGGTCCTTCTCCACAGGGCTGCTCTCCAGCAGATCACCTCCCAGCCTGTCCTGCTGCAGTTTATTCTTCCTTCCCAGGTGCAGCACTTATCCTTGTTGACCCTCATCAGGTTCCTCTCTGCTCATCTCTCCATCTGTCCCACCCTCAGTGAATGTTTTCCCAGCTCTTTACTCTGTACTCTCTTTTCTCTGTACTTAAACTCTTGGGGTCAAGTATAAAACATATCCAAGTTCAGCTGCACAGGAAGCAAACCCTATGTGCTAATCTTCAGCAGAGGTGGACAGCCCTTAGGGCAACAAGGGCACAAGAAAGTCAGAGCACTGTCTTCACTGAAATGCTTCTTGGGTCAGGGAGTGGAAGAAAAACATGATTGCCCATATCTTAGCTGGGGTTTTTAGCTAAGGCCTCCTGCATGCCTCTGATAGGCCACACCTTGAGTACTGTGCCCAGTTCTGGGCTCCTCAATTTAAGAAGGACATTGAGATACTGAAACATGTCCAGAGAAGGGCAACGAGGCTGGGGAGAGGTCTGGAGCACAGCCCTGTGAGGAGAGGCTGAGGGAGCTGGGGTTGCTCAGCCTGGAGAAGAGGAGGCTCAGGGGAGACCTTCTTGCTGTCTACAACTCCCTAAAGGGAGGCTGTAGACAGGTGGGGGTTGGTCTCTACAGCAGGTTGCCCAAAGCCACATCCAGCCTGGCTGCAAAAACCTCCAGGGATGAGGCTTCCACCACCTCCCTGGGCAACCTGTGCCAGTGTCTCACCACCCTCATAGGGAAAAACTTCTTCCTAACATCCAATCTCAATCTACTAATTTCTAGTTTTGCTCCATTCCCCCCAGTCCTATCACTCCCTGACACCCTCCAAAGTCCCTCCCCAGCTTTCCTGGAGCCCCCTTCAGATACACAAAGGCCACAATTAGGTCTCCTCGGAGCCTTCTCTTCTCCAGACTGCACAACCCCAACTCCCTCAGTCTGTCCCAATAGCAGAGCAGCTCCAGCCCTCTGCTCATCCTTGTGGCTCCTCTCTGGACACCTTCCAGCACCTCCAGATCCTTCCTGTAATAGAGGCTCCAGAACTGGACACAGAGCTCCAGGTGGGGTCTCAGCAGAGTGGAGCAGAGGGGCAGAATCCCCTCCCTGGCCCTGCTGGCTCTGCTTCTCTTGCTGCAGCCCAGGCTCTGCTTGGCTCTCTGGGCTGCAAGTGCTCACTGCTGGCTCCTGCTGAGCTTCTCCTCCCCCAGCACCCCCAGGTCCTTTTCTTCAGGGCTGCTCTCAAGCCAGTCCCTGCCCAGCCTATATTGGTGCCTGGGATTGCAGGACCCAGCACTTGGTCTTGTTGAACCTCATGAGGTTGGCTTGTGCCCACCTCTGCAGCCTGTCCAGGTCCCTCTGGATGGATCCCTTCCCTCCAGCGTGCCTGCTGCACCACACAGCTTGGTGTCTTCACAAACTTGCTGAGGGTGCACTGAGTGCCCCTGGCCATGTCAGCAAGAAGGGTGTTAAACAAGCCTGGCCCCGGTACTGATAAATGGAGCCTTATCTAATTATTTGTACATTAGCAGTCCCCACAGTGTGCTGAACAATGCAAAATCATATCATAGGTGTAAGGAGGAAATCGATCTCCATGCTTGGACATGGCAGAAGGAATTTACAGTTCTGGCAACAGCTTGTTTATTGCCACATCCCTTCACACAGGCTCTCTGTGATCTTGCTTAACCTCTAGGCTGAGCTCTGGCAAGTAAGTGCAAAAAGCCCTGACTCTGCAGTTTTGCTGAGGCTGGTATCTTCCAGGTACTCCTTGCCCCTCCCCCCGCCCAGCTCTCTCACAACAGAAGCGCAGCCCAGCTAAGACAAACAGCCTGGGCTCAGCTTGGAGCAGTCCCTCCCCTGACGGAGCCAGTGAGAGATGAATTCCAGCCCCTTCGCAGCTGCTGCCATCCTCCTGATGCAGTCCAGGCAGCTGGCTGCTGCAGATTTGATCGAGCTCACTGAGGACCTCTCCAAGCTACTCATTTTAGATGGCAGTCCAAAGGGCAAAGGCTCTTTGTCCTGTTTGCAGTCCAGTCTGCCACTTAAGTATTTCCCCCTATTCTTTAAAGGTCAGAATTAAATGGATCTCTCTTTACCACTTCAGACAAATGCCCTGATAAGTGAGTACTCAGCAGCCATCGGGGTGAATGCAGAACGCAGTAAACACCCTGATAGATGAGGTTTCTGAAGCATGGGATTGTGCTTGCAATACAGAAGAGGGGATGGTTAGATTTGGTGGGGGTGGCTCTCTTCAAGCTATTGAAGCCTCAGCCCTGGAGGTTTTGAAGGCCAAGCTGGATGTGGCTGTGAGCAACCTGCTGTGGTGTGAGGTGTCCCTGCCCATGGCAGGGGGGTTGGAACTGGCTGAGCCTTGAGGTCCCTTCCAACCCTGACAATTCTGATTCTATGATTCGATTGCCTCCTGAACTGAATGAGTAGTGACACTGGAGAGTCAAGCTGTACAGCACAGGGAAATCATTAGTATTCACCAAACACATGCTCACAGCTCTCCAGCCTTGGAAACCTGCGGTGAAACTCTTCCCTCTGGCTGAAGGAGGCTCCAGCTGCCGTGCTGACACCAGGAGCCAGAGCCGAGGTCAAGGTATCGCTTGGGGCTACCCTGCTCCCTGCCACAACCAAGGCATCTCCGAGGACACTCCTTGCCAGCAGCCAGGAAGAATTACAGTCCCTGCTGGCTGTTTGTCAGAGCCACCCAGCAATGTTGCAGGGAAACTGAAAGGTGCCAGCAAACCTCTGCCAAAACACAGCCAGCAGCCTGGCTGCCTTTCTGCTAAGCTGCCTCAGATGGCTTCGGATCCTTCACTTGGAAATAAGAAGAGGAAATCAAACTGGGTTCAAAAGAAATAAACAAATTGAGAAATCACCTTGCTTTTTTTTTTTTTTTTAAGCCTAGAGAAACACCTCAGTGCCTAACACATCAGTTGGCTAAGGCCGAGACAAACACACCTGGGGTGTGCTGATACTGGGCTGCCCATAAAGCTCGCTCAACCCCCTGGCGTGTGCATCCCGTATGCTTCCACGGCAGCCCCTGAGAGCAAAACCTTTGCCCTTCCTCTCCTTATGAGCTTGCTCAAGGGTGGCAGAGAGGAAAGTTCAACACACTCAGAGTGGGGTTCTTTCACCTAATGGAAAATTTCTGCTTGTTGACCTTCTTTCTGTTTGAAAACACAGTACCACATAACCACAGCACATTAGAGGTTGGAAGGCACCTCCAGAGATCGTCCAGTCCAACCCACCTGCCAGAGCAGGATCACCTAGGTAGTCCACACAGGGACATGGTTTAGTTGATTAGATGGTATTGGGTGATAGGTTGAACTTGATAATCTTGAAGGTCTTTTCCAACCTGGTTAATTCTGTCTTCTGTGTGATATATATTCCATCCAGGTGGGTTTGGAAAGTCTCCAGGGAAGGAGACTCCACAACCTCTCCGGGCAGCCTGCTCCAGGGCTCTGTCAGCCTCACTGCAAAGAAGTTTCTCCTCATGTTGAACTGAAACCTTCTCTGTTCAAGTTTGTCTCCATTGCTCCTTGGCTTATTGCTGTGCACCACCCACAAGAGCTTGGCCCCCTCCACTTGACCCCCAGCCCTCAGCTATTGAGAGACATTGATCAGATCCCCTCTCAGCCTTCTCCAGACTCAACAGCCCCAGGGCTCTCAGTCTCTCTTCACAGGGCAGATGCTCAAGTCCCTAAGCATCCTCCTGGCTCTCCCTTGGACTCTCTCCAGCAGCTCTCTTGAACTGGGGAGCCCAAAACCAGACTCAGTATTCCACTTGCATGTAGTGCTGTGTATTGGTGGGTCACTTCTGCCAGCCTCTGCACTGAACCCTATTTATTGCCTTCTACTGTCTTGCAATTGAGTGAGCTGTGCCATTCCTCATTCTTCTAGAATCATAGAATCAACCAGGTTGAAAGAGACCTCCAAAATCATCCAGTCCAACCTATCACCCAGTCCTGTCCAATCAACCAGACCACAGCAACAACCAAGCCTTAGAAGTAAAGCAATTTCATTCTGGATAGGAAAAAAAACCCTAAGTAATAAAGTCTTGACTGAGCCTCCAAAAGGTCACAGTTGTTTTAAATAAAGATTAAAATCAATGCATGGTCCTGAGGAATTCTGATGAGGAATCTTTATTAAAAAGTGGCCTTCTTAATTAGTTTTAATAACCCCAGGCAGTGCTACAGGCTGAGGACAGAGTGGCTGGAGAGCAGCCAGCAGAAAGGGATCTGGGGGTACTAGTAGATAGTATGCTGAACATGAGCCAGCAGTGTGCCCAGGTGGCCAAGAAGGCCAATGGCATCCTGGCCTGCATCAGGAAGAGTGTGGCCAGCAGGGGCTTGGTCTCTTCTCCAAGGCACCCAGCACCAGATGTGGCCTCACAAGGGCAGAGTAGAGGGGAAGGAGAACCTCTCTGGACCGATTAACCACAGCCCTTCTAATCCACCCCAGAATGGCCTTGGCCTTCTTGGCCACAAGAGCACATTGCTGGCTCATGGTCAACCTTCCATCCACTAGGACCCCCCCAGGTCCCTTTCCCCTTCACTGATCTCCAGCAGCTGAGTCCCCAACCTGTAATGTTGCATGGAGTTGTTCCTTCCCAGGTGCCAGACTCTACACTTGCCCTCGTTGAACTTCATCCCATTTCTCCCTGCCCAGCTCTCAGCCTGTTTATAGTTCCAGAGCTGGCTTGTGCTCAGGTTAGGCTGTGTTTATTTCCTTGTCCATTCCTATTCAGCAGCCTCAGGTACCTCCCATCCAAATGGCTCCTTGGCTTTTGCATTTATTGTTCACAGCAGTGTTGGAAACACTGCTTTGGTTACCTTCCTTTTTCTTTTTGATGACCTTTCTGTTCATAGAATAGAATAGAATAGAATAGAATAGAATAGAATAGAATAGAATTGACCAGATTGGAAAAGACCTTTGAGATCATCAAGTCCAACCTACCACCCAACACCATCTCAGCAACTAAACCATGGCACCAAGGGCCTCATCCAGTCTCTTCTTAAACACCTCCAGTGATGGCAACTCCACCACCTCCCTGGGCAGCACATCCCAATGGCCAATCTCTCTTGCTGGGAAGAACTTCTTCCTCACCTGCAGCCTAAACCTCCCCTGGCACAGCTTGAGACTGTGTGCTCTTGTTCTGGTGCTCGTTGCCTGGGAAAAGAGACCAACCCCCACCTGGCTACAACCTCCCTTCAGGTAGTTGTGGACAGCAATAAGGTCTCCTCTGAGCCTCCTCTTCTCCAGGCTAGCTTGTGACACAGTTTACACAGCATAATGAGGGTTATCATTTGGGGTGATTAGATTGCTGTGTTTAAACACCCTATTTGAGCTTATTACCATTGGAACAAACCCTGTGGCTGCTGACATTTTCACAATTGATCCTGCAAAAATTGCCTAAGTCCTCCTGGGTTTCTGATCTTCTCAGGCTGTGGCAAATGAATTATCTGCTCAGAGCCTGCATTTAATTGCAAGGGGAATAAGGACATTAGCCCATCTCTCACAGCCTTTAAAGAGCTTGCCAAGAAATGAGAAAGGCTATGGGGAAGAAAAGAAAAGAGAAAAGAAAAGAAAAGAAAAGAAAAGAAAAGAAAAGAAAAGAAAAGAAAAGAAAAGAAAAGAAAAGAAAAGAAAAGAAAAGAAAAGAAAAGAAAAGAAAAGAAAAGAAAAGAAAAGAAAAGAAAAGAAAAGAAAAGAAAAGAGAAAAGAAAAGAGAAGAAAGGAAAAGCAAGGAAAAGAAAAGAAAAGAGAAAAGAAAAGAAAAGAAAAGAAAAGAGAAAAGAAAAGAAAGGAAAAGAGAAAAGAAAAGAAAGGAAAAGCAAGGAAAGGAAAAGAAAAGAAAAGAAAAGAAAAGAAAAGAAAAGAAAAGAAAAGAAAAGAAAAGAAAAGAAAAGAAAAGAAAAGAAAAGAAAAGAAAAGAAAAGAAAAGAAAAGAAAAGAAAAGAAAAGAAAAGAAAAGAAAAGAAAGAAAAGAGAAGAGAAGAGAAGGAGGGAAGGGAAGGGAAGGGAAGGGAAGGGAAGGGAAGGGAAGGGAAGGGAAGGGAAGGGAAGGGAAGGGAAGGGAAGGGAAGGGAAGGGAAGGGAAGGGAAGGGAAGGGAAGGGAAGGGAAGGGAAGGGAAGGGAAGGGAAGGGAAGGGAAGGGAAGGGAAGGGAAGGGAAGGGAAGGGAAGGGAAGGGAAGGGAAGGGAAGGGAAGGGAAGGGAAGGGAAGGGAAGGGAAGGGAAGGGAAGGGAAGGGAAGGGAAGGGAAGGGAAGGGAAGGGAAGGGAAGGGAAGGGAAGGGAAGGGAAGGGAAGGGAAGGGAAGGGAAGGGAAGGGAAGGGAAGGGAAGAGAAGAGAAGAGAAGAGAAGAGAAGAGAAGAGAAGAGAAGAGAAGAGAAGAGAAGAGAAGAGAAGAGAAGAGAAGAGAAGAGAAGAGAAGAGAAGAGAAGAGAAGAGAAGAGAAGAGAAGAGAAGAGAAGAGAAGAGAAGAGAAGAGAACCACCGCCTTGTCTTGCCTGGCCAGAGCTGAGGTTCTGGCATGGACTGATCAGCATGCAACTATGGCACATCTTGTGCAGCTCAGGCCATTACCTGCTCCCCATCTGAAATTACAGAGTGCAAACCAGCCTTGTAATCAGCCCCTGATGATGCCACTTGCTGTTGTTAGGTGCTGAAGGAAGAGAGCATCTGCTTCTCCTCTCTAAACACTTGTTTATGAAGCCAGCCTTCCTGCCAAGAATATAAGCAAAGGCCTGCTTGTGGCTTGATCTTGAATCCTGTGTCCAGTTCTGAGGCACTCAATTTAAAAAGGATATTGAGACTCTTGATGTGTCCAGAGAAGGGCAATGAGGCTGGGGAGGGGTCTGGAACACAGCCCTGTGAAGAGAGGCTGAGGGAGCTGGGGTTGCTTAGCCTGGGGAAGAGGAGGCTCAGGGGAGACCTCATTGCCCTCTACAAGTCCCTGAAGGGAGGTTGTAGCCAGGAGGGGGTTGGTCTCTTCTCCCAGGCAAGCAGCACCACAACAAGAGGACACAGTTTCAAGCTGTGCCAGGGGAGGTTTAGGCTGGAGGTGAGGAGAAAGTTCTTCGCAACAAGAGAGACTGGCCATTGGGATGTGCTGCCCAGGGAGGTGGTGGGGTCGAGGTCCCTGGAGGTGTTTAAGAAAAGCCTGGATGAGGCACTTGGTGCCAGAGTCTGGTTGGTTGGATAGGGTTGGGTGATTGGTTGGACTTGATGATCTTGGAGTTCTCTTCCAACCTGTTTGATTCTGTGATCCTTGCTCTTTCTGACCCTGGGACAGCTCTTTGGCTTTCTAGTAGTAGATTTCTGGGGGTCTTTACCAAAGCTGATGTTTCCTCCTTTTTTGTATTTTTCCTATCCCTGCTCCCAGTGGTAGTGGAGAGCCCAGGAACCTGGCAAGAAGAAATGAAATGTCCACTTCAACAGCCTCAGTCTGCACTTTCTGTCTGGGAAAATAAGCCTGAACAAGGGCATTGTGAGCTCTTCCCTTAGCAGTGCAACAGTCTCACTGATATGCAGCAAGAGAAGCAGAATCAGCAGGGCCAGGGAGGGGATTCTCCCCCTCTGCTCTGCTCTGGTGAGACCACAGCTGGAGCTCTGTGTCCAGTTCTGGAGCCTCTATTACAGGAAGGATCTGGAGGTGCTGGAAGGTGTCCAGAGAAGGGCCATGAGGATGAGCAGAGGGCTGGAGCTGCTCTGCTCTGAGGACAGACTGAGGGAGTTGGGGTTGCTCAGTCTGGAGAAGAGAAGGCTCCCAGGAGATCTAATTGTGGCCTTTGTGTATCTGAAGGGGGCTGCAAGAAAGCTGGGGAGGGACTTTTGAGGGTGTCAGGGAGTGATAGGACTGGGGGGAATGGAGCAAAACTAGAAATGGGGAGATTGAGATTGGATGTTGGGAAGAAGTTGTTCCCCATGAGGGTGGTGAGAGCCTGGCACAGGTTGCCCAGGGAGGTGGTGGAAGCCTCATCCCTGGAGGTGTTTGCAGCCAGGCTGGATGTGGCTGTGAGCAACCTGCTGCAGTGTGAGGTGTCCCTGCCCATGGCAGGGGGGGTTGGAACTGGCTGCTCCTTGAGCTCCCTTCCAACCCTGACAGTGCTGTGATTCTGTGATTTTTCTGTTGTTCAGTTGGATTCCAGAAGCAATTGAGCCTCTCCTTGGAGCATCAATTATTGTTGGGGATTTCACTTTAAAACAAGATTAATGGAATAATGACAAACCAGAGCATCCAAAGAACCTCTAAATTACTGTGATTGGTGCCAAGCATCTCAGCACTGAGCCAAAAGAAACCCAGAGCCTTGGACAGCAGCATCATTCAGCTAGTTGATGTGTATTCATTAATTGGGATGGGAGTAGGGAGGGAACAATGCACAGATCCAAGTGGATTCCTGTTTTCAGATTGTGTGTACAAATATTCAAATGGGGCTGGTTTTGTGGCATTGTTAAATCCCAGAGTTGTGTTTTTGTTGCTTTGGTTTGGGGTGTTTCAAAACCACATTCTCAGTCCCAGCAAACAGTTGGAGAAACAATAGCTAATTGAATTTATCATCTGCAGGCACAGCTGTGGGAGGGGAAGGAGAGCTCTGGTTTGGCACCAGAGACTCTTGCAGTTGATCTTTGCAGAGCTTTAAGCCCCTTTTAGGAATCATAGAATCACAGAGTGGTCAGGGTTGGAAGGGACCTCAAGGCTCAGCCGGTTCCAACCCCCCTCCCATGGGCAGGGACACCTCACACTGCAGCAGGTTGCTCACAGCCACATCCAGCCTGGCTGCAAAAACCTCCAGGGATGAGGCTTCCACCACCTCCCTGGGCAACCTGTGCCAGGCTCTCACCACCCTCATGGGGAACAACTTCTTTCTAATGTCTAATCTAAATCTCCCCTCCTCTACCTTGGACTGATTCTCCCCAGTCCTATCACTCCCTGACACCCTTTAAAGTCCCTCACCAGCTCTCCTGGAGCCCCCTTCAGATAGTGAAAGGCCACAATTAGTTCTCCTCAGAGCCTTCTCTTCTCCAGACTGAACCCCAACTCCCTCAGTCTGTCCTCACAGCAGAGCAGCTCCAGCCCTCTGCTCATCCTCATGGCCCTTCTCTGGACACCTTCCAGCACCTCCAGATCCTTCCTGTAATAGAGGCTCCAGAACTGGACACAGAGCTCCAGGTGGGGTCTCAGCAGAGTGGAGCAGAGAGGCAAGAATCCCCTCCCTGGCCCTGCTGGCTCTGCTTCTCTTGCTGCAGCCCAGGCTCTGGTTGGCTTTCTGGGCTGCAAGTGCTCACTGCTGGCTCCTGTTGAACTTCTCCTCCCCCAGCACCCCCAAATCCTTTTCTTCAGGGCTGCTCTCAAGCCAGTCCCTGCCCAGCCTATATTGGTGCCTGGGATTGCCCTGACCCAGCTGCAGGACCCTGCCCTTGGTCTTGTTGAACCTCCTGAGGCTGTCATGGGCTCACCTCTGCAGCCTGTCCAGGTCCCTCTGGATGGATCCCTTCCCTCCAGTGTGCCTGCTGCACCACACAGCTTGGTGTCCTCAGCAAAGCTGCTGAGGTTGCAAGAAGAATGCTTTGGTTGCAAATCTTTCAGTGAGGCAATGCAGTGCTCCTCGAAAGCTGGAAAGGTTGAGCTCAGAGCTCAGACTCTGCTCCAGCCTGGGCCTGGCTCCCTCTCTGTTGTCCTCTGCGTTGCTTAGCACTGCCTAAAGTTTTCGCAATAACTAATCGCAGCCTTTCAAGGCCACGCAGGGAGGGAGCCACAAATAGCTGCTTGCAGGGGAAGAGGCAGCCCCAAGAGGCTTTCCCCTGCTTTCTCTGAGAGCCATCACTGAGCACTGACAAACCTTTCACTTGGTGGTTGTCCACCTGCTGCCACCTCTGAGATAAAGCCCCCCCAGTCAGATGCCTCTCGGAGTGCCGTTGGGCTGCGAAGCTTGGGGTAAGGACTAAAGAGATGAAAAATGAGCAGTGTGTGGTTTGTCACTCATTGAAAAGGTGACTGATGGCTCATGTGGTGTTTGTGCTCCTAGCTTTGGGTCCTCCATCAATCACTGAAGCTGTGTTAACTCGGTGAAGTGCAGGTGCTAGCAGGTAATCCAGCTGCCAGCCTCCGCCAGTTCATGCATGGAAGTTCTGCTGGCTTGTCCTGTGCTCATGGGTGATGTTCCTGTTCAGGAAAGGGTGAGAGGAGGACATGGAAGTGATTCCTAGTTCTGCAGCCTATAGAATAGAATAGCATAGAATAGCATAGCATAGCATAGCATAGCATAGCATAGCATAGCATAGCATAGAATGGCATGGAATAGAATAGAATAGAATAGAATAGAATAGAATAGAATAGAATAGAATAGAATAGAATAGAATAGAATAGAATAGAATAGAATTGAATTGAATTGAGTTAACCAGGTTGGAAAAGACCTTTGAGATCATCCAGTCCAACCTGTCACCCAACACCATCTAATCAATTAAACAATGGCATCAAATGCCTCATCCAGGCTCTCTTTAAACACTTCCAGTGGTGGTGACTCCACCACCTCCCAATGGCCAATCTCACTTGCTGGGAAGAATTTCTTCCTCACATCCAGCCTAAACCTCCCTGGCACAGCTTGAGACTGTGTCCTCTTGTTCTGGTGCTGGTTGCCTGGGAGAAGAGACCAACCCCCTCCTGGCTACAACCTCCCTTCAGAGAGTTGTAGACAGCAAGAAGGTCTCCCCTAAGCCTCCTCTTCTGCAGGCTAAGCAACCCCAGCTCCCTCAGCCTCTCCTCACAGGGCTGTGCTCCAGCCCCCTCCCCAGCTTTGTTGCCCTTCTCTGGACACCTTCCAGCATCTCAACACATCTGTATATAGCTCCCCCTGAGTGCTGTTTGCACAAGGTTTTGCATGTGTTTGGTACTGGCTTTGAGGAACAGTGTTCAGTCTTTCAGGTGAAACTGGAGAGCCACTTGCACAGCTCCCATTGATGGGCAGCCGAGGGCTCAGGCTCTGTCCTGCTGGTCAGACCTCAGCTGGGGAGAGCATCCCTGCCCCTGTGTCAGCACCATCCTGGCTAGGCTCACCAGATATCCTTGAGCAATGCTGGAGGGCTGCCCTTTGATATCTTGGTTATAAAGAGCATATTATGCCTCCTGAGAAAGAGGTATTGTTTGCTTACAGGGCTGAGGTAAGCTCATTGGTACTTTAAGTTAATATATAAGGCAATAAATTGATAGCTTTTCACTGGAATTACATTTAAGTCATATATGTCTGGAGCTCTCAGTACAGGAAGGACATGGAGCTGATGGAGCAGGTCCAGAGAAGGGCCACAAAAATGATCAGGGGGTTGGAGCAGCTCTGCTGTGAGAACAGGTTGAGGGAGCTGGAGGTGTTCAGCATGGAGAAGAGGAGGCTCTAGGGAGGCCTCATAGCAGCCTGCCAGTACCTGAAGGGGGCTACAAGAAGGATGGAGAGAGACTGTTTGCAAAGGCCTGAAGGGACAGGATGAGGGACAATGGCTTCAGACTAGAGCAGAGCAGATTTAGACTGGCTACTAGGAACAAGCCCCTTACCATGAGGGAGGTGGAACACTGAAATAGGTCATTTAGGGAGATGGTTGGGGCCCCATCCCTGGAGATATTCAAGGTGAGGCTGGACAGGACTCTGGGCAACCTGATCTAGTTGAGGATGTCCCTGCTGACTGCAGAGGGGGGTTGCTCTGGATGACCTTTGGAGGTCCTTTCCAACTCAGACCATTCTATGATTCTGTGATTCTATGATTCCATGGTTCTATGATTCCATGGTCCTGTGTATGCAAACCCAAACCTTTGCATCAAGCTCCTGCTGCTGTTTTTGATGTCAAAGGGGATTGGCTTGACTGCAATAGAGGAGCAATTTAAAGTAATCTTTCCTATCTGCAAACAAAGAGTAAGTACAACTCCCTGAGCTCCAGCTCCTTACACAAATACCAGTGCATGGTACCATCCCATCCCTACAGCTGCTACTTGTGTCCTCTCTGAGCACAAGAATGCAAAATGAGTTCTTACAGCAGCATGGATATCGTTCTGCACCCCTCGGAATGAACAGCAGAGTCCATTGGTAGATGTTTTACTTCAAAGTACAGGAGAGAGGCAAACCTCATCTGCTGCTTTTTGCCCCAGAAGAGCATTGCCCAGGTTGCCCAGGGAGGTGGTGGAAGCCTCATCCTTGGAGGTTTTTAAGGCCAGGCTGGATGTGGCTGTGAGCAACCTGCTCTGGTGTGAGGTGTCCCTGCCCATGGCAGGGGGGTTGGAACTGGCTGATCCTTGAGGTCCTTTCCAACCCTAACAACTCTGTGATTCTAACAGCAGATACAACAATAACAACAGGTAACAGTAGATATGCTGAAGGACATACCACCTTGCTAAAATCCTCTGCAACTGTCCTATGAGGACAGGCTGAGAGAGTTGGGGCTGTTCAGTCTGGAGAAGAGAAGGCTCTGAGGTGACCTAATTGTGGCCTTGCAGTTTCTGAAGGGGGCTACAAGAAAGCTGGGGAGGGACTTTTGAGGGTGTCAGGGAGGGATAGGACTGGGGGGCACAGATCCAAGATAGAGGAGAGTAAATTCAGTTAGGAAGAAGCTCTTCCCCATGAGGGTGGTGAGACACTGGCACAGGCTGCCCAGGGAGGTGGTGGAAGCCTCATCCCTGGAGGTGTTTGCAGCCAGGCTGGATGTGGCTGTGAGCAACCTGCTGTAGTGTGAGGTGTCCCTGCCCATGGCAGTGGGGTTGGGACTGGCTGCTCCTTGAGGTCCCTTCCAACCCTGACAGTGCTGTGATTCCATGATTTGAGAGTCACTCCAGCAGGGAAGTTGCCTTGTCCAGCCAGCCACTGTGATGGACTTCATTACTGGGCAGGATTTGACCTGACGGTACTCTGAGCATGGGGGAAGGAGACCTGCCACAGCTGAGTAATTAATCTCACAGTGTGGGCTGGAGCCCAGAGGGTGAAAGTCCAAGCAAGTCAAGTTGTTGCTTCCCAGCCTCCACAGCTGTTTTTTCCATGATGAAAATGAAGGCTGTTGGCAAGCACGGGAAGGAAAATATGCACTGCCTGGTGCAGTGCTTGCCTTGCCCTGTATCCAAGTGCAGGTGTCCCCAAGGCCTCTCCCACAAGCATGATGCAGCTGTAAAATGAGCACAAGCATACAAAAAACCCCCTCAGCCTGGTGATGGTAGAGTTTTACTAGTGATGAGATGAGAAAGAGAAAACTGAGCTTCATTTTGATGCTCTCTCTTGAGATGGGAAAGGAACAAAGACAGGCCAGAATAGAACTGCTTAGGCTGCCAGTTCTGTTAAGCATAGATTGGCAGACTTCAAGCTTTGAAAGATGTTTGAGTGGTTGTAACAGCACAGTGGTACAGCACTGAACACACAGACACACAGAGAGGTCAGGTCACAGAATCACAGGGTCATAGAGTCACAGAGTCCCAGAATCACAGGATCAGAGTCACAGAGTCACAGAATCACAGGGTCACAGAATCAGAATCAGAGAGTCCCAGAATCACAGAATCAGAGACACAGAGTCACAGAATCAGAGTTACAGAATCACAGAATCAGAGTCACAGAATCACAGAGTCCCAGAATCACAGAATCAGAGACACAGAGTCACAGGGTCACAGAATCAGAATCAGAGAGTCCCAGAATCACAGAATCAGAGACACAGAGTCACAGAATCAGAGTTACAGAATCACAGAATCAGAGTCATAGAATCACAGAGTCCCAGAATCACAGAATCAGAGACACAGAGTCACAGAATCACAGAATCAGAGTCACAGAATCACAGGGTCACAGAATCAGAATCACAGAGTCCCAGAATCACAGAATCAGAGACACAGAGTCACAGAATCAGAGTTACAGAATCACAGAATCAGAGTCACAGAATCACAGAGTCCCAGAATCACAGGATCAGAGTCACAGAGTCACAGAATCACAGGATCAGAGTCACAGAATCACAGAGTCACAGAATCACAGGATCAGAGTCACAGAGTCACAGAATCACAGAATCAGAGACACAGAATCACAGGGTCACAGAATCAGAATCACAGAGTCCCAGAATCAGAGTCCCAGAATAACAGGATCAGAGTCACAGAGTCACAGAATCACAGAATCAGAGTCACAGAATCACAGGATCACAGAATCAGAATCACAGAGTCCCAGAATCACAGAATCAGAGACACAGAGTCACAGAATCAGAGTTACAGAATCACAGAATCAGAGTCACAGAATCACAGAGTCCCAGAATCACAGAATCAGAGACACAGAGTCACAGAATCAGAGTTACAGAATCACAGAATCAGAGTCACAGAATCACAGAGTCCCAGAATCACAGAATCAGAGACACAGAGTCACAGAATCACAGGATCAGAGTCACAGAGTCACAGGGTCACAGAATCAGAATCACAGAGTCCCAGAATCACAGAATCAGAGACACAGAGTCACAGAATCAGAGTTACAGAATCACAGAATCAGAGTCACAGAATCACAGAGTCCCAGAATCACAGGATCAGAGTCACAGAGTCACAGGGTCACAGAATCAGAGTCACAGAGTCACAGAATCACAGAATCAGAGACACAGAGTCACAGAATCAGAGTTACAGAATCACAGAATCAGAGTCACAGAATCACAGAGTCCCAGAATCACAGGATCAGAGTCACAGAGTCACAGAATCACAGAATCAGAGACAGAGAATCACAGGGTCACAGAATCAGAATCACAGAGTCCCAGAATCAGAGTCCCAGAATAACAGGATCAGAGTCACAGAGTCCCAGAATCACAGAATCAGAGACACAGAATCACAGGGTCACAGAATCAGAATCACAGAGTCCCAGAATCAGAGTCCCAGAATCACAGAATCAGAGACACAGAGTCCCAGAATCACAGGATCAGAGACACAGAGTCCCAGAATCACAGGATCAGAGTCACAGAGTCACAGGGTCACAGAATCAGAATCAGAGAGTCCCAGAATCACAGAATCAGAGTCCCAGAATCACAGGGTCACAGAGTGTTAGGGGCTGGAAGGAACCTAGAAAGCTCATCCAGTCCAACCCCCCTGCCAGAGCAGGAGCATAGAATCCAGCACAGGTTGCACAGGAACACATCCACGCAGGTTTGGAACATTTCCAGAGAGGGAGACTCCACAACCTCTCTGGGGAGCCCAGTCTTGTTCTAGGATAAACAGAATCACAGAACCACAGAATGTTAGTGGTTGGAAGGGACCTCAAGAGGTCATTCAGGCCAACCCCCCTGCCAGAGCAGGAGCACCCAGAGCAGATCACACAGGAACACATCCAGTCAGGTCTGGAATATCTCCAGAGAAGGAGACTCCACAACCCCCCTGGGCAGCCTCTTCCAGGGCTCTGTCACCATCACAGGGAAAACATTTTCCTCCTGTTTCCATGGAATTTCCTCTGCCTCAGCTTCCACCACTGCCCCTTGTGCTGGCATTGGGCATCCCCCAGCAGAGCCTGGCTGAGCTGCCCATGCCCTGTACTTCAAATACTACTCTCCAAGCTACTTCATTGGTGCCCCTGAAGCCTGAAATTGGAGTGATTGTATATAAGGTTATTTGCCTGCCAGCCTGGCCTCCCCTATCTAACTTTTGCCAGTAAATACCTTGGATGACTCCATATTTGTGAATTCCAGACACAAGGCTGCTGGTTGCTGGCTCTGTGCATAGTAAACTACTTATCCCTCAGCTGGCAACAAGGCAAAGTAGCACTTCCCCCTCTCCTCCCTCCCTTTTTTAAATATATATATCTATATCAGGATTATCTCTCCTCATCCATCACATCTCCTACTTGCAGACTCATTTCACAGTTTTCCATGTCAACTGAATGCTGTTGCCCCAACTCAGCTGCAGTCTCAAAGGGACAATGGAAATGTTTGCACATGTAAACACTCTGCACCTAGGCAACAAAACAGAGGAACCTGACCTGCTGGTTCAGGATGTGAAACCAAGCTACTACAAGGAGGAGGAGGGGAGGAAAAACCCCCATGGTGGAGCTTCTGGAGTCTCTAGAATGCACATGTTCAAGGGTAGGCATTGGTTAGAAGGGGAGGTGTAAAGGTAGAAGGATTCTATCTTAAGGGGGCCTGCAAGAAAGCTGGGGAGGGACTTTTGAGGGTGTCAGGGAGTGATAGGACTGGGGGGAATGGATCCAAGCTAGAAATGGGTGGATTCAGATTGGATATAGGAAGAAGTTCTTCCCCATGAGGGTGGTGAGACACTGGAACATCCAATCTGAATCTACCCATTTCGAGTTCTGCTCCATTCCCCCCAGTCCTGTCACTCCCTGACACCCTCAAAAGTCCCTCCCCAGCTTTCTTGCAGGCCACTTCAGATGCTGAAAAGCCACAAGAAGGTCTCCTCAGAGCCTTCTCTTCATCAGACTGAACACCCCCAACTCCCTTAGTCTGTCCTTATAGGAGAGGAGTTCCAGCCCTCTGTTCATCCTCCTGTAGAAGGCAAGGCAGTGCAAGGCAGCCTCCTCAAATGAGGCTGTGGAGCTTCTGTCCTCCTGCCATCACATTTAGCACCTAGATGTCTTACTGCTTTCTCAGCAGGACCTCTTGCTACCAATGATGGATTAAGACAAAACAGCATGGCTAAATTTGCTTCCTCTTCCAGCACCTTTGAGTGAACCTGATCAGAGTCCCAGTGCCTCTGCTGACAGCATCTGGCAAGATTTGATCATTAGCTCAATTTTTCCCTTCTCAGAGAAGTCAGAGGTGCATCCCACCACATCCTGCTGAGCTTTCACATGGCAGCTGTGCTTTGGCTGCTGTGCCATCACTGTGCTGGTGACATTCTGCTCCATGACTTGCTTTTCACCAGATCCAGATTGTGCAAGTTATCTTTCCTCTTTTCTTCCATGCACACCACACACCCCACTCTCTCCCCCCCCAACCCCAGCCAAGACAGAGGGCTGGATGAGAACCAGCTGACAAACAACTTGGTGAGAGGAGCTGTGAGGTATCATAGTATCATCATAGTATCATAGTATCAGTCAGGGTTGGAAGGGACCACAAGGATCATCTAGTTCCAACCCCCCTGCCATGGGCAGGGACACCTCACACTACAGCAGCCTGGCCAGAGCCTCACCCAGCCTGGGCTTAAACACCTCCAGGGACAGGGCCCCAACCACCTCCCTGGACAACCCATTCCAGGGCTTCACCACTCTCATGGGGAAGAACTTCCTCCTCACCTCCAGCCTGAATCTCCCCACCTCCAGCTTCATTCCATTCCCCCTAGTCCTATCACTACCTGAGATCCTGAGAAGTCCCTCCCCAGCAAGGTGCAAGGTTCAAGGAGATGGGCAAGAGGAGCAACCCAAGATGCAGCTTCAAGTCATAACTGCATTGTCTCTGTCCAGCTGCAGCCACTATTATCAATGAGTCTGGCCACTGGGTTCTTCCAAACTCCACTCAGCATTGGGTTCCCACCTAGTGAGCTTCCCAGGCAATATCTTCCAACGCAACACAGGGGAGGGTTAGGCTGGATGTACAGGAAGAAAATCTTCCCAGAGAGATTGGCCATTGGAATGTGCTGCCCAGGGAGGTGGTGGAGTCACCATCCCTGGAGGTGTTCAGGAAGAGACTGGATGATGCACTTGGTGCTATGGTTTAGTTGATTAGATGGTGTTGGGTGCTAGGTTGGACTGGATGATCTCTGAGGTCTTTTCCAACCTGGTTAATTCTGTATCCTGTAAACCTCAAGCAGCAGGAAGGACCCTGATTTTTCCTGGTCTTACCTTCAGCTTAGAGTGACTGCAAGGCAGTGCCCTGCTAGCTGCCTGTGACAAGTACAGCGAGGCTTCCTCCAGGAGAGAATCCATCTGGCCACACAGAGGACATCAGCAACACCTCACTTATTTCTAGCTGCTTCTAGAATATCTTCTACCTAACCTACCTCATCAACTATATTATGGGATTTGGCCAGCTTCCAGTTAACAATTTGAAGCACTCACCAACCTAAGTCAGCAGCACAGGAGGTTCCACCTCAACACAAGGGGGAACTTCTTGACTGTAAGGGCCACAGAGCACTGGAGCAGGCTGCCCAGAGAGGTTGTGGAGTCTCCTTCTCTGGAGACTTTCCAGCCCTGTCTGGATGTGTTCCTGTGTGACCTGAGCTAGATTGTATGGTCCTGCTCTGGCAGAGAGGATGGACTCAAGGATCTCTTTGGGTCCCTTCCAACCCCTGACATCCTGTGATCCTGTGAAGTCAGGGTTGTAATGGAAACAAAGGCAGCAGGCTGGGATTTAAAGCAGGTTTTTCCTTTAGAAAGCCTGGATTTGGCACCACCAACTTATGTCATCATTTTTGTTTGTTTGAGTCTGAGAGGATTTTGCCTCTTTTTGTTTTGGTTTGGTTTGTTTTGCTTTGGTCTGGTTTTGTTTGGTCTCGTTTGGGGTTTGGGTTTGGGTTGGTTTGGTGTTTTGTTTTGTGCTTTGCTTTGCTTTGCTTTGCTCTGCTTTGTTCTCCAGTTGCCTAACTTTTGGAAGCAAGAATGAAAAGAAACTCGAGAGTTTCTTCCTCAAGATTCCAAAGTAGGCTGAGCTAAGTTTTGGATTTGTGGAGATCTTATTTGAAGAGGAGAAACATTCAAAAAACCCAAACAAAATATTTCCTTTGCTATGTAACCAGGGATCTGTAGATGCTGTTGCTACAGTTATATGAAGTTAGGTTTTACTAACCTGCTTGTAATCCTGAGTCAAAGTTCATTTGAATGAAGATGAATGAGGTACAGTGGAAGGAATGGTGTTGGCTGAGCATTCATAGAAGCACAGAATTGTCAGGGTTGGCAGGGACCTCAAGGAGCAGCCAGTTCCAACCCCCCTGCCATGGGCAGGGACACCTCACACTGCAGCAGGTTGCTCACAGCCACATCCAGCCTGGCTGCAAACACCTCCAGGGATGAGGCTTCCACCACCTCCCTGGGCAACCTGTGCCAGGCTCTCACCACCCTCATGGGGAACAATTTCCTAATGTCTAATCTAAATCTCCCTCTATCTTGGATTCATTCCCCAGTCCTATCACTCCCTGACACCTTCAAAAGTCCCTCCCCAGCTTTCTTGGAGCCCACTCCTGATACTGGAAGGCCACAATTAGGTCACCTCGGAGCCTTCCCTTCTCCAGCCTGCACAGCCCCAACTCCCTCAGTCTGTCCTCATAGCAGAGCAGCTCCAGCCCTCTGCTCATCCTTGTGGCCCTTCTCTGGACACCTTCCAGCACCTCCAGATCCTTCCTGTAATAGAGGCTCCAGAACTGGACACAGTGCTCCAGGTGGGGTCTCACCAGAGCGGAGCAGAGGGGGAGAATCCCCTCCCTGGCCCTGCTGGCTCTGCTTCTCTTGCTGCAGCCCAGGCTCTGATTTGCTTTCTGGGCTGCAAGAGTCACTGGTAGAGTGTTTCATTTCAGAGCAACACCTCTAATCTGTACCTTTTTTTCTGGTGGTCCACTTCACGTTACCTTCCAAAGACATGTATGTTGGCTGCCACCTTTAATTCATTGCTGATCATAAAATCATAGATTCACAGAGTTGTCAGGGTTGGAAGGGACCTCAAGGATCAGCCAGTTCCACCCCCACTGACATGGGCAGGGACACCTCACACTACAGCAGGTTGCTCACAGCCACATCCAGCCTGGCTGCAAACACCTCCAGGCATGAGGCTTCCACCACCTCCCTGGGCAACCTGTGCCAGGCTCTCACCACCCTCATGGGGAACAACTTCTTCCTAACATCCAATCTGAATCTCCCCATTTCTAGTTTTGCTTCATCCCCCCCAGTCCTATCACTCCCTGACACATTACAATGTCCCTTCCCAGCTTCCTTGTGATAAACACTGCAGGTAGGTTGGATTAATGTACAAAGAGGAGCTTGCTGCAGTGGGGCTTAACAAGGTGGTGTAGGGCAAATCTATTTAATCATTTCATAGTGGTAGAAGCACACACAGCAGCTGCTGCCTTATTCTTGCTATAAATAATATGCATTTATCAGTTTCAGCACTGAGGGAACCCAAGCAACAGGAACCTCTATTTGTCTGCAGTTTTAGCTTCCTTCATGCATCACTGGCAGGGGAAATAAAACACAGTGAAAAAAAATAATAAAGATGAAAACTCTGCCATAAGCTTCAGTGGAGATTTAACACACTGCAAAGATGCTCCTGCAGGGATTTTTCCTCTGCCTTCACCTAACCAGAGTTACAGGAGCTTACCCACCCCCAAGCTAGAAATGTTTGCAAGATGCAAACACTTCCCTGAGCATGAGACCCCACTAAACACAAGCCAGCAGTGTGGCCAAGAAGGCCAACAGCATCCTGGCCTGCATCAGGAACCATGTGTCTAGCAGGAGCAGGGAAGTCATTCTGCCCTGCACTCAGCACTGGTTAGGACACACCTTGAGTCCTGTGTCCAGTTCCAGGCTCCTCAGTATAGGAAAGATGTTGAGATGCTGGAAGGTGTCCAGAGAAGGGCAACAAAGCTGGGGAGGGGTCTGGAGCACAGCCCTGGGAGGAGAGGCTGAGGGAGCTGGGGGTATTTAGCCTGGAGAAGAGGAGGCTCAGGGGAGACCTTCTTGCTCTCTCCAACTCCCTGAAGGGAGGTTGTAGCCAGGTGGGGGTTGGTCTCTTCTTCCAGGCAACCAGCACCAGAACAAGAGGACACAGCCTCAAGCTGCGCCAGGGGAAGTTTAGGCTGGATGTGAGGAAGAAGTTCTTCCCAGCAAGAGAGATTGGCCATTGGAATGTGCTGCCCAGGGAGGTGGTGGAGTCACCATCACTGGGGGTGTTTAGGAAGAGCATAGATGAGGCACTTGGTGCCATGGTTTAGTTGATTAGATGGTGTTGGGTGGATAGGTTGGACTTGATGACCTGAAAGGTCTTTTCCAACCTGCTCTATTCTATTCTATTCTATTCTATTCTATTCTATTCTATTCTATTCTATTCTATTCTATTCTATTCTATTCTATTCTATAAGATGTCCTTTACCCAGAGGTGTTTGATTTGGGTTATTTGGCATCCAACCTTGCAAGCTGAATAAATTGTTTTCATTTTCTGTGCATGGTTTCCACTCCCTCCATCAATAAAAAGGCCTGAGTGGCATTTCATGACCATTTAAGAACAGATGCAATGTGCTGTAAAGGATACATTCCTAAGCAGTAAATTTTGTGCCAAAGAAGTTCTTCCTTCTTCTCCTCCCCACTTTTGTACTGGCAACTGATGAGACTTTGCTGCTGCTGCTTTCAAGTTTCCTACTCCCTGCCTTTTCCATCGTCAGTTCCACTCCAGCTGCACCTTGTGCAGTACAGACTTAGGAAGCACATTTCCCTATAAGTCTCCAAAGACCTGGGAGTGAGTAATTGAATAGTTCTGTTACATGCCTGGAGGATGCTTTTCACAGCATCACAGAATTATTGAGGCTGGAATAGACCCCCAAGATCATCAAGTCCAGCCTATGACCTAACACCACCACACCGACCAGACCATGGCACTGAGTGCCACATCCAGTCTGTCCTTAAACACCTCCAGGGGTGATGACTCCACCACCTCCCTGGGCAGTCCATCCCAGTCTCTCATTCCCCTTTCCATCAGGAAGTGCTTCCTAACATCCAACCGAACCCTCCCCTGGCACAGCTTCAGGCCATGCCCTCTCCTCTTGTCACAAGTTGCCTGGCACAAGAGCCTGACCCCCACCTGACTGCAGCTTCCCTTCAGGTACTTGTAGAGAGTGATAAGGTCTCCCCGGAGCCTCCTCTTCTCCAGACTGAACCCCCCCAGCTCCCTCAGCCTCTCCTCATCACTTTCCCTCCAGTCCCTTCCCCAGGCTGGTTGCTCTCCTCTGGACCTGCTCCAGCACCTCAAGATCTCTCTTGCAGGGAGGGCCCAGAGCTGCACACAGCTC